>NC_142810.1:24364705-24697825 GCF_049724085.1 Artemia sp. Qi Xiang Cuo | reverse complement strand
TAAAAATAATTTGTTTTCATTACAAAATATTTTTAACCCCGTTAATTTGCTTTAAAATGAGCCATTGAACAACTCTCTACGATATTCCAATGCCAAGCTATCTGTGGAATTAATAACATATACTATAATTAAGTGGTGTATAAAATTTAGCATAGGCAAGAGGTTGTTCTTTATTATAATATTTTTCTAGTCTAAATTAAAAGATTAAAACTATTGTTCAGACACCATAAATATTTTTGCAGTTTATAACTTTAGCGATTCTGAACTAAAAACGAAAATAAAATAAAAATTAATTTTTTCAATTTTTACGTCACGTCGCTGATTAAGTCATATATGGTTATTAGTACACAATAGGTTTTAGATATTACGTCATGTCACTTATTACGTCATATATGGGTTATTAGTAGATAATCGGTAAAATATTCGTTCTTTATTATAACATTGGACTGATCGTCTCTTACTAGGTTGCTAGCTACTGCTGCAACCCAAATTCACATATATATTTATTTATGAGAGGCAGCCTGGCCGAGTGGTCCAAGGCACTGGTGTTAGCCACCAGTCTCTTCGGAGGCGTGGGTTCAAATCTTACCGCTGGTATACGATTATGTTTGAAAGACTGCAGTGTGAGAAGACATCGAAAATGCAGTTTTTGGTGGAAAAATTTATTCTCTTTTAGAAATAATTTATTTTAGTTACTATATATTTTTAACCCAATTAATTTCCTTTAAAATGAGCTATTGAAGAACCCTCTACGATGTTCCAGTGCCAAGCTATCTCTGGATACAAAAAAAAAGAAAAGAGAAAAAAATATCCCGTTTGGGGAGAATAACGTGGTTAAAGTCAATTTTCTTGATTTTCAAGCCAATATATTTACCTTGCTGTTCAAGCCAAGGGACAGAAAGTTTCCTATACAGGGGTTTCGGACAAGGCGGTTCTAATGGTGTACTTTTTGTTTTGATATGACTCCTTTTTTAGTAGTTAGGGGTTTTTATATTTCTTAACATTGGACGTGATCGTCTCTTACTAGGTTGCTAGCTACCGCTGCAACCCGGACAAGCCAAAATATTTCGATTCCTGTTCAAGCCAAGGGATTAAAAGTTTCCGATATAGGGGTTTCGGACAAGGCAGTTCTAATGGTGTACTTTTTGTTTTGATCTGACTCCTTTTATAGGAACTATGGGTTTTTATATTTCTTAACATTGGACGTGATCGTCTCTTACTAGGTTGCTAGCTACCAGTGCAACCCGGATAATTTACTTAATTAAAGCTATTATTAAGATTAACTTTAGGTTGCTAGCTACCGCTGCAACCTGGTTGCCTATACAAGTTAGTATAGGCAAGAGTTCGTTCTTTATTGTAAACATTGGACGTGATCGTCTCTTACTAGGTTGCTAGTTACCGCTGCAACCCGGATTTATTATATAACTCAGTCCAATATATGCAATGTTGTGCTTTTCTAATGATCGTCCTTTAATATAAACTATGGACTAAAGTTCGTTCTTTAATGTAAAAATTCGATGATCGAGCCTTTATGTAACCCGGATTAAAAAATTATTATCATATCTTATATGTAACTTTTATATTATAAATCTTCGATAGTCTAATGGTAAGTATGCCCACTTGTTACCTGGGAGAAGGGGGTTCGATTCCCCGTCGGGGAGAACTTGTAATATGTTGAATTAAAAGCACTATCTTTTCAATTTAAAATTTAAAAAAGAAACTTGTTTATTTACATTCTAGCTAAAATAATGAAGATAATATGAATGAACCACAGTGTTCAGTTTCTTTGGACTTGAGTTCGTCTTTTAACTATAAATACAAACAGGAAAAAGCCTACGGCTTTTTCTTCTTTTAAATAGTAAGAGACGAAACTCAAACAATCAAGTAGCTAACTAAGTCCAATGTATGGAATGGTTTGTTATTTCAGTGATCGTCTTTTAATGTAATTATAAAAATCTCTAGATCTAGCGCCTTTTGCACTTGATTGTTTTTATTAATTATTTTTCACTAAAAACTTAATTTCTTATATACAATATTGATCAATGACGTCATAATCGTTGGATGTAGTACATAAAGGCTCGATCATCGAATTTAAGCTGAAACTAAGTAAAGGACAATTATGCCTCCATAAAGTATAACCCTAACAGGCTCGTTTTCGCCATAATTGAAAAACATTGCTTTTCCTTCGCTGTTGATAGGTATGCTTGTATATATATTTTTATTGCTGCTACATAAACTGCAATTGCTCCTTCCAAAATTAATATACGAATTTTCTAAGAAGTACGCCTCCGTATATTCACTGTGTTGTTGAACATTTTCCATTGCATCTACAAACTGTTCCGCAGTTGCCAATCCATACCTTGGAAGCTTTTCGTTAAACTGACAACATTTCTTTTGGATATTGCCATGAAGCTTTGCCAAAGCATTTCTAGCCGACTTTTCAACAGCATCCGCTCTTTCAAAGAGAATTTTAATCTGTAATTTCGAATACTTTTCGTGATCCCGATAAAACATGCGTAAAATGTTTCTCAATTTACAAAGATCAGCCTGCATTTTTGCCATCTTCTTGTATTTCTGAATGTAATTTTTCCCTTTGTCCTTATGCGTTCTTCGGTACAACCTCGCAGAGAATTTAATTTTTTCATTATAGCTTTTGTCACCCCAGTATCTACCCATTATTCTGGTAGCAACTTTTTTCTTATGTTTGTTTCGGTAATCTATATCGTTATCATACCGTTCCTTGCTCTTTTGTTTCGCTGTCTCAATTTTCCCTTCTCGATACCCCTGATCCGTAAGATACCTCTGTTTTGCTCTGTCATATTTCATTTTCTTAAATCCTGGATCACAAGACATCTTAGTAGCAATCCTTACGCGTGCTCGAGCTTTATTGCGTTTGGTGGCATTTTTATCTCTTTTAAATAAACTTTTCTTATATTTCAGGATGTTAGCTTTATTTTTTGTGTAGTAAAGTTTTCTATTAGTAGAAATTTGGATTGTTCTATTTTGATATTGTTTTTGGTTATTCTTTCTTTTTTTCCACTCGCGTGAGACCATATTTTTTCAAGATTTAAAATTATTAAGCACACAAAATCCCGTGTCGAGTATCTAAAACCTAGCATAAAACAAAACTAATTTTAAAATTTTCAGGTATTTATCTTGTTTGAATTACAAAATTAGTATTATTGGTTAGACACCATAAATATTTTTGCAGTTTAAATAATAAGTTTAGTGATTCTGGACTGAAAACTAAAATAATTGCAATTATGAGACAATAATATGGAGATATGTACTTTACGGGTTACAGGATACAATAATAAATTTGAACTGAGATGAAAAAAAAATTTCTTCCAGGAGACAAAAAGCAAAACTAATTTTAGAATTTTCATGTATTTTTGTTGTTTAAATTAAAAAATTACTATTACTGATTAGGCATCATAAATATTTTTGCAGTTTACATAATAATTTTAGCGATTAAGCCAAAAAAGAAAATTTTGGTTCCAGGAGTTTCGGTTACTATTGAGACAAGTAGCTATTATTACTATAGAGTTCATTACATGGACTGTTTTATTGCTTCAAAATTCAAATATCTTTGAAAAGACTGCAGTATGAAAATACATCAAAAATGCAATTTTTTTGACAAAATTGATTCTACTTTAAAAAGTATTTTATTTTTAAATACAAAAGTGACTAGATGTTGCAATTTCCTTTAAAATGAGCTATTATACAGCTCTCTATGATTTTCCAGTGCCCAGCTTGCTGAGCAGAAAGAAAAAGCGGAAAGAAAAAAATATCCCGTTTGTGGAGAATAACGTGGTAAAAGTCAATTTTCTTGATTTTCAAGCCAATATATTTTCTTTGTTATTCAAGCCAAAGGGAGGTAAGTTTCCTTTATAGAGGATTCGGACAAGGCGGTTCTAATGGTGTACTTTTTGTTTTGATCTGACTCTTTTTTTAGGAGTTGGGGGGTTTTATATTTCTTGACATTGGAGGTGATCGTCTCTTACTAGGTTGCTAGCTACCGCTGCAACCCGGATTGCTAGCTACCGCTGCTACCCGGATAATGGCATTTTTATCTCTTTTAAATAAACTTTTCTTATATTTCAGGATGTTAGCTTTATTTTTTGTGTAGTAAAGTTTTCTATTAGTAGAAATTTGGATTGTTCTATTTTGATATTGTTTTTGGTTATTCTTTCTTTTTTTCCACTCGCGTGAGACCATATTTTTTCAAGATTTAAAATTATTAATCACACAAAATCCCGTGTCGAGTATCTAAAAACTAGCATAAAACAAAACTAATTTTAAAATTTTAATGTATTTATATTGTTTGAATTACAAAATTAGTATTATTGGTTAGACACCATAAATATTTTTGCAGTTTAAATAATAAGTTTAGTGATTCTGGACTGAAAACTAAAATAATTGCAATTATGAGACAATAATATGGAGATATGTACTTTACGGGTTACAGGATACAATAATAAATTTGAACTGAGATGAAAAAAAAATTTCTTCCAGGAAACAAAAAGCAAAACTAATTTTAGAATTTTCATGTATTTTTGTTGTTTAAATTAAAAAATTACTATTACTGATTAGGCATCATAAATATTTTTGCAGTTTACATAATAATTTTAGCGATTAAGCCAAAAAAGAAAATTTTGGTTCCAGGAGTTTCGGTTACTATTGAGACAAGTAGCTATTATTACTATAGAGTTCATTACATGGACTGTTTTATTGCTTCAAAATTCAAATATCTTTGAAAAGACTGCAGTATGAAAATACATCAAAAATGCAATTTTTTTGACAAAATTGATTCTACTTTAAAAAGTATTTTATTTTTAAATACAAAAGTGACTAGATGTTGCAATTTCCTTTAAAATGAGCTATTATACAGCTCTCTATGATTTTCCAGTGCCCAGCTAGCTGAGCAGAAAGAAAAAGCGGAAAGAAAAAAATATCCCGTTTGTGGAGAATAACGTGGTAAAAGTCAATTTTCTTGATTTTCAAGCCAATATATTTTCTTTGTTATTCAAGCCAAAGGGAGGTAAGTTTCCTTTATAGAGGATTCGGACAAGGCGGTTCTAATGGTGTACTTTTTGTTTTGATCTGACTCTTTTTTTAGGAGTTGGGGGGTTTTATATTTCTTGACATTGGAGGTGATCGTCTCTTACTAGGTTGCTAGCTACCGCTGCAACCCGGATAATGGCATTTTTATCTCTTTTAAATAAACTTTTCTTATATTTCAGGATGTTAGCTTTATTTTTTGTGTAGTAAAGTTTTCTATTAGTAGAAATTTGGATTGTTCTATTTTGATATTGTTTTTGGTTATTCTTTCTTTTTTTCCACTCGCGTGAGACCATATTTTTTCAAGATTTAAAATTATTAAGCACACAAAATCCCGTGTCGAGTATCTAAAACCTAGCATAAAACAAAACTAATTTTAAAATTTTCAGGTATTTATCTTGTTTGAATTACAAAATTAGTATTATTGGTTAGACACCATAAATATTTTTGCAGTTTAAATAATAAGTTTAGTGATTCTGGACTGAAAACTAAAATAATTGCAATTATGAGACAATAATATGGAGATATGTACTTTACGGGTTACAGGATACAATAATAAATTTGAACTGAGATGAAAAAAAAATTTCTTCCAGGAGACAAAAAGCAAAACTAATTTTAGAATTTTCATGTATTTTTGTTGTTTAAATTAAAAAATTACTATTACTGATTAGGCATCATAAATATTTTTGCAGTTTACATAATAATTTTAGCGATTAAGCCAAAAAAGAAAATTTTGGTTCCAGGAGTTTCGGTTACTATTGAGACAAGTAGCTATTATTACTATAGAGTTCATTACATGGACTGTTTTATTGCTTCAAAATTCAAATATCTTTGAAAAGACTGCAGTATGAAAATACATCAAAAATGCAATTTTTTTGACAAAATTGATTCTACTTTAAAAAGTATTTTATTTTTAAATACAAAAGTGACTAGATGTTGCAATTTCCTTTAAAATGAGCTATTATACAGCTCTCTATGATTTTCCAGTGCCCAGCTAGCTGAGCAGAAAGAAAAAGCGGAAAGAAAAAAATATCCCGTTTGTGGAGAATAACGTGGTAAAAGTCAATTTTCTTGATTTTCAAGCCAATATATTTTCTTTGTTATTCAAGCCAAAGGGAGGTAAGTTTCCTTTATAGAGGATTCGGACAAGGCGGTTCTAATGGTGTACTTTTTGTTTTGATCTGACTCTTTTTTAGGAGTTGGGGGGTTTTATATTTCTTAACATTGGAGGTGATCGTCTCTTACTAGGTTGCTAGCTACCGCTGCAACCCGGATCTTTGAAATAGTAAGAGACGAACCTCAAACTATCAAGTAGTTAACTAATTCCAATGTATGCAATTGTTTGTTATTCCAATGATCGTCTTTTAATATAAACTTGTTTGAGTCATAAACTAGGAAAGAGACTCCAGGTTACAGCTGCCGCTGCAACCCGGTTACCGCTGCAATCTGGATAGCTTGCAGCTACCCCTGGAACCACCTGGGCGAGAGATCGTTCTTTATTGTAATAATCTTCGAACATTTGAACCTTTTATAATTTATGATGATGCATAATATAAATACTGTAATCTTAACTATAGTGAAGTTGCGTATGCAAGTTAGTATAGGGAAGAGTTCGATCTTTATTATAATGGTGGAAAAATTTATTCTCTTTTAGAAATAATTTATTTTAGTTTCTATAGATTTTTAACCCAATTAATTTCCTTTAAAATGAGCTATTGAACAACCCTCTACGATGTTCCAGTGCCAAGCTATCTCTGGATACAAAAAAAGAAAAAAAAGAAAAAAAAAAAGAAAAAAATATCCCGTTTAGGCAGAATGTTGTAGTAGCTGCCACTTTTCTTGATTTTCAAGCCAATATATTTCCCTTGCTGTTCAAGCCAAGGGACAGAAATTTTACTATGCAGGGGTTTCGGACAAGGCGGTTCTAATGGTGTACTTTTTGTTTTGATCTGACTCTTTTTTTAAGTCGTCTCTTACTAGGTTGCTAGCTACCGCTGCAACCCGGATCAAGCCAAAGAGTGATAAGTTTCCTTAATAGGGGTTTTGGACAAGGTGGTTCTAATGGTGTAATTTTTGTTTTGATCTGACTCTTTTCTCAGGAGTTAGGGGTTTTTATGTTTCTTAACATTGGACGTGATCGTCTCTTACTAGGTTGCTAGCTACCGCTGCAACCCGATTCTTTATTGTAATTATGTAACCCGGATTAAAAAATTATTATCATATCTTATATGTAACTTTTATTTTATAAGTCTTCGATAGTCTAATGGTAAGTATGCCCACTTCTTACCTAGGAGAAAGGGGTTCGATTCCCCGTCGGGGAGAACTTTTAATATGTTGAATTAAAAGCACTATCTTTTCAATTTAAAATTTAAAAAAGAAACTTGTTTATTTACATTCTAGCTAAAATAATGAAGATAATATGAATGAACCACAGTGTTCAGTTTCTTTGGACTTGAGTTCGTTTTTTAACTATAAATACAAACAGGAAAAAGCCTATGGCTTTTTCTTCTTTTAAATAGTAAGAGACGAAATTCAAACAATCAAGTAGCTAACTAAGTCCAATGTATGGAATGGTTTGTTATTTCAGTGATCGTCGTTTAATGTAAAAATATAAATACTGTAATCTTAATTATATAATAGACGAAACTCAAACAATCAAGTAGCTAACTAAGTCCAATGCATGGAATGGTTTGTTATTTCAGTGATCGTCTTTTAATGTAAATATTAATGAAACAGTTCAAGACAGGAAAATGTGGAGCTAGTGCCCTTAGAGAACGCAAATAGCTCTGACATCCCTCATTTGGGCTACAGTATAACGAATGCCCATGCTTTCTTGTGTCCCTGTAATTGATTTCACAATAATCCAAGCCGCCAAGGTAGAAATTAACCACTTTGTCAGTTGAAAATTTTAATGCTATATTATTTTCAAGGATATCAAAAAGAATTTGACATAATTCAATATCCGTCGGATAGAGCTTGCAGATATCAGGGTGACATTGCCAAGTAACCTGCTGCCCAATTTTTGGTTTTGAATGTTTACTCAGATTGTTATAGGTGACTTCAGCCATCATAATTTCCTTGTCAGATCTAGTTTTAGAGCATTTTTCAATAGTTGTCTCGTACTTTTCAGGACAGTTTGTTCTACTACACAGAGAATTTTTTGCCAAATATTCAGTAGAACTAAACGAACTGTTTAAAACACAGTTAGAAATGCTTTTTTCTTGAGTCGGTGTTCCAGGAATTTGTTCTAAATCATTAGTCTTACAAACACATTTACTAATAACCCTAACAGGCTCGTTTTCGCCATAATTGAAAAACATTGCTTTTCCTTCGCTGTTGATAGGTATGCTTGTATATATATTTTTATACGAACGCAAATAGCTCTGACATCCCTCATTTGGGCTACAGTATAACGAATGCCCATGCTTTCTTGTGTCCCTGTAATTGATTTCACAATAATCCAAGCCGCCAAGGTAGAAATTAACCACTTTGTCAGTTGAAAATTTTAATGCTATATTATTTTCAAGGATATCAAAAAGAATTTGACATAATTCAATATCCGTCGGATAGAGCTTGCAGATATCAGGGTGACATTGCCAAGTAACCTGCTGCCCAATTTTTGGTTTTGAATGTTTACTCAGATTGTTATAGGTGACTTCAGCCATCATAATTTCCTTGTCAGATCTAGTTTTAGAGCATTTTTCAATAGTTGTCTCGTACTTTTCAGGACAGTTTGTTCTACTACACAGAGAATTTTTTGCCAAATATTCAGTAGAACTAAACGAACTGTTTAAAACACAGTTAGAAATGCTTTTTTCTTGAGTCGGTGTTCCAGGAATTTGTTCTAAATCATTAGTCTTACAAACACATTTACTAATAACCCTAACAGGCTCGTTTTCGCCATAATTGAAAAACATTGCTTTTCCTTCGCTGTTGATAGGTATGCTTGTATATATATTTTTATTGCTGCTACATAAACTGCAATTGCTCCTTCCAAAATTAATATACGAATTTTCTAAGAAGTACGCTTCCGTATATTCACTGTGTTGTCGAACATTTTCCATTGCATCTATAAACTGTTCCTCAGTTGCCAATCCATACCTTGGAAGCTTTTCGTTAAACTGACAACATTTCTTTTGGATATTACTATGAAGCTTTGCCAAGGAATTTCTAGCCGACTTTTCAACAGCATCCGCTCTTTCAAAGAGAACTTTAATCAGTAATTTTGAATACTTTTTGTGGTCCCGATAAAACATGCGTAAAATGTTTCTCAATTTACAAAGATCAGCCTGCATTTTTGCCATCTTCTTGTATTTCTGAATGTAATTTTTCCCTTTGTCCTTATGCGTTCTTCGGTACAACCTCGCAGAGAATTTAATTTTTTCATTATAGATTTTGTCACCCCAGTAACGCTCCTTCATCTTTTGTTTGGCTGTCTCAATTTTTGCATGTCTATAATCTTCATCATTGTGATAACACATCTTGCTGTTTTGTTTTGCTCTCTCAATTATTACTTCTCGATACGCCTGGTCGGTTGAATACCTTTGTTTTGCTCTCTTAATTATTACTTCTCGATACGCCTGGTCGGTTGAATACCTTTGTTTTGCTCTCTCAATTTTTACGTCTCGATGCGCCTGGTCGGTTGAATACCTTTGTTTTGCTCTCTCAATTATTACTTCTCGATACGCCTGGTCGGTTGAATACCTTTGTTTTGCTCTCTCAATTTTTACTTCTCGATGCGCCTGGTCGGTTGAATACCTTTGCTTTTCTCTTTTCAAGATACTATCTCTGTTGTTTGTGTAGTACTGTTTTTTCAAATTTCGTATAGCTTGCTTCGATCTAACCATTATTCTAATCAAGAATGAGAGAATTTACATCTGTGTCGTTCTTAAGTAGTAATATAATATCTTCGAACATTTGAACCTTTTATAATTTATAATGATGTATAATATAAATACTGTAATCTTAAGCATAGTGAAGTTGCGTATGCAAGTTAGTATAGGGAAGAGTTCGTTCTTTATTATAATTGGTTCCAGGAGTTTCGGTTACTATTGAGACAAGTAGCTATTATTACTATAGAGTTCATTACATGGACTGTTTTATTGCTTCAAAATTCAAATATCTTTGAAAAGACTGCAGTATGAAAATACATCAAAAATGCAATTTTTTTGACAAAATTGATTCTACTTTAAAAAGTATTTTATTTTTAAATACAAAAGTGACTAGATGTTGCAATTTCCTTTAAAATGAGCTATTATACAGCTCTCTATGATTTTCCAGTGCCCAGCTAGCTGAGCAGAAAGAAAAGCGGAAAGAAAAAAATATCCCGTTTGTGGAGAATAACGTGGTAAAAGTCAATTTTCTTGATTTTCAAGCCAATATATTTTCTTTGTTATTCAAGCCAAAGGGAGGTAAGTTTCCTTTATAGAGGATTCGGACAAGGCGGTTCTAATGGTGTACTTTTTGTTTTGATCTGACTCTTTTTTTAGGAGTTGGGGGGTTTTATATTTCTTGACATTGGAGGTGATCGTCTCTTACTAGGTTGCTAGCTACCGCTGCAACCCGGATCAAGCCAATATATTTCCCTTGCTGTTCAAGCCAAGGGACAGAAAGTTTCCTATACAGGGGTTTCGGACAAGGTGGTTCTGATGGTGTACTTTTTGTTTTGATCTGACTCCTGCTTTAGGAGCTATGGGTTTTTATATTTCTTAACATTGGACGTGATCGTCTCTTACTAGGTTGCTCAGCGGTAGCTAGCAGCGGTCGTTTTTTATTTTAAATATCTTACTATGTTGCTAGCTACCGCTGCAACCCGGACTAGGTTTCAGCCATCTCTACAGCCATGATACTATTGGAAATTACATAATCCCTATTTATGTTTTAGTTAACATGGGCAAGGTGTCGTTCTTTATTGTATAAAGAGAAAAAAAATACCCCGTTTAGGCAGAATGTTGTAGTAGCTGCCACTTTTCTTGATTTTTTAGTACTGATTTTTTAACTTGTGTGTAGCTTGCTTTGATCTATCCATTATGTATTCATGAATGAGACCATTTACAGTTTTGACGTTTCTTATATAGTAATTATGACGTCACTGCATTAAAAATACAGTTTTTATTGGAAAAATTTATTCTCTTTTAGAAATAATTTATTTTAGTTACTATAGATTTTTAACCCAATTAATTTCCTTTAAAATGAGCTATTGAACAACCCTCTACGATGTTCCAGTGCCAAGCTATCTCTGGATACAAAAAAGAAAAAAAAGAAAAAAATATCTCGTTTGGGGAGAATAACGTGGTTAAAGTCAATTTTCTCGATTTTCAAGCCAATATATTTCCCTTGCTGTTCAAGCCAAGGGACAGAAAGTTTCCTATACAGGGGTTTCGGACAAGGCGGTTCTAATGGTGTACTTTTTGTTTTGATCTGACTCCTGCTTTAGGAGCTATGGGTTTTTATATTTCTTGACATTGGAGGTGACGTCTCTTACTAGGTTGCTAGCTACCGCTGCAACCCGGATAAAGAGAAAAAAAATACCCTGTTTAGGCAGAATGTTGTAGTAGCTGCCACTTTTCTTGATTTTTTAGTACTGATTTTTTAACTTGTGTGTAGCTTGCTTTGATCTAACCATTATGTATTCATGAATGAGACCATTTACAGTTTTGACGTTTCTTATATAGTAATTATGACGTCACTGCATTAAAAATACAGTTTTTATTGGAAAAATTTATTCTCTTTTAGAAATAATTTATTTTAGTTACTATAGATTTTTAACCCAATTAATTTCCTTTAAAATGAGCTATTGAACAACCCTCTACGATGTTCCAGTGCCAAGCTATCTCTGGATACAAAAAAGAAAAAAAAAAGAAAAAAATATCTCGTTTGGGGAGAATAACGTGGTTAAAGTCAATTTTCTCGATTTTCAAGCCAATATATTTCCCTTGCTGTTCAAGCCAAGGGACAGAAAGTTTCCTATACAGGGGTTTCGGACAAGGCGGTTCTAATGGTGTACTTTTTGTTTTGATCTGACTCCTGCTTTAGGAGCTATGGGTTTTTATATTTCTTAACATTGGACGTGATCGTCTCTTACTAGGTTGCTAGCTACCGCTGCAACCCGGATAACAAAATTTAATTAGAGTTCGTTCTTTATTGTTATGTTAGCATTGGACGTGATCGTCTCTTATTGTGAAAAAAGCCTACGGCTTTTTCTTCTTTTAAACAGTAAGAGACGAAACTCAAACAATCAAGTAGCTAACTAAGTCCAATATATGGAATGGTTTGTATTTCAGTGATCGTCTTTTAATGTAAATCTCTGTAATCTTTATCATTATCATACCGTTCCTTGCTCTTTTGTCTAGCCTGCTCAATTGTTGCTTCTCTATAAAGTTTATCATTTGGATAACGCTCCTTGATCTTTTGTTTGGCTGTCTCAATTTTTACTTCTCGATACACCTGGACGGTTGAATACCTTTGCTTTTGGTTTTTCTTATATTTGATGCGGTAATCTTTATCATTGTGATAACTCTCCTTGAACTTTTGTTTGGCTGTCTTAATTTTTGCATGTCTATAATCTTCATCATTGAGATAACACATCTTGCTGTTTTGTTTGATTACTTCTCGATACACCTGGTCGGTTGAATACCTTTGCTTTTTTCTTTTCAAGATACTATCTCTGTTGTTTTTGTAGTACTGTTTTTTCAACTTGCGTATAGCTTGCAAAGATCTAACCATTATTCTAATCAAGAATGAGAACATTTACATCTTTGTCGTTCTTAAGTAGTAAAACTCAAACAATCAAGTACCTAACTAAATCCAATGTATGGAATGGTTTGTTATTTCAGTGATCGTCTTTTAATGTAAAAATATAAATACTGTAATCTTAACTATAGTGAAGTTGCGTATGCAAGTTAGTATAGGGAAGAGTTTGATCTTTATTACATTAACATTGGACGTGATCGTCTCTTACTAGGTTGCTAGATACCTCTGCAACCCGGATTGCTAGCTACCGCTGCAACCCGGAAAACACGATGAAATAATAAAATGCATATGGTTCTTAAATCATGCTGTTTTATAGTCACATATGGTGTAGCGGATAGGATAGCTGGCTTTCATCTAGAAGGCCCGGGTTCGATTCTCTGTATTGGAAAATTTTTAACTCTATAATCTTCGAACATTAGAAGCTCTAAACCTTTTATAATTTATAATGAACCACATCGATCCTTTATGTAATGTCACCCAGCAGGCTTGAGTTCAATTTCCGTACGGGAAATTTTTACTTATGATGATTTCTTAAGGAACATAATTAAAATTTCTTAATGTAATAAAAATAATTTGTTTTAATTACAAAAGGTTTTTAACCCAATTAATTTTCTTTAAAATGAGCCATTGAACAACTCTCTACGATGTTCCAGTGCCATGCTATCTGTTGAATTACTAACCTATACTATAATTAAGTGGCGTATAAAATTTAGTATAGGCAAGAGGTCGTTCTTTATTATAATTAACTTGCGTGTAGCTTGCTTTGATCTAACCATTATGTAATTCACGAATGAGACCATTTACATCTTTGTCGTTCTTAAGTAGTAAAACCACGTCGATCCTTTATGTAGTAATATTCAATATTTAGTATAGGCAAGAGGTCGTTCTTTCTTATAATTAACATTGGACGTGATCGTCTCTTACTAGGTTGCTAGCTACCGCTGCAACCCGGAATATGGACTAAGGTTCGTTCTTTCATGTAAAACTAGCAAAACATTTTTTAAGTCTGATGAAGATTTAACTAATGTGTCAAAAGTAAGGTTGCAAGTCGACGATTTTGTTTTGGCCTTATTATAATTGGTATGGTGAAATAATAATACGCATATGGCTCTTAAATCATCCTTCTTTATGGTTCAATATGGTCTGGTGGCTAGGATAGTTAACTTTCACTTAACAGGCTCGGGTTCGATTCCCGGGGTGGGAAAATTTTTAACTCTATAATCTTCGAACATTTGAACCTTTTATAATTTATAATGATGCATAATATAAATACTGTAATCTTAACTATAGTGAAGTTGCGTATGCAAGTTAGTATAGGGAAGAGTTCGATCTTTATTATAACAACCCAAATTCACATATATATTTATTTATGAGAGGCAGCCTGGCCGAGTGGTCCAAGGCACTGGTGTTAGCCACCAGTCTCTTCGGAGGCGTGGGTTCAAATCTTACCGCTGATATGCGATTGTGTTTGAAAGACTGCAGTGTGAAAAGACATCAAAAATGCAGTTTTTGGTGGAAAAATTTATTCTCTTTTATAAATAATTTATTTTAGTTACTATAGATTTTTAACCCAATTAATTTCCTTTAAAATGAGCTATTGAACAACCCTCTACGATGTTCCAGTGCCAAGCTATCTCTGGATACAAAAGAAAAGAGAAAACAATATCCCGTTTAGGCAGAATGTTGTAATAGCTGCCACTTTTCTTGATTTTCCAACCAATATATTTCCCTTGCTGTTCAAGCCAAGGGACAGAAAGTTTCCTATACCTGGGTTTCGGACAAGGCGGTTCTAATGGTGTACTTTTTGTTTTGATCTGACTCCTTTTTTTAGGAACTATGGGTTTTTATATTTCTTAACATTGGACGTGATCGTCTCTTACTAGGTTGCTAGCTACCGCTGCAACCAGGATACTGCTGCAACCCAAATTATAAGAGGCAGCCTGGCCGAGTGGTCCAAGGCACTGGTGTTAGCCACCAGTCTCTTCGGAGGCGTGGGTTCAAATCTTACCGCTGGTATACGATTATGTTTGAAAGACTGCAGTGTGAAAAGACATTAAAAATACAGTTGTTGGTGGAAAAATTTATTCTCTTTTAGAAATAATTTATTTTAGTTACTATAGATTTTTAACCCAATTAATTTCCTTTAAAATGAGCTATTGAACAACCCTCTACGATGTTCCAGTGCCAAGCTGTCTCTGGATACAAAAAAAGAAAAAAAGAAAAAAAGAAAAAAATATCCCGTTTAGGCAGAATGTTGTAGTAGCTGCCACTTTTCTTGATTTTCAAGCCAATATATTTCCCTTGCTGTTCAAGCCAAGGGACAGAAAGTTTCCAATATAGGGGTTTTGGACAAGGTGGTTCTAATGATGTATTATTTGTTTTGACCTGACTTTTTTTTTATGAACTATGGGTTTTTATATTTCTTAACATTGGAAGTGATCGTCTCTTACTAGGTAGCTAGCTACCGCTGCAGCCCGGACTCCTTTGTAGGAACTATGGGTTTTTATATTTCTTAACATTGGACATGATCGTCTCTTACTAGGTTGCTAGCTACCGCTGCAACCCGGATCACTGTGAATATATGGATGCATAATTGTCCTTTACTTAGTTTCAGCTTAAATTCGATGATCGAGCCTTTATGTAATATGACGACATTCATTATTTATCTAGTAGGGTTTCAGACAAGGTAATTCTAATGATGTACTTTTGTTTTGATTTGACTCTATTTTTATGAGTTTTGTTATATTTCTTATCATTGGACTGATCGTCTCTTACTAGATTGCTAGCTACTGCTGCAACCCAGATTCACATATATAGTTATTTATCAGAGGCAGCCTGGCCGAGTGGTCCAAGGCACTGGTGTTAGCCACCAGTCTCTTCGGAAGCTTGGGTTCAAATCTTACCGCTGGTATACGATTATGTTTGAAAGACTGCAGTGTGAAAAGACATCAAAAATGCAGTTTTTGGTGGAAAAATTTATTCTCTTTAAGAAATAATTTATTTTAGTTACAAAAGGTTTTTAACCCAATTAATTTCCTTTAAAATGAGCTATTTAACAACCCTCACCGATGTTCCAGTGCCAAAATATCTGTGGAAAAGAAAAAAAAGAAAAAAATACCCCGTTTAGGCAGAATGTTGTAGTAGCTGCCACTTTTCTTGATTTTCAAGCCAATAGATTTCCCTTGCTGTTCAAGCCAAGGGACAGAAAGTTTCCTATACAGGGGTTTCGGACAAGGTGGTTCTAATGGTGTACTTTTTGTTTTGATCTGACTCCTTTGTTAGGAACTATGGGTTTTTATATTTCTTAACATTGGACGTGATCGTCTCTTACTAGGTTGCTAGCTACCGCTGCAACCCGGATAAATCTAATTTATCTAGTAGGGTTTCAGACAAGGTAATTCTAATGATGCACCTTTGTTTTGATCTGACTGTATTTTTAGGAGTTTTGTTATATTTCTTAGCATTGGACTGATCGTCTCTTGCTAGGTTGCTAGCTACTGCTGCAACCCAAATTATGAGAAGCAGCCTGGCCGAGTGGTCTAAGGCACTGGTGTTAGCCACCAGTCTCTTCGGAGGCGTGGGTTCAAATCTGGTATACGATTATGTTTGAAAGACTGCAGTGTGAAAAGACATCAAAACTGCAGTTTTTGGTGGAAAAATTTATTTTCTTTTAGAAATAATTTATTTTAGTTACAAAAGGTTTTTAACCCAATTAATTTCCTTTAAAATGAGCTATTGAACAACCCTCTACGATGTTCCAGTGCCAAGCTATCTCTGGATACAAAAGAAAAAAAAGAAAAAAATATCCCGTTCAGGCAGAATGTTGTAGTAGCTGCCACTTTTCTTGATTTTCAAGCCAATATATGTCCCTTGCTGTTCAAGCTAAGGGACAGAAAGTTTACTATACAGGGGTTTCGGACAAGGCGGTTCTAATGGTGTACTTTTGAATTTGATCTGACTCCTTTTTTAGGAACTATGGGTTTTTATATGTCTTAACATTGGACGTGATCGTCTCTTACTAGGTTGCTAGCTACCGCTGCAACCCGGATACTATAATTAAGTGGCGTATAAAATTTAGTCTAGGCAAGAGGTCGTTCTTTATTATAACGCGCGTGCGGCCCAGGACATCTAAGGGCATCACAGACCTGTTACTGCCTTTCTCAGGTTTTCACAGTAAAGAACATTTCATGTTAAAGATTGATCAATGATGTCATAACTATAGTTTGTAGCCAGGTCGTTACTGCCTTGCTAGCTACCGCTGCAACCCGGATACCGCTGCAACCTGGATTTGTTATTCCCATGATTGTCTTTTAATGTAATTTTATTACTTCTGTTACTATGGGCTACAGTTTGTTCCTTAATGTAAAAAAATTAACTATAATTAAGTTGAGTATCTAATCTAGTATAGGAAAGAGTTCATTCTTTATTCTAATGCAACCCGGATACCGCTAATATCTGGATAGCTTGCAGCTACCCCTGGAACCACCATACATCAGTTACTATGGGAGAGAGATCGTTCTTTACTGTAAATGTCTTGTTTTCGTTTTTTTTTTCTTCTTCTTTGTTTGCTTCAAGAAAAGAAAAAAAGGTTCAGTTTTTAAGCGTTTTTCTCGTCTCTTAAAGTTATTAAAGTTTAAAAGAAACTCAGTTTAGCTCCCTCCTATCTAAATATAAAAACTTTAATATAACTTAATATAGGCAAAAGGTCGTTCTTTATTATATATCAATTTTCGCATCTCGATACGCCTGGTCGGTTGAATACCTTTGCTTTTCTCTTTTCAAGATGCTATCTCTGTTTTTTTGGTAGTACTCTTTTTTTAACTTGCGTGTAGCTTGCTTGATTGAAACCATTATGTAACCATTAGTTGAATTTTTATGTCCCGTATCAAGTATCAAGAACCTAACAAAAACTTAAACTAATTTTTAAATTTTCAGATATTTTTCTAGTCTAAATTAAAAGATTAAAACTATTGTTCAGATACCATAAATATTTTTGCAGTTTATAACTTTATTGATTCTGAACTAAAAACGAAAAAAAAATAAAAATTAATTTTTTCAATTTTTACGTCACGTCGCTCATTAAGTCATATATGGTTATTAGTACAAAATAGGTTTTAGATATTACGTCATGTCACGTATTACGTCATATATGGTTATTAGTAGATAATCGGTAAAATATTCGTTCTTTATTATAACTTAACATTGGACGTGATCGTCTCTTACTAGGTTGCTAGCTACCGCTGCAACCCGGATACACCTGGAACCACCATATATCAGTTAGTATGGGAGAGAGATCGTTCTTTACTGTAAATAGCTGTCACCCAGCAGGCTTGAGTTCAATTTCCGTACGGGAAATTTTTACTTATGATGATTTCTTAAGGAACATAATTAAAATTTCTTAATGTAATAAAAATAATTTGTTTTAATTACAAAAGGTTTTTAACCCAATTAATTCCCTTTAAAATGAGCCATTGAACAACTCTCTACGATGTTCCAGTGCCATGCTATCTGTTGAATTACTAACCTATACTATAATTAAGTGGCGTATAAAATTTAGTATAGGCAAGAGGTCGTTCTTTATTATAAAATCTTAACTATAGTGAAGCTGCGCATGCAAGTTAGTATAGGGAAGAGTTTGATCTTTATTATATATGTTTCAGTTAACATGGGCAAAATGTCGTTCTTTATTGTAATTAATGTAAAAATTCGATGATCGAGCCTTTATGTAACCCGGATTAAAAAATTATTATCATATCTTATATGTAACTTTAATTTTATAAGTCTTCGATAGTCTAATGGTAAGCATGCCCTCTTGTTACCTGGGAGAATGGGGTTCGATTCCTCGCCAGGGAGAACTTTTAATATGTTGAATTAAAAGCACTATCTTTTCAATTTAAAATTTAAAAAAGAAACTTGTTTATTTACATTCTAGCTAAAATAATGAAGATAATATGAATGAACCACAGTGTTCAGTTTCTTTGGACTTGAGTTCGTTTTTTAACTATAAATACAAACAGGAAAAAGCCTACGGCTTTTTCTTCTTTTAAATAGTAAGAGACGAAACTCAAACAATCAAGTAGCTAACTAAGTCCTATGTATGGAATGGTTTGTTATTTCAGTGATCGTCTTTTAATGTAAAAATATAAATACTTTAATCTTAACTATAGTGAAGTTGCGTATGGAAGTTAGTATAGGGAAGAGTTTGATCTTTATTATATTCTATTAGTAGAAATTTGGATTGTTCTATTTTGATATTGTTTTTGGTTATTCTTTCTTTTTTTCCACTCGCGTGAGACCATATTTTTTCAAGATTTAAAATTATTAAGCACACAAAATCCCGTGTCGAGTATCTAAAACCTAGCATAAAACAAAACTAATTTTAAAATTTTCAGGTATTTATCTTGTTTGAATTACAAAATTAGTATTATTGGTTAGACACCATAAATATTTTTGCAGTTTAAATAATAAGTTTAGTGATTCTGGACTGAAAACTAAAATAATTGCAATTATGAGACAATAATATGGAGATATGTACTTTACGGGTTACAGGATACAATAATAAATTTGAACTGAGATGAAAAAAAAATTTCTTCCAGGAGAAAAAAAGCAAAACTAATTTTAGAATTTTCATGTATTTTTGTTGTTTAAATTAAAAAATTACTATTACTGATTAGGCATCATAAATATTTTTGCAGTTTACATAATAATTTTAGCGATTAAGCCAAAAAAGAAAATTTTGGTTCCAGGAGTTTCGGTTACTATTGAGACAAGTAGCTATTATTACTATAGAGTTCATTACATGGACTGTTTTATTGCTTCAAAATTCAAATATCTTTGAAAAGACTGCAGTATGAAAATACATCAAAAATGCAATTTTTTTGACAAAATTGATTCTACTTTAAAAAGTATTTTATTTTTAAATACAAAAGTGACTAGATGTTGCAATTTCCTTTAAAATGAGCTATTATACAGCTCTCTATGATTTTCCAGTGCCCAGCTAGCTGAGCAGAAAGAAAAAGCGGAAAGAAAAAAATATCCCGTTTGTGGAGAATAACGTGGTAAAAGTCAATTTTCTTGATTTTCAAGCCAATATATTTTCTTTGTTATTCAAGCCAAGGGCGGTAAGTTTCCTTTATAGAGGATTCGGACAAGGCGGTTCTAATGGTGTACTTTTTGTTTTGATCTGACTCTTTTTTTAGGAGTTGGGGGGTTTTATATTTCTTGACATTGGAGGTGATCGTCTCTTACTAGGTTGCTAGCTACCGCTGCAACCCGGACTTCTTTTAAATAGTAAGAGACGAAACTCAAACAATCAAGTAGCTAACTAAGTCCAATGTATGGAATGGTTTGTTATTTCAGTGATCGTCTTTTAATGTAAATGAAAGACTGCAGTGTCAAAGGACATCAAAAATGCAGTTTTTGGTGGAAAAATTTATTCTCTTTTAGAAATAATTTATTTTAGTTACTATGAATTTTTAACCCAATTAATTTCCTTTAGGAAGAGCTATTGAAAAACTCTCTACGATGTTCCAGTGCCAAGCTATCTGTGGAAAAGAAACAAAAAAAAATATCTCGTTGAGGCAGAATGTTGTAGTAGCTGCCACTTTTCTTGATTTTCAAGCCAATATATTTCCCTTGCTGTTCAAGCCAGGGGACAGAAAGTTTACTATACACGGGGTTCAGACAAGGCGGTTCTAATGGTGTACTTTTTGTTTTGATCTGACTCCTTTGTTAGGAACTATGGGTTTTTATATTTCTTAACATTGGATGTGAGCGTCTCTTACTACGTTGCTAGCTACCACTGCAACCCGGATGCTAACTACCGCTGCAACCCGGACTGTGTTTCGATCTGATTCTATTTTTACGAATTATGGGGTGTAAAATATTACAAACAGGAAAAATCCTACGGCTTTTTCTTCTTTGAAATAGTAAGAGACAAACCTCAAACGATCAAGTAGCTAACAAAGTCCAATGCATGCAATAGCTTTTTATTCCAATGATCGTCTTTTAATATAACGTATCAGTTACTATGGGAGAGAGATCGTTCTTTACTGTAATATTTCATGACGTCTTCAGAAACAACAATATAATTTCGTGTTTTTCTATTCACGTCATAACTCTAATCTAATATAAAGCTATGACGACATTCATTATTTATCTAGTAGGGTTTCAGACAAGGTAGTTTCAATGATGTACTTTCGTTTTGATCTTACTCTATTTTTAGGAGTTTTGTTATATTTCTTAGCATGGGACTGATTGTCTCTTACTAGGTTGCTAGCTACTGCTGCAACCCAAATTCACATATATATTTATTTATGAGAGGCAGCCTGGCCGAGTGGTCCAAGACACTGGTGTTAGCCACCAGTCTCTTCGGAGGCGTGGGTTCAAATCTTACCGCTGGTATACGATTATGTTTGAAAGACTGCAGTGTGAAAAGACATCAAAAATGCAGTTTTTGGTGGAAAAATTTATTCTCTTTTAGAAATAATTTATTTTAGTTACTATAGATTTTTAACCCAATTAATTTCCTTTAAAATGAGCTATTGAACAACCCTCTACGATGTTCCAGTGCCAAGCTATCTGTGGAAAAGAAAAAAAAAAAAAATATCCCGTTTGGGGAGAATAACGTGGTAAAAGTCAATTTTCTTGATTTTCAAGCCAATATATTTCCCTTGCTGTTCAAGCCAAGGGACAGAAAGTTTCCTATACAGGGGTTTCGGACAAGGCGGTTCCAATGGTGTACTTGTTGTTTTGATCTGACTCCTTTGTTAGGAACTATGAGTTTTTATATTTCTTAACATTGGACGTGATCGTCTCTTACTAGGTTGCTAGCTACCGCTGCAACCCGGATGTTTGAAAGACTGCAGTGTGAAAAGACATCAAAAATGCAGTTTTTGGTGGAAAAATTTATTCTCTCTTATAAATAATTTATTTTAGTTACTATAGATTTTTAACCCAATTAATTTCCTTTAAAATGAGCCAGTGAACAACCCTCTACGATGTTCCAGTGCCAAGCTATCTGTGGAAAAGAAAAAAAAAAGAAAAAAGAAAAAAATATACCGTTTGGGGAGAATAACGTGGTTAAAGTCAATTTTCTTGATTTTCAAGCCAATATATTTCCCTTGCTGTTCATGCCAAGGGACAGAAAGTTTCCTATACAGGGGTTTCGGACAAGGCGGTTCTAATGGTGTACTTTTTGTTTTGATCTGACTCCTTTGTTAGGAACTATGGGTTTTTATATTTCTTAACATTGGACGTGATCGTCTCTTACTAGGTTGCTAGCTACCGCTGCAACCCGGATATACAAGGGTTTCGGACAAGGCGGTTCTAATGGTGTACTTTTTGTTTTGATCTGACTCTTTTTTTAGGAGTTAGAGGTTTTTATATTTCTTAACATTGGACTTGATCGTCTCTTACTAGGTTGCTAGCTACCGCTGCAACCCGGATTACATCGATCTTTTATGTAATAGAGGGCAACTAACTCCCCCTCTAACCCCCACCATTTCCCCAAACAGATCCAATTAAAATTTTAAGATAGCCATTTTGTTCAACTAGTTGAAGGTTCTAGAAATTAGGTCTTTAAGGACAACCCCCCCAAAGCCCTCGAGGCAAGGGTTGCAAGTTATGCCCTTGGGGAATATAAGGTTTTTATAGAACGTGTTGTCGTAGAAACTTCAAACAGGGCTCATTCGATTGGAAATTGAAATGGCTAGTGCCCTTTTAAATAATCGAAAGTGATTGGAAGGCAACTAACACCCCCTCCACACTCACCATTTTTCCAAAAACCTCCAATTAAAATTTTGGGATAGCAATTTTGTTCCACGCAGTTTAAAGTTCAGAAAATTATACCTTTGTATAGAACTCTCTCCTCACAGTCTTCAGGACAAGAGTTATAAGTTATGCTCTGGGGGCATATAAGTTTTGATTGAAATCTTTATCGTAGAAACTTGAAAAAGGGCTCATTCGATTGGAAATTCAAAGGGCTAGTGCCATTTCTAATAGTCTCAAAAGTGATTTGAGGGCAACTCACCCCCTATCACGCCCAACTTTTCCCCAAACAAATCCACTAAAAATTTTAGATAGCCATTTTATTCAAGGTAGTTGAAAGTTTTGGAAATTACTTCTTTAAGGATGACAACCCCTCCACCCCCACAGCCCTCAGGGCAAGGGTCGTAAGTTATGCCGTGGGGTATATAATGTTTTTATAGAAAGGGATGTTGTAGAAACTTCAACAAGGGCTCATTTAATTGGAAATTGAAAGGGCTAGTACCCTTTTAATAGTCGAAAGTGATTGAATTGCGACTAACCCCCCTCTAACGCCCACTATTTCCCCAAACATATCCAATCAAAATTTTGAGATATTCATTTTGTTCAACGTAGTCGAAAGTTCTGGAAATTAGGTTTTTTAGGATGATAGCTCCATCAGAGCCCACAGTGCAAGAGTTGTATGTTATGCCATGCGGGCATATAAGATTTATACAGAAAGTTGTTGTAGAGATTTCAAAAAGGGTTCATTTGATTGGAAATTGAAATTGTCCTTTTTAATAGTCAAAAGTGATTGGAGAGTAATTAACCCCACTCTCACGTCCACCATTTCCCCAAACACATTCAATCAAAGTTTTGAGATGGCCATTTTGTTCAACGTAGTTAAAAGTTCTGGAAATTATGTATTTAAGGATGATAAACCCCCCAGAGCCCCCAGGGCAAAGGTTGCAAGTTATTCCCTGGGGGCATATAAGGTTGTTACAGATAGTGTTGTCGTAAAAACTTCGAAAGGAGCTCATTCAATTGGAAATTGAGAGGGCTAGTGCCCTTTTTAATAGTAGAAAGTGATTGGATGGTAACTAACCCCCCTCTCGCACCAAGCGTTCTCCCAAACACATCCAATCAAAATGTTCAGACAGCCATTTTGTTCAACTTTGCAGAAAGTTCTGGAAATTAGGTCTTTGAGGATGACAACCTCCCTCTCTGAGCCTTCAGGCCAAGGAATGTAAGTTATGCCCTGGGGATATATAAGGTTTTTATTGAAAGTGTTGTCGTAGAAACTTCAAAAGTGCTCATTTGATTGAAAATTGAATGGGCTAGTTCCTTTTTTAATAGTTGAAAGTGTTTGAAGAGCGACTAACGCCCCTCTCATGCCCACCATTATCCCTGACATATCCAATCAAAACTTTGAGATAACCATTTTGTTTAACGTAGTTGAAAGTTCTTGAGATTAGGTCTTAGAGGATGACAAATTATTATCATATCTTATATGTAACTTTTATTTTATAAGCCTTCGATAGTCTAATGGTAAGTATGCCCACTTGTTACCTGGGAGAAGGGGGTTCGATTCCCCATCGGGGAGAACTTTTAATATGTTGAATTAAAAACACTATCTTTTCAATTTAAAATTTAAAAAAGAAACTTGTTTATTTACATTCTAGCTAAAATAATGAAGATAATATGAATGAACCACAGTGTTCAGTTTCTTTGGACTTGCGTTCGTTTTTTAACTATATAAATACAAACAGGAAAAAGCCTACGGCTTTTTTCTTCTTTTAAATAGTAAGAGACGAAACTCAAACAATCAAGTAGCTAACTAAGTCCAATGTATGGAATGGTTTGTTATTTCAGTGATCGTCTTTTAATGTAAAAATATAAATACTGTAATCTTAACTATAGTGAAGTTGCGTATGCAAGTTAGTATAGGGAAGAGTTCGATCTTTATTATAATGCAATTTCCTTTAAAATGAGCTATTATACAGCTCTCTATGATTTTCCAGTGCCCAGCTAGCTGAGCAGAAAGAAAAAGCGGAAAGAAAAAAATATCCCGTTTGTGGAGAATAACGTGGTAAAAGTCAATTTTCTTGATTTTCAAGCCAATATATTTTCTTTGTTATTCAAGCCAAAGGGAGGTAAGTTTCCTTTATAGAGGATTCGGACAAGGCGGTTCTAATGGTGTACTTTTTGTTTTGATCTGACTCTTTTTTTAGGAGTTGGGGGGTTTTATATTTCTTGACATTGGAGGTGATCGTCTCTTACTAGGTTGCTAGCTACCGCTGCAACCCGGATCTATTAGTAGAAATTTGGATTGTTCTATTTTGATATTGTTTTTGGTTATTCTTTCTTTTTTTCCACTCGCGTGAGACCATATTTTTTCAAGATTTAAAATTATTAAGCACACAAAATCCCGTGTCGAGTATCTAAAACCTAGCATAAAACAAAACTAATTTTAAAATTTTCAGGTATTTATCTTGTTTGAATTACAAAATTAGTATTATTGGTTAGACACCATAAATATTTTTGCAGTTTAAATAATAAGTTTAGTGATTCTGGACTGAAAACTAAAATAATTGCAATTATGAGACAATAATATGGAGATATGTACTTTACGGGTTACAGGATACAATAATAAATTTGAACTGAGATGAAAAAAAAATTTCTTCCAGGAGACAAAAAGCAAAACTAATTTTAGAATTTTCATGTATTTTTGTTGTTTAAATTAAAAAATTACTATTACTGATTAGGCATCATAAATATTTTTGCAGTTTACATAATAATTTTAGCGATTAAGCCAAAAAAGAAAATTTTGGTTCCAGGAGTTTCGGTTACTATTGAGACAAGTAGCTATTATTACTATAGAGTTCATTACATGGACTGTTTTATTGCTTCAAAATTCAAATATCTTTGAAAAGACTGCAGTATGAAAATACATCAAAAATGCAATTTTTTTGACAAAATTGATTCTACTTTAAAAAGTATTTTATTTTTAAATACAAAAGTGACTAGATGTTGCAATTTCCTTTAAAATGAACTATTATACAGCTCTCTATGATTTTCCAGTGCCCAGCTAGCTGAGCAGAAAGAAAAAGCGGAAAGAAAAAAATATCCCGTTTGTGGAGAATAACGTGGTAAAAGTTAATTTTCTTGATTTTCAAGCCAATATATTTTCTTTGTTATTCAAGCCAAAGGGAGGTAAGTTTCCTTTATAGAGGATTCGGACAAGGCGGTTCTAATGGTGTACTTTTTGTTTTGATCTGACTCTTTTTTTAGGAGTTGGGGGGTTTTATATTTCTTGACATTGGAGGTGATCGTCTCTTACTAGGTTGCTAGCTACCGCTGCAACCCGGATTGCTAGCTACTGCTGCAACCCAGATTCACATATATAGTTATTTATGAGAGGCAACCTGGCCGAGTGGTCCAAGGCACTGGTGTTAGCCACCAGTCTCTTCGGAGGCGTGGGTTCAAATCTTACCACTGGTATACGATTATGTTTGAAAGACTGCAGTGTGAAAAGACATCGAAAATGCAGTTTTTGGTGGAAAAATTTATTCTCTTTTAGAAATAATTTATTTTAGTTACAAAAAGGTTTTTAACCTAATTAATTTCCTTTAAAATGAGCTATTGAACAACCCTCTACGATGTTTCAGTGCCAAGCTATCTCTGGAAACAAAGAAAAAAAGAAAAAAATATCCCGTTTAGGAAGAATGTTGTAGTAGCTGCCACTTTTCTTGATTTTCAAGCCAATATATTTCCCTTGCTGTTCAAGCCAAGGGACAGAAATTTTCCTATACAGGGGTTTCGGACAAGGCGGTTCTAATGGTGTACTTTTTGTTTTGATCTGACTCCTTTTTTAGGAACTATGGGTTTTTATATTTCTTAACATTGGACGTGATCGTCTCTTACTAGGTTGCTAGCTACCGCTGCAACCCGGATCCTTTTTTAGGTACTATGGGTTTTTACATTTCTTAACATTGGACGTGATCGTCTCTTACTAGGTTGCTAGCAACCGCTGCAACCCGGATTAATGTAACATATCAGTTACTATGGGAGAGAGATCGTTCTTTACTGTATTATAATTTTAACTCTATAATCTTCGAACATTCGAACCTTTTATAATTTATAATGATGTATAATATAAATACTGTAATCTTCACTATAGTGAAGTTGCCTATGCAAGTTAGTATAGGGAAGAGTTCGATCTTTATTATAATCTATTAGTAGAAATTTGGATTGTTCTATTTTGATATTGTTTTTGGTTATTCTTTCTTTTTTCCACTCGCGTAAGACCATATTTTTTCAAGATTTAAAATTATTAAGCACACAAAATCCCGTGTCGAGTATCTAAAACCTAGCATAAAACAAAACTAATTTTAAAATTTTCAGGTATTTATCTTGTTTGAATTACAAAATTAGTATTATTGGTTAGACACCATAAATATTTTTGCAGTTTAAATAATAAGTTTAGTGATTCTGGACTGAAAACTAAAATAATTGCAATTATGAGACAATAATATGGAGATATGTACTTTACGGGTTACAGGATACAATAATAAATTTGAACTGAGATGAAAAAAAAATTTCTTCCAGGAGACAAAAAGCAAAACTAATTTTAGAATTTTCATGTATTTTTGTTGTTTAAATTAAAAAATTACTATTACTGATTAGGCATCATAAATATTTTTGCAGTTTACATAATAATTTTAGCGATTAAGCCAAAAAGAAAATTTTGGTTCCAGGAGTTTCGGTTACTATTGAGACAAGTAGCTATTATTACTATAGAGTTCATTACATGGACTGTTTTATTGCTTCAAAATTCAAATATCTTTGAAAAGACTGCAGTATGAAAATACATCAAAAATGCAATTTTTTTGACAAAATTGATTCTACTTTAAAAAGTATTTTATTTTTAAATACAAAAGTGACTAGATGTTGCAATTTCCTTTAAAATGAGCTATTATACAGCTCTCTATGATTTTCCAGTGCCCAGCTAGCTGAGCAGAAAGAAAAAGCGGAAAGAAAAAAATATCCCGTTTGTGGAGAATAACGTGGTAAAAGTCAATTTTCTTGATTTTCAAGCCAATATATTTTCTTTGTTATTCAAGCCAAAGGGAGGTAAGTTTCCTTTATAGAGGATTCGGACAAGGCGGTTCTAATGGTGTACTTTTTGTTTTGATCTGACTCTTTTTTTAGGAGTTGGGGGGTTTTATATTTCTTGACATTGGAGGTGATCGTCTCTTACTAGGTTGCTAGCTACCGCTGCAACCCGGATAATGGCATTTTTATCTCTTTTAAATAAACTTTTCTTATATTTCAGGATGTTAGCTTTATTTTTTGTGTAGTAAAGTTTTCTATTAGTAGAAATTTGGATTGTTCTATTTTGATATTGTTTTTGGTTATTCTTTCTTTTTTTCCACTCGCGTGAGACCATATTTTTTCAAGATTTAAAATTATTAAGCACACAAAATCCCGTGTCGAGTATCTAAAACCTAGCATAAAACAAAACTAATTTTAAAATTTTCAGGTATTTATCTTGTTTGAATTACAAAATTAGTATTATTGGTTAGACACCATAAATATTTTTGCAGTTTAAATAATAAGTTTAGTGATTCTGGACTGAAAACTAAAATAATTGCAATTATGAGACAATAATATGGAGATATGTACTTTACGGGTTACAGGATACAATAATAAATTTGAACTGAGATGAAAAAAAAATTTCTTCCAGGAGACAAAAAGCAAAACTAATTTTAGAATTTTCATGTATTTTTGTTGTTTAAATTAAAAAATTACTATTACTGATTAGGCATCATAAATATTTTTGCAGTTTACATAATAATTTTAGCGATTAAGCCAAAAAAGAAAATTTTGGTTCCAGGAGTTTCGGTTACTATTGAGACAAGTAGCTATTATTACTATAGACTTCATTACATGGACTGTTTTATTGCTTCAAAATTCAAATATCTTTGAAAAGACTGCAGTATGAAAATACATCAAAAATGCAATTTTTTTGACAAAATTGATTCTACTTTAAAAAGTATTTTATTTTTAAATACAAAAGTGACTAGATGTTGCAATTTCCTTTAAAATGAGCTATTATACAGCTCTCTATGATTTTCCAGTGCCCAGCTAGCTGAGCAGAAAGAAAAAGCGGAAAGAAAAAAATATCCCGTTTGTGGAGAATAACGTGGTAAAAGTCAATTTTCTTGATTTTCAAGCCAATATATTTTCTTTGTTATTCAAGCCAAAGGGAGGTAAGTTTCCTTTATAGAGGATTCGGACAAGGCGGTTCTAATGGTGTACTTTTTGTTTTGATCTGACTCTTTTTTTAGGAGTTGGGGGGTTTTATATTTCTTGACATTGGAGGTGATCGTCTCTTACTAGGTTGCTAGCTACCGCTGCAACCCGGATCTTTGAAATAGTAAGAGACGAACCTCAAACAATCAAGTAGCTAACTAATTCCAATGTATGCAATTGTTTGTTATTCCAATGATCGTCTTTTAATGTAAACTTGTTTGAGTCATAAACTAGGAAAGAGACTCCAGGTTACAGCTGCCGCTGCAACCCGGTTACCGCTGCAATCTGGATAGCTTGCAGCTACCCCTGGAACCACCTGGGCGAGAGATCGTTCTTTATTGTAATAATCTTCGAACATTTGAACCTTTTATAATTTATGATGATGCATAATATAAATACTGTAATCTTAACTATAGTGAAGTTGCGTATGCAAGTTAGTATAGGGAAGAGTTCGATCTTTATTATAATGGTGGAAAAATTTATTCTCTTTTAGAAATAATTTATTTTAGTTTCTATAGATTTTTAACCCAATTAATTTCCTTTAAAATGAGCTATTGAACAACCCTCTACGATGTTCCAGTGCCAAGCTATCTCTGGATACAAAAAAAGAAAAAAAAGAAAAAAAAAAAGAAAAAAATATCCCGTTTAGGCAGAATGTTGTAGTAGCTGCCACTTTTCTTGATTTTCAAGCCAATATATTTCCCTTGCTGTTCAAGCCAAGGGACAGAAATTTTACTATGCAGGGGTTTCGGACAAGGCGGTTCTAATGGTGTACTTTTTGTTTTGATCTGACTCTTTTTTTAAGAACTATGGGTTTTTATATTTCTTAACATTGGACGTGATCGTCTCTTACTAGGTTGCTAGCTACCGCTGCAACCCGGATCAAGCCAAAGAGTGATAAGTTTCCTTAATAGGGGTTTTGGACAAGGTGGTTCTAATGGTGTAATTTTTGTTTTGATCTGACTCTTTTCTCATGAGTTAGGGGTTTTTATGTTTCTTAACATTGGACGTGATCGTCTCTTACTAGGTTGCTAGCTACCACTGCAACCCGATTCTTTATTGTAATTATGTAACCCGGATTAAAAAATTATTATCATATCTTATATGTAACTTTTATTTTATAAGTCTTCGATAGTCTAATGGTAAGTATGCCCACTTGTTACCTGGGAGAAGGGGGTTCGATTCCCCGTGGGGGAGAACTTTTAATATGTTGAATTAAAAGCACTATCTTTTCAATTTAAAATTAAAAAAATAAACTTGTTTATTTATATTCTAGCTAAAATAATGAAGATAATATGAATGAACCACAGTGTTCAGTTTCTTTGGACTTGAGTTCGTTTTTTAACTATAAATACAAACAGGAAAAAGCCTATGGCTTTTTCTTCTTTTAAATAGTAAGAGACGAAATTCAAACAATCAAGTAGCTAACTAAGTCCAATGTATGGAATGGTTTGTTATTTCAGTGATCGTCGTTTAATGTAAAAATATAAATACTGTAATCTTAATTATATAAGAGACGAAACTCAAACAATCAAGTAGCTAACTAAGTCCAATGCATGGAATGGTTTGTTATTTCAGTGATCGTCTTTTAATGTAATGGAGCTAGTGCCCTTAGAGAACGCAAATAGCTCTGACATCCCTCATTTGGGCTACAGTATAACGAATGCCCATGCTTTCTTGTGTCCCTGTAATTGATTTCACAATAATCCAAGCCGCCAAGGTAGAAATTAACCACTTTGTCAGTTGAAAATTTTAATGCTATATTATTTTCAAGGATATCAAAAAGAATTTGACATAATTCAATATCCGTCGGATAGAGCTTGCAGATATCAGGGTGACATTGCCAAGTAACCTGCTGCCCAATTTTTGGTTTTGAATGTTTACTCAGATTGTTATAGGTGACTTCAGCCATCATAATTTCCTTGTCAGATCTAGTTTTAGAGCATTTTTCAATAGTTGTCTCGTACTTTTCAGGACAGTTTGTTCTACTACACAGAGAATTTTTTGCCAAATATTCAGTAGAACTAAACGAACTGTTTAAAACACAGTTAGAAATGCTTTTTTCTTGAGTCGGTGTTCCAGGAATTTGTTCTAAATCATTAGTCTTACAAACACATTTACTAATAACCCTAACAGGCTCGTTTTCGCCATAATTGAAAAACATTGCTTTTCCTTCGCTGTTGATAGGTATGCTTGTATATATATTTTTATACGAACGCAAATAGCTCTGACATCCCTCATTTGGGCTACAGTATAACGAATGCCCATGCTTTCTTGTGTCCCTGTAATTGATTTCACAATAATCCAAGCCGCCAAGGTAGAAATTAACCACTTTGTCAGTTGAAAATTTTAATGCTATATTATTTTCAAGGATATCAAAAAGAATTTGACATAATTCAATATCCGTCGGATAGAGCTTGCAGATATCAGGGTGACATTGCCAAGTAACCTGCTGCCCAATTTTTGGTTTTGAATGTTTACTCAGATTGTTATAGGTGACTTCAGCCATCATAATTTCCTTGTCAGATCTAGTTTTAGAGCATTTTTCAATAGTTGTCTCGTACTTTTCAGGACAGTTTGTTCTACTACACAGAGAATTTTTTGCCAAATATTCAGTAGAACTAAACGAACTGTTTAAAACACAGTTAGAAATGCTTTTTTCTTGAGTCGGTGTTCCAGGAATTTGTTCTAAATCATTAGTCTTACAAACACATTTACTAATAACCCTAACAGGCTCGTTTTCGCCATAATTGAAAAACATTGCTTTTCCTTCGCTGTTGATAGGTATGCTTGTATATATATTTTTATTGCTGCTACATAAACTGCAATTGCTCCTTCCAAAATTAATATACGAATTTTCTAAGAAGTACGCTTCCGTATATTCACTGTGTTGTCGAAAATTTTCCATTGCATCTATAAACTGTTCCGCAGTTGCCAATCCATACCTTGGAAGCTTTTCGTTAAACTGACAACATTTCTTTTGGATATTACTATGAAGCTTTGCCAAGGAATTTCTAGCCGACTTTTCAACAGCATCCGCTCTTTCAAAGAGAACTTTAATCAGTAATTTTGAATACTTTTTGTGGTCCCGATAAAACATGCGTAAAATGTTTCTCAATTTACAAAGATCAGCCTGCATTTTTGCCATCTTCTTGTATTTCTGAATGTAATTTTTCCCTTTGTCCTTATGCGTTCTTCGGTACAACCTCGCAGAGAATTTAATTTTTTCATTATAGATTTTGTCACCCCAGTAACGCTCCTTGATCTTTTGTTTGGCTGTCTCAATTTTTGCATGTCTATAATCTTCATCATTGTGATAACACATCTTGCTGTTTTGTTTTGCTCTCTCAATTATTACTTCTCGATACGCCTGGTCGGTTGAATACCTTTGTTTTGTTCTCTTAATTATTACTTCTCGATACGCCTGGTCGGTTGAATACCTTTGTTTTGCTCTCTCAATTTTTACTTCTCGATGCGCCTGGTCGGTTGAATACCTTTGTTTTTCTCTCTCAATTATTACTTCTCGATACGCCTGGTCGGTTGAATACCTTTGTTTTGCTCTCTCAATTTTTACTTCTCGATGCGCCTGGTCGGTTGAATACCTTTGCTTTTCTCTTTTCAAGATACTATCTCTGTTGTTTGTGTAGTACTGTTTTTTCAAATTGCGTATAGCTTGCTTCGATCTAACCATTATTCTAATCAAGAATGAGAGAATTTACATCTGTGTCGTTCTTAAGTAGTAATATAATATCTTCGAACATTTGAACCTTTTATAATTTATAATGATGTATAATATAAATACTGTAATCTTAAGCATAGTGAAGTTGCGTATGCAAGTTAGTATAGGGAAGAGTTCGTTCTTTATTATAATTGGTTCCAGGAGTTTCGGTTACTATTGAGACAAGTAGCTATTATTACTATAGAGTTCATTACATGGACTGTTTTATTGCTTCAAAATTCAAATATCTTTGAAAAGACTGCAGTATGAAAATACATCAAAAATGCAATTTTTTTGACAAAATTGATTCTACTTTAAAAAGTATTTTATTTTTAAATACAAAAGTGACTAGATGTTGCAATTTCCTTTAAAATGAGCTATTATACAGCTCTCTATGATTTTCCAGTGCCCAGCTAGCTGAGCAGAAAGAAAAAGCGGAAAGAAAAAAATATCCCGTTTGTGGAGAATAACGTGGTAAAAGTCAATTTTCTTGATTTTCAAGCCAATATATTTTCTTTGTTATTCAAGCCAAAGGGAGGTAAGTTTCCTTTATAGAGGATTCGGACAAGGCGGTTCTAATGGTGTACTTTTTGTTTTGATCTGACTCTTTTTTTAGGAGTTGGGGGGATTTATATTTCTTGACATTGGAGGTGATCGTCTCTTACTAGGTTGCTAGCTACCGCTGCAACCCGGATTTATAATTTATAATGATGTATAATATAAATACTGTAATCTTAAGTATAGTGAAGTTGCGTATGCAAGTTAGTATAGGGAAGAGTTCGTTCTTTATTATAATTTTAACTCTATAATCTTCGAACATTCGAACCTTTTATAATTTATAATGATGTATAATATAAATACTGTAATCTTCACTATAGTGAAGTTGCCTATGCAAGTTAGTATAGGGAAGAGTTCGATCTTTATTATAAAATATACGAATTTTCTAAGAAGTACGCCTCCGTACATTCACTGTGTTGTCGGACATTTTCCATTGCATCTATAAACTGTTCCGCAGTTGCCAATCCATACCTTGGAAGCTTTTCATTTAAACTGACAACATTTCTTTTGGATATTACTATGAAGCTTTGCAAAATATGTGTAGCCCACTTTTCAACAGCATCCGCTCTTTCAAAGGGAATTTTAATCTGTAATTTTGAATAATTTTCGTGATCCTGGTAAAACATGCGTAAAATGTTTCTCAATTTACGAAGATCAGCCTGCATTTTTGCCATCTTCTTGTGTTTCTAAATTTAATTTTTCCCTTTGTCCTTATGCGTTCTTCGGTACAACCTCGCAGAGAATTTAAGTTTTTCATTATAGATTTTGTCACCCCAGTATCTACCCATTATTCTGGTAGCAACTTTTTTCTTATATATTTTTCGGTAATCTTCATCATTGTGATAACGCTCCTTGATCTTTTGTCTAGCCTGCTCAATTCTTGCTTCTCTGTAATCTTTATCATTATCATACCGTTCCTTGCTCTTTTGTCTAGCCTGCTCAATTGTTGCTTCTCTCTAAAGTTTATCATTGTGATAACGCTCCTTGATCTCTTATCTAGCCTGCTCAATTCTTGCTTCTCTGTAATCTTCATCATTATCATACCGTTCCTGGCTCTTTTGTCTAGCCTGCTCAATTGATGCTTCTCTGTAATCTTCATCATTATCATACCATTCCTTAATCTTTTGTTTGGCTGTCTCAATTTTCGCATGTCTATAATCTTCATCATTGTGATAACACATCTTGCTGTTTTGTTTTGCTCTCTCAATTTTTACTTCTCGATACGCCTGGCCGGTTGAATACCTTTGCTTTTCTCTTTTCAAGATACTATCTCTGTTGTCTGTGTAGTACTGTTTTTTTAAATTGCGTGCAGCTTGCTTTGATCTAACCATTATCTAATTAACGAATGAGACCATTTACATCTTTGTCGTTCTTAAGTAGTAGTTATCTCTTTTAAATAAACTTTTCTTATATTTCAGGATGTTAGCTTTATTTTTTGTGTAGTAAAGTTTTCTATTAGTAGAAATTTGGATTGTTCTATTTTGATATTGTTTTTGGTTATTCTTTCTTTTTTTCCACTCGCGTGAGACCATATTTTTTCAAGATTTAAAATTATTAAGCACACAAAATCCCGTGTCGAGTATCTAAAACCTAGCATAAAACAAAACTAATTTTAAAATTTTCAGGTATTTATCTTGTTTGAATTACAAAATTAGTATTATTGGTTAGACACCATAAATATTTTTGCAGTTTAAATAATAAGTTTAGTGATTCTGGACTGAAAACTAAAATAATTGCAATTATGAGACAATAATATGGAGATATGTACTTTACGGGTTACAGGATACAATAATAAATTTGAACTGAGATGAAAAAAAAATTTCTTCCAGGAGACAAAAAGCAAAACTAATTTTAGAATTTTCATGTATTTTTGTTGTTTAAATTAAAAAATTACTATTACTGATTAGGCATCATAAATATTTTTGCAGTTTACATAATAATTTTAGCGATTAAGCCAAAAAAGAAAATTTTGGTTCCAGGAGTTTCGGTTACTATTGAGACAAGTAGCTATTATTACTATAGAGTTCATTACATGGACTGTTTTATTGCTTCAAAATTCAAATATCTTTGAAAAGACTGCAGTATGAAAATACATCAAAAATGCAATTTTTTTGACAAAATTGATTCTACTTTAAAAAGTATTTTATTTTTAAATACAAAAGTGACTAGATGTTGCAATTTCCTTTAAAATGAGCTATTATACAGCTCTCTATGATTTTCCAGTGCCCAGCTAGCTGAGCAGAAAGAAAAAGCGGAAAGAAAAAAATATCCCGTTTGTGGAGAATAACGTGGTAAAAGTCAATTTTCTTGATTTTCAAGCCAATATATTTTCTTTGTTATTCAAGCCAAAGGGAGGTAAGTTTCCTTTATAGAGGATTCGGACAAGGCGGTTCTAATGGTGTACTTTTTGTTTTGATCTGACTCTTTTTTTAGGAGTTGGGGGGTTTTATATTTCTTGACATTGGAGGTGATCGTCTCTTACTAGGTTGCTAGCTACCGCTGCAACCCGGATTGCTAGCTACCGCTGCAACCCGGATCTATTAGTAGAAATTTGGATTGTTCTATTTTGATATTGTTTTTGGTTATTCTTTCTTTTTTTCCACTCGCGTGAGACCATATTTTTTCAAGATTTAAAATTATTAAGCACACAAAATCCCGTGTCGAGTATCTAAAACCTAGCATAAAACAAAACTAATTTTAAAATTTTCAGGTATTTATCTTGTTTGAATTACAAAATTAGTATTATTGGTTAGACACCATAAATATTTTTGCAGTTTAAATAATAAGTTTAGTGATTCTGGACTGAAAACTAAAATAATTGCAATTATGAGACAATAATATGGAGATATGTACTTTACGGGTTACAGGATACAATAATAAATTTGAACTGAGATGAAAAAAAAATTTCTTCCAGGAGACAAAAAGCAAAACTAATTTTAGAATTTTCATGTATTTTTGTTGTTTAAATTAAAAAATTACTATTACTGATTAGGCATCATAAATATTTTTGCAGTTTACATAATAATTTTAGCGATTAAGCCAAAAAAGAAAATTTTGGTTCCAGGAGTTTCGGTTACTATTGAGACAAGTAGCTATTATTACTATAGAGTTCATTACATGGACTGTTTTATTGCTTCAAAATTCAAATATCTTTGAAAAGACTGCAGTATGAAAATACATCAAAAATGCAATTTTTTTGACAAAATTGATTCTACTTTAAAAAGTATTTTATTTTTAAATACAAAAGTGACTAGATGTTGCAATTTCCTTTAAAATGAGCTATTATACAGCTCTCTATGATTTTCCAGTGCCCAGCTAGCTGAGCAGAAAGAAAAAGCGGAAAGAAAAAAATATCCCGTTTGTGGAGAATAACGTGGTAAAAGTTAATTTTCTTGATTTTCAAGCCAATATATTTTCTTTGTTATTCAAGCCAAAGGGAGGTAAGTTTCCTTTATAGAGGATTCGGACAAGGCGGTTCTAATGGTGTACTTTTTGTTTTGATCTGACTCTTTTTTAGGAGTTGGGGGGTTTTATATTTCTTAACATTGGAGGTGATCGTCTCTTACTAGGTTGCTAGCTACCGCTGCAACCCGGATTGCTAGCTACTGCTGCAACCCAGATTCACATATATAGTTATTTATGAGAGGCAACCTGGCCGAGTGGTCCAAGGCACTGGTGTTAGCCACCAGTCTCTTCGGAGGCTTGGGTTCAAATCTTACCACTGGTATACGATTATGTTTGAAAGACTGCAGTGTGAAAAGACATCGAAAATGCAGTTTTTGGTGGAAAAATTTATTCTCTTTTAGAAATAATTTATTTTAGTTACAAAAGGTTTTTAACCTAATTAATTTCCTTTAAAATGAGCTATTGAACAACCCTCTACGATGTTCCAGTGCCAAGCTATCTCTGGAAACAAAGAAAAGAAAGAAAAAAATATCCCGTTTAGGAAGAATGTTGTAGTAGCTGCCACTTTTCTTGATTTTCAAGCCAATATATTTCCCTTGCTGTTCAAGCCAAGGGACAGAAAGTTTCCTATACAGGGGTTTCGGACAAGGTGGTTCTAATGGTGTACTTTTTGTTTTGATCTGACTCCTTTTTTAGGAACTATGGGTTTTTATATTTCTTAACATTGGACGTGATCGTCTCTTACTAGGTTGCTAGCTACCGCTGCAACCCAGATCCTTTTTTAGGTACTATGGGTTTTTACATTTCTTAACATTGGACGTGATCGTCTCTTACTAGGTTGCTAGCAACCGCTGCAACTGGATTAATGTAACATATCAGTTACTATGGGAGAGAGATCGTTCTTTACTGTATTATAATTTTAACTCTATAATCTTCGAACATTCGAACCTTTTATAATTTATAATGATGTATAATATAAATACTGTAATCTTCACTATAGTGAAGTTGCCTATGCAAGTTAGTATAGGGAAGAGTTCGATCTTTATTATAATCTATTAGTAGAAATTTGGATTGTTCTATTTTGATATTGTTTTTGGTTATTCTTTCTTTTTTTCCACTCGCGTAAGACCATATTTTTTCAAGATTTAAAATTATTAAGCACACAAAATCCCGTGTCGAGTATCTAAAACCTAGCATAAAACAAAACTAATTTTAAAATTTTCAGGTATTTATCTTGTTTGAATTACAAAATTAGTATTATTGGTTAGACACCATAAATATTTTTGCAGTTTAAATAATAAGTTTAGTGATTCTGGACTGAAAACTAAAATAATTGCAATTATGAGACAATAATATGGAGATATGTACTTTACGGGTTACAGGATACAATAATAAATTTGAACTGAGATGAAAAAAAAATTTCTTCCAGGAGACAAAAAGCAAAACTAATTTTAGAATTTTCATGTATTTTTGTTGTTTAAATTAAAAAATTACTATTACTGATTAGGCATCATAAATATTTTTGCAGTTTACATAATAATTTTAGCGATTAAGCCAAAAAAGAAAATTTTGGTTCCAGGAGTTTCGGTTACTATTGAGACAAGTAGCTATTATTACTATAGAGTTCATTACATGGACTGTTTTATTGCTTCAAAATTCAAATATCTTTGAAAAGACTGCAGTATGAAAATACATCAAAAATGCAATTTTTTTGACAAAATTGATTCTACTTTAAAAAGTATTTTATTTTTAAATACAAAAGTGACTAGATGTTGCAATTTCCTTTAAAATGAGCTATTATACAGCTCTCTATGATTTTCCAGTGCCCAGCTAGCTGAGCAGAAAGAAAAAGCGGAAAGAAAAAAATATCCCGTTTGTGGAGAATAACGTGGTAAAAGTCAATTTTCTTGATTTTCAAGCCAATATATTTTCTTTGTTATTCAAGCCAAAGGGAGGTAAGTTTCCTTTATAGAGGATTCGGACAAGGCGGTTCTAATGGTGTACTTTTTGTTTTGATCTGACTCTTTTTTTAGGAGTTGGGGGAATTTATATTTCTTGACATTGGAGGTGATCGTCTCTTACTAGGTTGCTAGCTACCGCTGCAACCCGGATGTAGAGATTTCGAGCTCCTATCTGCAAAAATTTGGAATTTGGTATTTTTTGGTAAAATTGCTTAATAAATCAAATATCTTTGAGAAGACTGTGATATGAAAAGATAAGTGACAAAAAATAATATGTATCATATTGTTAATTTTACACAATTAATTACTGATGTCACAGTCGATATGGCAAGCACGCCTGGCCCTAAACCGGAAGGTTGGTGGTTCAAAGTCACCCGGGATCATTTTATTGAATTGTAATTCAGCTATCAATAAAATTTAGATTTATAAATTATATTACAGCTAAAGCTGCAACCATTATAATATAATCACTCCAAGTGTTAACTTTAAATAAAACTTTACAAGCCTATAATATAGTTAAGTTGCCTATGCAAGCTAGTAAAGGCAAGAGTTCGTTCTTTATTGTAATGATCGTCTCTTACTAGGTTGCTAGCTACCGCTGCAACCCGGACTATAGCAATTATGATTTTCCAAAACATATTTAAAACTTTTAGTTACTATATGCTTCGGTTTGTCTTTCACTTGATTGCAGCTATAGCTACAACTATCATTTAGAGCTCGTTCTTTACTATATAAAAATACTAAACTTTTCAGTTAGTAAAGCCTGAAGTTCATCCTTTATTATAAAATAAATTACAAACAGGAAAAAGCCTACGGCTTTTTCTTCTTTGGAATAGTAAGAGACGATCCTCAAATAATCAGGCAGCTAATTATGTTTATAATTTGTTCTTTAACATAAACTTCATTAATCGGATATTTTAATATATCCTATATGGTCTAGAGGTTGGGATAGCTGTCACCCAGCAGGCTTGAGTTCAATTTCCGTACGGGAAATTTTTACTTATGATGATTTCTTAAGGAACATAATTAAAATTTCTTAATGTAATAAAAATAATTTGTTTTAATTACAAAAGGTTTTTAACCCAATTAATTTTCTTTAAAATGAGCCATTGAACAACTCTCTACGATGTTCCAGTGCCATGCTATCTGTTGAATTACTAACCTATACTATAGTTAAGTGGCGTATAAAATTTAGTATATGCAAGAGGTCGTTCTTTATTATAATTAACTTGCGTGTAGCTTGCTTTGATCTAACCATTATGTAATTCACGAATGAGACCATTTACATCTTTGTCGTTCTTAAGTAGTAAAACCACGTCGATCCTTTATGTAGTAATATTCAATATTTAGTATAGGCAAGAGGTCGTTCTTTATTATAATTAACATTGGACGTGATCGTCTCTTACTAGGTTGCTAGCTACCGCTGCAACCCGGAATATGGACTAAGGTTCGTTCTTTCATGTAAAACTAGCAAAACATTTTTTAAGTCTGATGAAGATTTAACTAATGTGTCAAAAGTAAGGTTGCAAGTCGACGATTTTGTTTTGGCCTTATTATAATTGGTATGGTGAAATAATAATACGCATATGGCTCTTAAATCATCCTTCTTTATGGTTCAATATGGTCTGGTGGCTAGGATAGTTAACTTTCACTTAACAGGCTCGGGTTCGATTCCCGGGGTGGGAAAATTTTTAACTCTATAATCTTCGAACATTTGAACCTTTTATAATTTATAATGATGCATAATATAAATACTGTAATCTTAACTATAGTGAAGTTGCGTATGCAAGTTAGTATAGGGAAGAGTTCGATCTTTATTATAACAACCCAAATTCACATATATATTTATTTATGAGAGGCGGCCTGGCCGAGTGGTCCAAGGCACTGGTGTTAGCCACCAGTCTCTTCGGAGGCGTGGGTTCAAATCTTACCGCTGATATGCGATTGTGTTTGAAAGACTGCAGTGTGAAAAGACATCGAAAATGCAGTTTTTGGTGGAAAAATTTATTCTCTTTTAGAAATAATTTATTTTAGTTACTATAGATTTTTAACCCAAATAATTTCCTTTAAAATGAGCTATTGAACAACCCTCTACGATGTTCCAGTGCCAAGCTATCTCTGGATACAAAAGAAAAGAGAAAAAAATATCCCGTTTAGGCAGAATGTTGTAATAGCTGCCACTTTTCTTGATTTTCAAACCAATATATTTCCCTTGCTGTTCAAGCCAAGGGACAGAAAGTTTCCTATACCTGGGTTTCGGACAAGGCGGTTCTAATGGTGTACTTTTTGTTTTGATCTGACTCCTTTTTTTAGGAACTATGGGTTTTTATATTTCTTAACATTGGACGTGATCGTCTCTTACTAGGTTGCTAGCTACCGCTGCAACCAGGATACTGCTGCAACCCAAATTATAAGAGGCAGCCTGGCCGAGTGGTCCAAGGCACTGGTGTTAGCCACCAGTCTCTTCGGAGGCGTGGGATCAAATCTTACCGCTGGTATACGATTATGTTTGAAAGACTGCAGTGTGAAAAGACATTAAAAATACAGTTGTTGGTGGAAAAATTTATTCTCTTTTAGAAATAATTTATTTTAGTTACTATAGATTTTTAACCCAATTAATTTCCTTTAAAATGAGCTATTGAACAACCCTCTACGATGTTCCAGTGCCAAGCTGTCTCTGGATACAAAAAAAGAAAAAAAGAAAAAAAGAAAAAAATATCCCGTTTAGGCAGAATGTTGTAGTAACTGCCACTTTTCTTGATTTTCAAGCCAATATATTTCTCTTGCTGTTCAAGACAAGGGCAGGAAGTTAATTATACAGGGGTGTCGGAGAAGTCGATTCTAATGGTGTGCTTTTTGTTCTGATCTGACTCTTTTTTTAGGAACTATGGGTTTTTATATTTATTAACGTTGGACGTGATCATCTCTTACTAGTTTGCTAGCTACCGCTGCAACCCGGACTCCTTTTGTAGGAACTATGGGTTTTTATATTTCTTAACATTGGACATGATCGTCTCTTACTAGGTTGCTAGCTACCGCTGCAACCCGGATCACTGTGAATATATGGATGCATAATTGTCCTTTACTTAGTTTCAGCTTAAATTCGATGATCGAGCCTTTATGTAATATGACGACATTCATTATTTATCTAGTAGGGTTTCAGACAAGGTAATTCTAATGATGTACTTTTGTTTTGATTTGACTCTATTTTTAGGAGTTTTGTTATATTTCTTATCATTGGACTGATCGTCTCTTACTAGATTGCTAGCTACTGCTGCAACCCAGATTCACATATATAGTTATTTATCAGAGGCAGTCTGGCCGAGTGGTCCAAGGCACTGGTGTTAGCCACCAGTCTCTTCGGAAGCTTGGGTTCAAATCTTACCGCTGGTATACGATTATGTTTGAAAGACTGCAGTGTGAAAAGACATCAAAAATGCAGTTTTTGGTGGAAAAATTTATTCTCTTTAAGAAATAATTTATTTTAGTTACAAAAGGTTTTTAACCCAATTAATTTCCTTTAAAATGAGCTATTTAACAACCCTCACCGATGTTCCAGTGCCAAAATATCTGTGGAAAAGAAAAAAAAGAAAAAAATACCCCGTTTAGGCAGAATGTTGTAGTAGCTGCCACTTTTCTTGATTTTCAAGCCAATAGATTTCCCTTGCTGTTCAAGCCAAGGGACAGAAAGTTTCCTATACAGGGGTTTCGGACAAGGTGGTTCTAATGGTGTACTTTTTGTTTTGATCTGACTCCTTTGTTAGGAACTATGGGTTTTTATATTTCTTAACATTGGACGTGATCGTCTCTTACTAGGTTGCTAGCTACCGCTGCAACCCGGATAAATCTAATTTATCTAGTAGGGTTTCAGACAAGGTAATTCTAATGATGCACCTTTGTTTTGATCTGACTGTATTTTTAGGAGTTTTGTTATATTTCTTAGCATTGGACTGATCGTCTCTTGCTAGGTTGCTAGCTACTGCTGCAACCCAAATTATGAGAAGCAGCCTGGCCGAGTGGTCTAAGGCACTGGTGTTAGCCACCAGTCTCTTCGGAGGCGTGGGTTCAAATCTGGTATACGATTATGTTTGAAAGACTGCAGTGTGAAAAGACATCAAAACTGCAGTTTTTGGTGGAAAAATTTATTTTCTTTTAGAAATAATTTATTTTAGTTACAAAAGGTTTTTAACCCAATTAATTTCCTTTAAAATGAGCTATTGAACAACCCTCTACGATGTTCCAGTGCCAAGCTATCTCTGGATACAAAAGAAAAAAAAAAGAAAAAAATATCCCGTTTAGGCCGAATGTTGTAGTAGCTGCCACTTTTCTTGATTTTCAAGCCAATATATTTCCCTTGCTGTTCAAGCTAAGGGACAGAAAGTTTACTATACAGGGGTTTCGGACAAGGCGGTTCTAATGGTGTACTTTTGAATTTGATCTGACTCCTTTTTTAGGAACTATGGGTTTTTATATGTCTTAACATTGGACGTGATCGTCTCTTACTAGGTTGCTAGCTACCGCTGCAACCCGGATACTATAATTAAGTGGCGTATAAAATTTAGTCTAGGCAAGAGGTCGTTCTTTATTATAACGCGCGTGCGGCCCAGGACATCTAAGGGCATCACAGACCTGTTACTGCCTTTCTCAGGTTTTCACAGTAAAGAACATTTCATGTTAAAGATTGATCAATGATGTCATAACTATAGTTTGTAGCCAGGTCGTTACTGCCTTGCTAGCTACCGCTGCAACCCGGATACCGCTGCAACCTGGATTTGTTATTCCCATGATTGTCTTTTAATGTAATTTTATTACTTCTGTTACTATGGGCTACAGTTTGTTCCTTAATGTAAAAAAATTAACTATAATTAAGTTGAGTATCTAATCTAGTATAGGAAAGAGTTCATTCTTTATTCTAATGCAACCCGGATACCGCTAATATCTGGATAGCTTGCAGCTACCCCTGGAACCACCATACATCAGTTACTATGGGAGAGAGATCGTTCTTTACTGTAAATGTCTTGTTTTCGTTTTTTTTTCTTCTTCTTTGTTTGCTTCAAGAAAAGAAAACAAGGTTGAGTTTTGAAGCGTTTTTATTGTCTCTTACATTTATTAAAGTTTAGAAGAAACTCAGTTTAGCTGCCTCCTATATAAATATAAAAACTGTAATGTAACTTAATATAGGCAAAAGGTCGTTCTTTATTATATATCAATTTTCGCATCTCGATACGCCTGGTCGGTTGAATACCTTTGCTTTTCTCTTTTCAAGATGCTATCTCTGTTTTTTTGGTAGTACTCTTTTTTTAACTTGCGTGTAGCTTGCTTGATTGAAACCATTATGTAACCATTAGTTGAATTTTTATGTCCCGTATCAAGTATCAAGAACCTAACAAAAACTTAAACTAATTTTTAAATTTTCAGATATTTTTCTAGTCTAAATTAAAAGATTAAAACTATTGTTCAGATACCATAAATATTTTTGCAGTTTATAACTTTATTGATTCTGAACTAAAAACGAAAATAAAATAAAAATTGATTTTTTCAATTTTTACGTCACGTCGCTCATTAAGTCATATATGGTTATTAGTACAAAATAGGTTTTAGATATTACGTCATGTCACGTATTACGTCATATATGGTTATTAGTAGATAATCGGTAAAATATTCGTTCTTTATTATAACTTAACATTGGACGTGATCGTCTCTTACTAGGTTGCTAGCTACCGCTGCAACCTGGATACACCTGGAACCACCATATATCAGTTAGTATGGGAGAGAGATCGTTCTTTACTGTAAACAGGAAAAAGCCTTAGGCTTTTTCTTCTTTGAAATAGTAAGAGAGGAACCACAAGTAATTACCCCTGAAACCACCATATATCATTTACTATGCATAAGCGATCGTTCTTCACTGTAAACAATACAAACATCACTATACAATCTTTATACTCGATGCAAAACTTAATATATATTCTTTTTATACTCTAAACCTAACCCCCCCCCCCCCCTCACTGATTTACAACCAAATTCTCGCAAATAGAAATAATTGTCTTTTCGTTAAATTTTAGCCTTTCTCTAATGCAATCTCTTCTCTAACTGAGACATACGTCGCTATGTTGTTAACTATGCATGAGAGATCGTTTTTTACTGTAACCGCTGCAACCCGGATAAATTTTTTTTAAGCATTTGTAGGAAAGTATCTAGTTACTTTTCATAGAGTGAAATTGTTACTAAGACATCCTAAATATTTTTGCAGTTTAAAAAGTTTTGCAGTTTTTTTCTCATACATTTTGCTTTGTCATAACTTAAATACTGTAATCTTAACTCTAGTTAAGTTGTCCCTGCAAGTTAGTATAGACAAGACTTCGTTCTTTATTATATTTAACCCAATTAATTTCCTTTAAAATGAGCTATTGAACAATTCTCTACAATGTTGCAGTGCCATGCTATCTGTTGAATTACTAACCTATTCTATAATTAAGTTGCGTATAAAATTTAGTATAGGTAAGAGGTCGTTCTTTATTATATCCAGTGCCATGCTATCTGTTGAAATACTAACCTATACTATAATTAAGTGGCGTATAAAATTTAGTATAGGTAAGAGGTCATTCTTTATTATAATGTCCAATGTATGCAAAGCAGTGGTATTTTAATGATCGTCTTATAATGTAACTTTAATATGAAATATGCAGTTTTTCGCAAAAAACTGATTCTATTTTAAAAATAATTTGTTTTCATTACAAAATATTTTTAACCCCGTTAATTTGCTTTAAAATGAGCCATTGAACAACTCTCTACCATGTTCCAGTGCCAAGCTATCTGTGGAATTACTAACCTATACTATAATTAAGTGGTGTATAAAATTTAGCATAGGCAAGAGGTTGTTCTTTATTATAATCTTTGAAATAGTAAGAGACGAACCTCAAACAATCAAGTAGCTAACTAATTCCAATGTATGCAATTGTTTGTTATTCCAATGATCGTCTTTTAATGTAAACTTGTTTGAGTCATAAACTAGGAAAGAGACTCCAGGTTACAGCTGCCGCTGCAACCCGGTTACCGCTGCAATCTGGATAGCTTGCAGCTACCCCTGGAACCACCTGGGCGAGAGATCGTTCTTTACTGTAATAATCTTCGAACATTTGAACCTTTTATAATTTATGATGATGCATAATATAAATACTGTAATCTTAACTATAGTGAAGTTGCGTATGCAAGTTAGTATAGGGAAGAGTTCGATCTTTATTATAATGGTGGAAAAATTTATTCTCTTTTAGAAATAATTTATTTTAGTTTCTATAGATTTTTAACCCAATTAATTTCCTTTAAAATGAGCTATTGAACAACCCTCTACGATGTTCCAGTGCCAAGCTATCTCTGGATACAAAAAAAGAAAAAAAGAAAAAAAAAAAGAAAAAAATATCCCGTTTAGGCAGAATGTTGTAGTAGCTGCCACTTTTCTTGATTTTCAAGCCAATATATTTCCCTTGCTGTTCAAGCCAAGGGACAGAAATTTTACTATGCAGGGGTTTCGGACAAGGCGGTTCTAATGGTGTACTTTTTGTTTTGATCTGACTCTTTTTTTAAGAACTATGGGTTTTTATATTTCTTAACATTGGACGTGTTCGTCTCTTACTAGGTTGCTAGCTACCGCTGCAACCCGGACTTAATAGGGGTTTTGGACAAGGTGGTTCTAATGGTGTAATTTTTGTTTTGATCTGGCTCTTTTCTCAGGAGTTAGGGGTTTTTATGTTTCTTAACATTGGACGTGATCGTCTCTTACTAGGTTGCTAGCTACCGCTGCAACCCGATTCTTTATTGTAATTATGTAACCCGGATTAAAAAATTATTATCATATCTTATATGTAACTTTTATTTTATAAGTCTTCGATAGTCTAATGGTAAGTATGCCCACTTCTTACCTAGGAGAAAGGGGTTCAATTCCCCGTCGGGGAGAACTTTTAATATGTTGAATTAAAAGCACTATCTTTTCAATTTAAAATTTAAAAAAGAAACTTGTTTATTTATATTCTAGCTAAAATAATGAAGATAGTATGAATGAACCACAGTGTTCAGTTTCTTTGGACTTGAGTTCGTTTTTTAACTATAAATACAAACAGGAAAAAGCCTATGGCTTTTTCTTCTTTTAAATAGTAAGAGACGAAATTCAAACAATCAAGTAGCTAACTAAGTCCAATGTATGGAATGGTTTGTTATTTCAGTGATCGTCGTTTAATGTAAAAATATAAATACTGTAATCTTAATTATATAAGAGACGAAACTCAAACAATCAAGTAGCTAACTAAGTCCAATGCATGGAATGGTTTGTTATTTCAGTGATCGTCTTTTAATGTAATGGAGCTAGTGCCCTTAGAGAACGCAAATAGCTCTGACATCCCTCATTTGGGCTACAGTATAACGAATGCCCATGCTTTCTTGTGTCCCTGTAATTGATTTCACAATAATCCAAGCCGCCAAGGTAGAAATTAACCACTTTGTCAGTTGAAAATTTTAATGCTATATTATTTTCAAGGATATCAAAAAGAATTTGACATAATTCAATATCCGTCGGATAGAGCTTGCAGATATCAGGGTGACATTGCCAAGTAACCTGCTGCCCAATTTTTGGTTTTGAATGTTTACTCAGATTGTTATAGGTGACTTCAGCCATCATAATTTCCTTGTCAGATCTAGTTTTAGAGCATTTTTCAATAGTTGTCTCGTACTTTTCAGGACAGTTTGTTCTACTACACAGAGAATTTTTTGCCAAATATTCAGTAGAACTAAACGAACTGTTTAAAACACAGTTAGAAATGCTTTTTTCTTGAGTCGGTGTTCCAGGAATTTGTTCTAAATCATTAGTCTTACAAACACATTTACTAATAACCCTAACAGGCTCGTTTTCGCCATAATTGAAAAACATTGCTTTTCCTTCGCTGTTGATAGGTATGCTTGTATATATATTTTTATACGAACGCAAATAGCTCTGACATCCCTCATTTGGGCTACAGTATAACGAATGCCCATGCTTTCTTGTGTCCCTGTAATTGATTTCACAATAATCCAAGCCGCCAAGGTAGAAATTAACCACTTTGTCAGTTGAAAATTTTAATGCTATATTATTTTCAAGGATATCAAAAAGAATTTGACATAATTCAATATCCGTCGGATAGAGCTTGCAGATATCAGGGTGACATTGCCAAGTAACCTGCTGCCCAATTTTTGGTTTTGAATGTTTACTCAGATTGTTATAGGTGACTTCAGCCATCATAATTTCCTTGTCAGATCTAGTTTTAGAGCATTTTTCAATAGTTGTCTCGTACTTTTCAGGACAGTTTGTTCTACTACACAGAGAATTTTTTGCCAAATATTCAGTAGAACTAAACGAACTGTTTAAAACACAGTTAGAAATGCTTTTTTCTTGAGTCGGTGTTCCAGGAATTTGTTCTAAATCATTAGTCTTACAAACACATTTACTAATAACCCTAACAGGCTCGTTTTCGCCATAATTGAAAAACATTGCTTTTCCTTCGCTGTTGATAGGTATGCTTGTATATATATTTTTATTGCTGCTACATAAACTGCAATTGCTCCTTCCAAAATTAATATACGAATTTTCTAAGAAGTACGCTTCCGTATATTCACTGTGTTGTCGAACATTTTCCATTGCATCTATAAACTGTTCCGCAGTTGCCAATCCATACCTTGGAAGCTTTTCGTTAAACTGACAACATTTCTTTTGGATATTACTATGAAGCTTTGCCAAGGAATTTCTAGCCGACTTTTCAACAGCATCCGCTCTTTCAAAGAGAACTTTAATCAGTAATTTTGAATACTTTTTGTGGTCCCGATAAAACATGCGTAAAATGTTTCTCAATTTACAAAGATCAGCCTGCATTTTTGCCATCTTCTTGTATTTCTGAATGTAATTTTTCCCTTTGTCCTTATGCGTTCTTCGGTACAACCTCGCAGAGAATTTAATTTTTTCATTATAGATTTTGTCACCCCAGTAACGCTCCTTGATCTTTTGTTTGGCTGTCTCAATTTTTGCATGTCTATAATCTTCATCATTGTGATAACACATCTTGCTGTTTTGTTTTGCTCTCTCAATTATTACTTCTCGATACGCCTGGTCGGTTGAATACCTTTGTTTTGCTCTCTTAATTATTACTTCTCGATACGCCTGGTCGGTTGAATACCTTTGTTTTGCTCTCTCAATTTTTACGTCTCGATGCGCCTGGTCGTTTGAATACCTTTGTTTTGCTCTCTCAATTATTACTTCTCGATTCGCCTGGTCGGTTGAATACCTTTGTTTTGCTCTCTCAATTTTTACTTCTCGATGCGCCTGGTCGGTTGAATACCTTTGCTTTTCTCTTTTCAAGATACTATCTCTGTTGTTTGTGTAGTACTGTTTTTTCAAATTGCGTATAGCTTGCTTCGATCTAACCATTATTCTAATCAAGAATGAGAGAATTTACATCTGTGTCGTTCTTAAGTAGTAATATAATATCTTCGAACATTTGAACCTTTTATAATTTATAATGATGTATAATATAAATACTGTAATCTTAAGCATAGTGAAGTTGCGTATGCAAGTTAGTATAGGGAAGAGTTCGTTCTTTATTATAATTGGTTCCAGGAGTTTCGGTTACTATTGAGACAAGTAGCTATTATTACTATAGAGTTCATTACATGGACTGTTTTATTGCTTCAAAATTCAAATATCTTTGAAAAGACTGCAGTATGAAAATACATCAAAAATGCAATTTTTTTGACAAAATTGATTCTACTTTAAAAAGTATTTTATTTTTAAATACAAAAGTGACTAGATGTTGCAATTTCCTTTAAAATGAGCTATTATACAGCTCTCTATGATTTTCCAGTGCCCAGCTAGCTGAGCAGAAAGAAAAAGCGGAAAGAAAAAAATATCCCGTTTGTGGAGAATAACGTGGTAAAAGTCAATTTTCTTGATTTTCAAGCCAATATATTTTCTTTGTTATTCAAGCCAAAGGGAGGTAAGTTTCCTTTATAGAGGATTCGGACAAGGCGGTTCTAATGGTGTACTTTTTGTTTTGATCTGACTCTTTTTTAGGAGTTGGGGGGTTTTATATTTCTTGACATTGGAGGTGATCGTCTCTTACTAGGTTGCTAGCTACCGCTGCAACCCGGATTTATAATTTATAATGATGTATAATATAAATACTGTAATCTTAAGTATAGTGAAGTTGCGTATACAAGTTAGTATAGGGAAGAGTTCGTTCTTTATTATAATTTTAACTCTATAATCTTCGAACATTCGAACCTTTTATAATTTATAATGATGTATAATATAAATACTGTAATCTTCACTATAGTGAAGTTGCCTATGCAAGTTAGTATAGGGAAGAGTTCGATCTTTATTATAAAATATACGAATTTTCTAAGAAGTACGCCTCCGTACATTCACTGTGTTGTCGGACATTTTCCATTGCATCTATAAACTGTTCCGCAGTTGCCAATCCATACCTTGGAAGCTTTTCATTTAAACTGACAACATTTCTTTTGGATATTACTATGAAGCTTTGCAAAATATGTGTAGCCCACTTTTCAACAGCATCCGCTCTTTCAAAGGGAATTTTAATCTGTAATTTTGAATAATTTTCGTGATCCTGGTAAAACATGCGTAAAATGTTTCTCAATTTACGAAGATCAGCCTGCATTTTTGCCATCTTCTTGTATTTCTAAATTTAATTTTTCCCTTTGTCCTTATGCGTTCTTCGGTACAACCTTGCAGAGAATTTAAGTTTTTCATTATAGATTTTGTCACCCCAGTATCTACCTATTCTGGTAGCAACTTTTTTCTTATATATTTTTCGGTAATCTTCCTCATTGTGATAACGCTCCTTGATCTTTTGTCTAGCCTGCTCAATTCTTGCTTCTCTGTAATCTTTATCATTATCATACCGTTCCTTGCTCTTTTGTCTAGCCTGCTCAATTGTTGCTTCTCTATAAAGTTTATCATTGTGATAACGCTCCTTGATCTCTTATCTAGCCTGCTCAATTCTTGCTTCTCTGTAATCTTCATCATTATCATACCGTTCCTGGCTCTTTTGTCTAGCCTGCTCAATTGATGCTTCTCTGTAATCTTCATCATTACCATACCGTTCCTTGATCTTTTGTTTGGCTGTCTCAATTTTCGCATGTCTATAATCTTCATCATTGTGATAACACATCTTGCTGTTTTGTTTTGCTCTCTAAATTTTTACTTCTCGATACGCCTGGTCGGTTGAATACCTTTGCTTTTTCTCTTTTCAAGATACTATCTCTGTTGTCTGTGTAGTACTGTTTTTTTAAATTGCGTGCAGCTTGCTTTGATCTAACCATTATCTAATTAACGAATGAGACCATTTACATCTTTGTCGTTCTTAAGTAGTAATTATCTCTTTTAAATAAACTTTTCTTATATTTCAGGATGTTAGCTTTATTTTTTGTGTAGTAAAGTTTTCTATTAGTAGAAATTTGGATTGTTCTATTTTGATATTGTTTTTGGTTATTCTTTCTTTTTTTCCACTCGCGTGAGACCATATTTTTTCAAGATTTAAAATTATTAAGCACACAAAATCCCGTGTCGAGTATCTAAAACCTAGCATAAAACAAAACTAATTTTAAAATTTTCAGGTATTTATCTTGTTTGAATTACAAAATTAGTATTATTGGTTAGACACCATAAATATTTTTGCAGTTTAAATAATAAGTTTAGTGATTCTGGACTGAAAACTAAAATAATTGCAATTATGAGACAATAATATGGAGATATGTACTTTACGGGTTACAGGATACAATAATAAATTTGAACTGAGATGAAAAAAAAATTTCTTCCAGGAGACAAAAAGCAAAACTAATTTTAGAATTTTCATGTATTTTTGTTGTTTAAATTAAAAAATTACTATTACTGATTAGGCATCATAAATATTTTTGCAGTTTACATAATAATTTTAGCGATTAAGCCAAAAAAGAAAATTTTGGTTCCAGGAGTTTCGGTTACTATTGAGACAAGTAGCTATTATTACTATAGAGTTCATTACATGGACTGTTTTATTGCTTCAAAATTCAAATATCTTTGAAAAGACTGCAGTATGAAAATACATCAAAAATGCAATTTTTTTGACAAAATTGATTCTACTTTAAAAAGTATTTTATTTTTAAATACAAAAGTGACTAGATGTTGCAATTTCCTTTAAAATGAGCTATTATACAGCTCTCTATGATTTTCCAGTGCCCAGCTAGCTGAGCAGAAAGAAAAAGCGGAAAGAAAAAAATATCCCGTTTGTGGAGAATAACGTGGTAAAAGTCAATTTTCTTGATTTTCAAGCCAATATATTTTCTTTGTTATTCAAGCCAAAGGGAGGTAAGTTTCCTTTATAGAGGATTCGGACAAGGCGGTTCTAATGGTGTACTTTTTGTTTTGATCTGACTCTTTTTTTAGGAGTTGGGGGGTTTTATATTTCTTGACATTGGAGGTGATCGTCTCTTACTAGGTTGCTAGCTACCGCTGCAACCCGGAACAGGAAAAAGCCTACGGCTTTTTCTTCTTTTAAATAGTAAGAGACGAAACTCAAACAATCAAGTATCTAACTAAGTCCAATGTATGGAATGGTTTGTTATTTCAGTGATCGTCTTTTAATGTAAAAAATTTTCAGGTATTTTGTTAGTTTGAATGAAAAGATTAAAATTATTGCTCAGACATCATAAATATTTTTGCAGTTTACATAATAACTTTAGCGATTCTAAACTGAAATACTAACTCAGTCCAATATATGCAATGGTGTGCTTTTCTAATGATCGTCCTTTAATATAAAAAGAAAAAAATATCCCGTTTGGGGAGAATAACGTGGTTAAAGTCAATTTTCTTGATTTTCAAGCCAATATATTTCCCTTGCTGTTCAAGCCAAGGGACAGAAAGTTTCCTATACAGGGGTTTCGGACAAGGCGGCTCTAATGGTGTACTTTTTGTTTTGATCTGACTCCTTTGTTAGGAACTATGGGTTTTTATATTTCTTAACATTGGAAGTGATCGTCTCTTACTAGGTTGCTAGCTACCGCTGCAACCCGGATAACTGGTATACGATTATGTTTGAAAGACTGCAGTGTGAAAAGACATCAAAAATGCAGTTTTTGGTTGAAAAATTTATTATCTTTTAGAAATAATTTATTTTAGTTACTATAGATTTTTAACCCAATTAATTTACTTTAAAATGAGCCATTGAACAACCCTCTACGATGTTCTAGTGCCAAGCTATCTGTGGAAAAGAAAAAAAAAAGAAAAAAGAAAAAATATCCCGTTTGGGGAGAATAACGTGGTTAAAGTCAATTTTCTTGATTTTCAAGCCAATATATTTCCCTTGCTGTTCAAGCCAAGGGACAGAAAGTTTCCTATACAGGGGTTTTGGACAAGGCGGTTCTAATGGTGTACTTTTTGTTTTGATCTGCCTCCTTTGTTAGGAACTATGGGTTTTTATATTTCTTAACATTGGACGTGATCGTCTCTTACTAGGTTGCTAGCTACCGCTGCAACCCGGATCTTAACTATATTAACTATAGTGAAGTTGCGTATGCAAGTTAGTATAGGGAAGAGTTCGATCTTTATTATAATTATGTATTCATGAATGAGACCATTTACAGTTTTGACGTTTCTTATATAGTAATTATGACGTCACTGCATCAAAAATACAGTTTTTATTGGAAAAATTTATTCTCTTTTAGAAATAATTTATTTTAGTTACTATAGATTTTTAACCCAATTAATTTCCTTTAAAATGAGCTATTGAACAACCCTCTACGATGTTCCAGTGCCAAGCTATCTCTGGATACAAAAGAAAAAAAAAAGAAAAAAAAAGAAAAAAATATCCCGTTTGGGGAGAATAACGTGGTTAAAGTCAATTTTCTTGATTTTCAAGCCAATATATTTCCCTTGCTGTTCAAGCCAAGGGACAGAAAGTTTCCTATACAGGGGTTTCGGACAAGGCGGATTTAATGGTGTACTTTTTGTTTTGATCTGACTCCTTTTTTAGGAGCTATGGGTTTTTCTATTTCTTAACATTGGACGTGATCGTCTCTTACTAGGTTGCTAGCTACCGCTGCAACCCGGATTACTAGGTTGCTAGCTACCGCTGCAACCCGGATTGATTTTCAAGCCAATATATTTTCTTTGTTATTCAACCCAAAGGGCGGTACGTTTCCTTTGTAGGGGTTTCGGACAAGGCGGTTCTAATGGTGTACTTTTTGTTTTGATCTGACTTTTTTTAGGAGTTAGGGGTTTTTATATTTCTTAACATTGGACGTGATCGTCTCTTACTAGGTTGCTAGCTGCCGCTGCAACCTGGATTGCTAGCTACCGCTGCAACCCGGATTGCTAGCTACCGCTGCAACCCGGATTGATTACAAACAGGAAAAAGCCTAGGGCTTTTTCTTCTTTGAAATAGTAAGAGACAAGCCTCAAAAAATCAAGTTGCTAACTAAGTCAAATGTATATAATGCGTTTTTGTTCCAATGATCGTCTTTTAATGGAAAATTTTAGTATATTGACCTTAAATAATAACTGTACTAGCCTATACTATAGGTAAGTGTTTTTTAAAATTTAGCATAGGCAAGAGGTCGTTCTTTATTATAAATTTCATGACGTCTTCAGAAACAACAATATAATTTCGTGTTTTTCTATTCACGTTATAGCTCTAATATAAAACTATGATGACATTCATTATTTATCTAGTAGGGTTTCAGACAAGGTAATTCTAATGATGTACTTTTGTTTTGATCTGACTCTATTTTTAGGAGTTTTGGGTTTTTATATTTCTTAGCATTAGCATTGATCGTCTCTTAATAGGGTTGCTAGGTACCACTACAACCCGGATGATGTGAAATTACAAACAGGAAAAAGCCTATGGCTTTTTCTTGATTGGAATAGTAAGAGACGACCTGGCCTCAAACTATGATTATGGCATCATTGATCAATCTTTAACATGAAATGTTCTTTGCTGTAATGGTTTGTTCTTTACTAGGTATCAGCCGTCTCTACAGCCATGATACTGATGGAAATTACATAATCCCTATTTATGTTCATTTTTAATGGGCTAGGTGTTGTTCTTTATTGTAATCCAATGTATGCAATGGTTTGTTACTCAAATGATCGTCTTTTAATGTAAAATTATTCCAATGATCGTCTTTTATTGTAATTTTCAAACCAAATTAGTTACTATGGCCTAGAATTCTTTCTTTACAATAATGAATAATATCAGTTCTTTATGTAAAATTTACTAACCTATACTATAGTTAAGTGGCCTATATAATTTAGTATAGGCAAGAGGTCGTTCTTTATTATAAACTGTTAAAATTCTTTCTTATATGAACGTTTCTTGGTGTAGTTGATAGCACCTAAGACTTTGAATCCTGTGATCCGAGTTCAAATCCTGGTGGACGGTTGTTATTAAATGTAGCTTACTTATACTACCATTTAGGTTTCTGCTGTGATTCTTTCTTTTCAAAATTAAATTAGTTACTATCGGCTAGAGTTAGTTCTTTACCACATCGTAATAATTTGTTTTTATAATGATAATTAATTTTGTTAATTGCAAAAGGTTTCTATATACAGCAGTTTCCTTTAAAATGAGCCATTACACAGCTTTTTACTATGACAACGAACCGTTTGATTTAATACTTAAGTTACTATGGGTTAAAGTTCGTTCCTTATTGTAAATTTCTAATGATGTACTTTTGTTTTGATCTGACTCTATTTTTAGGAGTTTTGGGTTTTTATATTTCTTAGCATTGGACTGATCGTCTCTTACTAGGTTGCTAGCTACTGCTGCAACCCAAATTCACATATATATTTATTTATGAGAGGCAGCCTGGCCGAGTGGTCCAAGGCACTGGTGTTAGCCACCAGTCTCTTCAGAGGCGTGGGTTCAATTCTTACCGCTGGTATACGATTATGTTTGAAATACTGCAGTGTGAAAAGACATCAAAATGCAGTTTTTGTTGGAAAAATTTATTCTCTTTTAAAAATAATTTATTTTAGTTACTATAGATTTTTAACCCAATTAATTTTTTTTAAAATGAGCTATTGAACAACCCTCTACGATGTTCCAGTGCCAAGCTATCTCTGGATACAAAAAAAGAAAAAAAAAAGAAAAAAAAGAGAAAAAAATATCCCGTTTAGGCAGAATGTTGTAGTAGCTGCCACTTTTCTTGATTTTCAAGCCAATATATTTCCCTTGCTGTTCAAGCCAAGGGACAGAAATGTTACTATGCACGGGTTTCGGACAAGGCGGTTCTAATGGTGTACTTTTTGTTTTGATCTGACTCCTTTGTTAGGAACTATGGGTTTTTATATTTCTTAACATTGGACGTGATCGTCTCTTACTAGGTTGCTAGCTACCGCTGCAACCCGGATTACTTAACATTGGAGGTGATCGTCTTTTACTAGGTTGCTAGCTACCGCTGCAACCCGGACTACCCCTGGAACCACCATATATCAGTTACTACGGGTGAAAGATCGTTCTTTACTGTATACTAGGTTGCTAGCTACCGCTGCAACCCGGATATATTCAAAGCAGAGGGTCGTTCTTTACTAGACTTTTCTTTTTCCCGTTGCATTAGTTACTATGAGATAGACTTCGGTCCTTACTGTACATCAAAAATGCAGTTTTGATGGAAAAATTTATTCTCTTTTAGAAATAATTTATTTTAGTTACTATAGATTTTTAACCTAATTAATTTCCTTTAAAATGAGCTATTGAACAACCCTCTACGATGTTCCAGTGCCAAGCTATCTGTGGAAAAGAAAAAAAAGAAAAAAAGAAAAAAATATCCCGTTTGGGGAGAATAACGTGGTTAAAGCCAATTTTCTTGATTTTCAAGCCAATATATTTCCCTTGCTGTTCAAGCCAAGGGACAGAAAGTTTCCTATACAGGGGTTTCGGACAAGGCGGTTCTAATGGTGTATTTTTTGTTTTGATCTGACTCCTTTGTTAGGAACTATGGGTTTTTATATTTCTTAACATTGGACGTAATCGTCTCTTACTAGGTTGCTAGCTACCGCTGCAACCCGGATAAATTGAGAAAAATTTTTACGAATGTTTTACCGGGATTACGAAAAATATTCAAAATTAAAGATTAAAATTATCTCTGAAAGAATGAATTTGGTTGAAAAGTCAGCTAGAGATGCTTTCGCAAAACTTCAAAGTAATATCCAAAAGAAATATTGCATGTTTAGTGAAAAGCTTCCAAGGTATGGACCGGCAACTGTGGAACAGTTTACAGATGTAATGGGAAATCTTATACATCATTGTGAATATATGGAGGCATAATTGTCCTTTACTTAGTTTCAGCTTAAATTCGATGATCGAGCCTTTATGTAATTTGCTTTGAAAAGAATTAGAGATTCAAACAATATGTAGTGTTATTTGATTTAGTATATAAACTTTTGTTTTAAATTGTTTTATTTTAGTTTTACTACTGATGACGGTCACTGTATATGTGACCGAAATATCTGGTATTTTTGTGAATTTCTATCATCACTGTCTATTAAAAGGATTTTATCCCTATTTGAACTTTTATTTATCGTTACTGTATTTGGTGGAAAAATTTATTCTCTTTTAGAAATAATTTATTTTAGTTACTATAGATTTTTAACCCAATTAATTTCCTTTAAAATTATCTATTGAACAACCCTCTACGATTTTCCAGTGCCAAGCTATCTATGGATACAAAAAAAGAAAAAAAAAAGAAAAAAAGAAAAAAATATCCCGTTTAGGCAGAATGTTGTAGTAGCTGCCACTTTTCTTGATTTTCAAGCCAATATATTTCCCTTGCTGTTCAAGCCAAGGGACAGAAATTTTACTATGCAGGGGTTTCGGACAAGGCGGTTATAATGATGTACTTTTTGTTTTGATCTGACTCTTTTTTTAAGAACTATGGTTTTTTATATTTATTGACATTGGAGGTGATCGTCTCTTACTAGGTTGCTAGCTACCGCTGCAACCCGGATTTTATAATTTATAATGATGTATAATATAAATACTGTAATCTTAACTATAGTGAAGTTGCCTATGCAAGTTAGTATAGGGAAGAGTTCGATCTTTATTATACTATGGGTCCTTTATGTAAGTTTCTAGCTACCGCTGCAACCCGGATAATGAACTGATTACAAACAGGAAAAAGCCTACGGCTTTTTCTTCTTTGAAATAGTAAGAGACGAACCTCAAACAATCAAATAGCTAACTAATTCAAATGTATGTAATTTTTTGTTATTCCAATGATGGTCTTTTAATGTAAATTTCCTTTAAAATGAGCTATTGAACAACCCTCTACGATGTTCCAGTGCCAAGCTATCTCTGGATACAAAAAAAAGAAAAGAGAAAAAAATATCCCGTTTGGGGAGAATAACGTGGTTAAAGTCAATTTTCTTGATTTTCAAGCCAATATATGTCAGTTGCTGTTCAAGCCAAGGGACAGAAAGTTTCCTATACAGGGGTTTCGGACAAGGCGGTTCTAATGGTGTACTTTTTGTTTTGATATGACTCCTTTGTTAGGAACTATGGGTTTTTATATTTCTTAACATTGGACCTGATCGTCTCTTACTAGGTTGCTAGCTACCGCTGCAACCCGGATGATTACGAACAGGAAGAAGCCTACAGCTTTTTCTTCTTTGGAATAGTAAGAGACGAACCTCAAAGAGTCAGGCAGCTAATTATGTCCAATGTATGCAAAGCAGTGGTATTTTAATGATCGTCTTATAATGTAACTTTAATATGAAATATGCAGTTTTTCGCAAAAAACTGATTCTATTTTAAAAATAATTTGTTTTCATTACAAAATATTTTTAACCCCGTTAATTTGCTTTAAAATGAGCCATTGAACAACTCTCTACCATGTTCCAGTGCCAAGCTATCTGTGGAATTACTAACCTATACTATAATTAAGTGGTGTATAAAATTTAGCATAGGCAAGAGGTTGTTCTTTATTATAATCTCACTTAAAAGTTTTCAAGCGACTCAAAGCACTACGTAACTCATTTTAAAGGTAGAACTCTTTCTAATTGATTACAAACAGGAAAAAGCCTACGGCTTTTTCTTCTTTGAAATAGTAAGAGACTAGTCTCAAACAATCAAGTAGCTAACTAAATCAAATGTATGTATTGGGTTTTTATTCCAATGACCGTCTTTAAGTGGAAAATTTTAATATATTGACCTTAAATATAACTGCACTAGCCTATACTATAGTTAAGTGGCCTATAAAATTTAGTATAGGCAAGAGGTCGTTCTTTATTATAATCACAAGTTAAGCATCATGGTACAGAAGTATGGCTTGAAGTAAAAAATGCGGATTCTTTGCCCTGGACGAGAGATCACAATAGTACTTTGTTATTTGAGTTTTATTTTGTTCCACAATAGCTAAAAGTAAATGAGGAAATGTTTCTCTTATTTTCCCTTCATTCATTTATTCTTGTCTTGTTTTCGTTTTTTTTTTCTTCTTCTTTGTTTGCTTCAAGAAAAGAAAAAAAGGTTGAGTTTTGATTCGTTTTTATTGTCTCTTAAAGTTATTAAATTTTAAAATAAACTCAGTTTAGCTACCTCCTATCTAAATATAAAAACTTTAATATAACTTAATATAGGCAAAAGGTCGTTCTTTATTATATATATCAATTTTCGCATCTCGATACGCCTGGTCGGTTGAATACCTTTGCTTTTCTCTTTTCAAGATGCTATCTCTGTTTTTTTGGTAGTACTCTTTTTTTAACTTGCGTGTAGCTTGCTTGATTGAAACCATTATGTAACCATTAGTTGAATTTTTATGTCCCGTATCAAGTATCAAGAACCTAACAAAAACTTAAACTAATTTTTAAATTTTCAGATATTTTTCTAGTCTAAATTAAAAGATTAAAACTATTGTTCAGATACCATAAATATTTTTGCAGTTTATAACTTTATTGATTCTGAACTAAAAACGAAAAAAAAATAAAAATTAATTTTTTCAATTTTTACGTCACGTCGCTCATTAAGTCATATATGGTTATTAGTACAAAATAGGTTTTAGATATTACGTCATGTCACGTATTACGTCATATATGGTTATTAGTAGATAATCGGTAAAATATTCGTTCTTTATTATAACTTAACATTGGACGTGATCGTCTCTTACTAGGTTGCTAGCTACCGCTGCAACCCGGATACACCTGGAACCACCATATATCAGTTAGTATGGGAGAGAGATCGTTCTTTACTGTAAATAGCTGTCACCCAGCAGGCTTGAGTTCAATTTCCGTACGGGAAATTTTTACTTATGATGATTTCTTAAGGAACATAATTAAAATTTCTTAATGTAATAAAAATAATTTGTTTTAATTACAAAAGGTTTTTAACCCAATTAATTCCCTTTAAAATGAGCCATTGAACAACTCTCTACGATGTTCCAGTGCCATGCTATCTGTTGAATTACTAACCTATACTATAATTAAGTGGCGTATAAAATTTAGTATAGGCAAGAGGTCGTTCTTTATTATAAAATCTTAACTATAGTGAAGCTGCGCATGCAAGTTAGTATAGGGAAGAGTTTGATCTTTATTATATATGTTTCAGTTAACATGGGCAAAATGTCGTTCTTTATTGTAATTAATGTAAAAATTCGATGATCGAGCCTTTATGTAACCCGGATTAAAAAATTATTATCATATCTTATATGTAACTTTTATTTTATAAGTCTTCGATAGTCTAATGGTAAGTATGCCCACTTGTTACCTGGGAGAAGGAGGTTCGATTCCCCGTCAGGGAGAACTTTTAATATGTTGAATTAAAAGCACTATCTTTTCAATTTAAAATTTAAAAAAGAAACTTGTTTATTTACATTCTAGCTAAAATAATGAAGATAATATGAATGAACCACAGTGTTCAGTTTCTTTGGACTTGAGTTTGTTTTTTAACTATAAATACAAACAGGAAAAAGCCTACGGCTTTTTCTTCTTTTAAATAGTAAGAGACGAAACTCAAACAATCAAGTAGCTAACTAAGTCCTATGTATGGAATGGTTTGTTATTTCAGTGATCGTCTTTTAATGTAAAAATATAAATACTTTAATCTTAACTATAGTGAAGTTGCGTATGGAAGTTAGTATAGGGAAGAGTTTGATCTTTATTATATTCTATTAGTAGAAATTTGGATTGTTCTATTTTGATATTGTTTTTGGTTATTCTTTCTTTTTTTCCACTCGCGTGAGACCATATTTTTTCAAGATTTAAAATTATTAAGCACACAAAATCCCGTGTCGAGTATCTAAAACCTAGCATAAAACAAAACTAATTTTAAAATTTTCAGGTATTTATCTTGTTTGAATTACAAAATTAGTATTATTGGTTAGACACCATAAATATTTTTGCAGTTTAAATAATAAGTTTAGTGATTCTGGACTGAAAACTAAAATAATTGCAATTATGAGACAATAATATGGAGATATGTACTTTACGGGTTACAGGATACAATAATAAATTTGAACTGAGATGAAAAAAAATTTCTTCCAGGAGACAAAAAGCAAAACTAATTTTAGAATTTTCATGTATTTTTGTTGTTTAAATTAAAAAATTACTATTACTGATTAGGCATCATAAATATTTTTGCAGTTTACATAATAATTTTAGCGATTAAGCCAAAAAAGAAAATTTTGGTTCCAGGAGTTTCGGTTACTATTGAGACAAGTAGCTATTATTACTATAGAGTTCATTACATGGACTGTTTTATTGCTTCAAAATTCAAATATCTTTGAAAAGACTGCAGTATGAAAATACATCAAAAATGCAATTTTTTTGACAAAATTGATTCTACTTTAAAAAGTATTTTATTTTTAAATACAAAAGTGACTAGATGTTGCAATTTCCTTTAAAATGAGCTATTATACAGCTCTCTATGATTTTCCAGTGCCCAGCTAGCTGAGCAGAAAGAAAAAGCGGAAAGAAAAAAATATCCCGTTTGTGGAGAATAACGTGGTAAAAGTCAATTTTCTTGATTTTCAAGCCAATATATTTTCTTTGTTATTCAAGCCAAAGGGAGGTAAGTTTCCTTTATAGAGGATTCGGACAAGGCGGTTCTAATGGTGTAGTTTTTGTTTTGATCTGACTCTTTTTTTAGGAGTTGGGGGGTTTTATATTTCTTAACATTGGAGGTGATCGTCTCTTACTAGGTTGCTAGCTACCGCTGCAACCCGGATGATCTGACTCCTTTGTTAGGAGCTATTCTCGATACGCCTGGTCGGTTGAATACCTTTTTTTTGCTCTCTCAATTATTACTTCTCGATACACCTGGTCGGTTGAATACCTTTGCTTTTTTCTTTTCAAGTTACTATCTCTGTTGTTTGTGTAGTACTCTTTCTTCAACTTGCGTATAGCCTGCTTTGATCTAACCATTATTCTAATCAAGAATGAGAGAATTTTCAGTTTTGACTTTCCTTATATACTAATTATGACGTCACTCTATTCACGTCATAGCTCTAATATAAAACTATGATGATCTTATATAGTAATTATGACGTCACTGCATCAAAAATACAGTTTTTATTGGAAAAATTTATTCTCTTTTAGAAATAATTTATTTTAGTTACTATAGATTTTTAACCCAATTAATTTCCTTTAAAATGAGCTACTGAACAACCCTCTACGATGTTCCAGTGCCAAGCTATCTCTTGATACAAAAAAAAAGGAAAAAAATATCCCTTGTGACGAGAATAACATGGTTAAAGTCAATTTTCTTGATTTTAAATCCAATATATTTACATTTCTGTTCAAGCAAAGAGACCGAAAGTTTCCTATACAGGGGTTTCGGACAAGTCGGTTCTAATGGTGTACTTTTTGTTTTGATCTGACTCCTCTGTTAGGAACTATGGGTTTTTATATTTCTTAACATTGGACGTGATCGTCTCTTACTAGGTTGCTAGGTACCGCTGCAATCCGGATCTTTGAAATAGTAAGAGACGAACCTCAAACAATCAAGTAGCTAACTAATTCCAATGTATGCAATTGTTTGTTATTCCAATGATCGTCTTTTAATATAAACTTGTTTGAGTCATAAACTAGGAAAGAGACTCCAGGTTACAGCTGCCGCTGCAACCGGTTACCGCTGCAATCTGGATAGCTTGCAGCTACCCCTGGAACCACCTGGGCGAGAGATCGTTCTTTATTGTAATAATCTTCGAACATTTGAACCTTTTATAATTTATGATGATGCATAATATAAATACTGTAATCTTAACTATAGTGAAGTTGCGTATGCAAGTTAGTATAGGGAAGAGTTCGATCTTTATTATAATGGTGGAAAAATTTATTCTCTTTTAGAAATAATTTATTTTAGTTTCTATAGATTTTTAACCCAATTAATTTCCTTTAAAATGAGCTATTGAACAACCCTCTACGATGTTCCAGTGCCAAGCTATCTCTGGATACAAAAAAAGAAAAAAAAAGAAAAAAAAAAAGAAAAAAATATCCCGTTTAGGCAGAATGTTGTAGTAGCTGCCACTTTTCTTGATTTTCAAGCCAATATATTTCCCTTGCTGTTCAAGCCAAGGGACAGAAATTTTACTATGCAGGGGTTTCGGACAAGGCGGTTCTAATGGTGTACTTTTTGTTTTGATCTGACTCTTTTTTTAAGAACTATGGGTTTTTATATTTCTTAACATTGGACGTGATCGTCTCTTACTAGGTTGCTAGCTACCGCTGCAACCCGGATAGCTGTCACCCAGCAGGCTTGAGTTCAATTTCCGTACGGGAAATTTTTACTTATGATGATTTCTTAAGGAACATAATTAAAATTTCTTAATGTAATAAAAATAATTTGTTTTAATTACAAAAGGTTTTTAACCCAATTAATTCCCTTTAAAATGAGCCATTGAACAACTCTCTACGATGTTCCAGTGCCATGCTATCTGTTGAATTACTAACCTATACTATAATTAAGTGGCGTATAAAATTTAGTATAGGCAAGAGGTCGTTCTTTATTATAAAATCTGAACTATAGTGAAGCTGCGCATGCAAGTTAGTATAGGGAAGAGTTTGATCTTTATTATATATGTTTCAGTTAACATGGGCAAAATGTCGTTCTTTATTGTAATTCTATTTTAAAGATAATTTGTTTTAATTAAAAAAAATTTTTAACCCCATTAGTTTCCTTTAAAATGAGAAATTGAACAACTCTCTACGATGTTCCAGTGCCAAGCTATCTGTGAAATTACTAACCTATACTATCGTTAAGTGGCGTATAAAATTTAGTATAGGCAAGAGGTCGTTCTTTACTATAAAATTCCTAACCTATACTATAATTAAGTGGCGTATAAGATTTAGTATAGGCAAGAGGTCATTCTTTATTATAATTTATCAGTTACTATGGTTGAGAGATCGTTCTTTACTGTAGCAAGTCGACGATTTTGTTTTGGCCTTATTATAATTGGTATGGTGAAATAATAATATGCATATGGCTCTTAAATCATACTTCTTTATGGTTCCATATGGTCTAGTGGCTAGGATAGTTAACTTTCACTTAACAGGCTTGGGTTCGATTCTAGGTGTGGGAAAATTTTTAACTCTATAATCTTCAATTTGAACCTTTTATAATCTATAATGATGTATAATATAAATACTGTAATCTTAACTACAGTGAAGTTGCGTATGCAAGTTAGTATAGGGAAGAGTTCGATCTTTATTATAATTTTGCTCTCTCAATTATTACTTCTCGATACGCCTGGTCGGTTGAATACCTTTGTTTTGCTCTCTCAATTTTTACTTCTCGATACGCCTGGTCGGTAGAATACCTTTGCTTTTCTCTTTTCAAGATACTAGCTCTGTTGTTTGTGTAGTACTCTTTCTTCAAATTGCGTATAGCTTGCTTCGATCTAACCATTATTCTAATCAAGAATGAGAGAATTTTCAGTTTTGACTTTCCTTATATACTAATTATGACGTCACTCTATTCACGTCATAGCTCTAATATAAAACTATGATGACGTTCATTATTTATCTAGTAGGGTTTCAGACAAGGTATTTCTAATGATGTACTTTTGTTTTGATCTGACTCTATTTTTAGGAGTTTTGGGTTTTTATATTTCTTAGCATTGGACTGATCGTCTATTACTAGGTTGCTAGCTACTGCTGCAACCCAAATTCACATATATATTTATTTATGAGAGGCAGCCTGGCCGAGTGGTCCAAGGCACTGGTGTTAGCCACCAGTCTCTTCAGAGGCGTGGGTTCAATTCTTACCGCTGGTATACGATTATGTTTGAAAGACTGCAGTGTGAAAAGACATCAAAAATGCAGTTTTTGGTGGAAAAATTTATTCTGTTTTAGAAATAATTTATTTTAGTTACTATAAATTTTTAACCCAATTAATTTCCTTTAAAATGCGCTATTGAACAACCCTTTACGATGTTCCAGTGCCAAGCTATCTGTGGAAAAGAAAAAAGAAAAAAAAAAGAAAAAAAAAGAAAAAAATATCCCGTTTAGGCAGAATGTTGTAGTAGCTGCCACTTTTCTTGATTTTCAAGCCAATATATTTACCTTGCTGTTCAAGCCAAGGGACAGAAATTTTACTATGCAGGGGTTTCGGACAAGGCGGTTCTAATGGTGTACTTTTTGTTTTGATCTGACTCTTTTTTTAAGAACTATGGGTTTTTATATTTCTTAACATTGGACGTGATCGTCTCTTACTAGGTTGCTAGCTACCGCTGCAACCCGGATTATTTTAAATATTTTAATAGCTACTACATGAGGTCCTCTTTGGTATTGCTAGCTATCGCTGCAACCCGGATATTATTCACCAATCTCTGAAGTTACTATTTATGCTAAACTTTTCAGTTAGTATGGGCTAGATTTTGTTCTTTATTTTAAACATTTTAATAGCTACTACATGAGATCCTCTTGAGTAACACCATTTATGATCGATCCTTATGTCCTACTATACAAGTTTGTATAGGCAAGAGCTCATTCATTATTGTAACAAACAGGAAAAAGCCTACGGCTTTTTCTTCTTTGGAATAGTAAGAGACAAACCTCAAAGAATCAGGCCGCTAACTAAGTCGAATATATGCAATGGTGTGTTCTTGTAATGATCGTCTTTTAGTATAAAATATTCAAACAGTTCGTTACCACGAACTGTTTTATTACTTCAGGCAACAGATCGTTCTTTAATATAACAAGTCACTCATTACGTCATATATGGTCATTCTTGTTGAAAGATAAACGTGTTTAAATATTCCATTCATTTTTTACGTTATATAATATAATATAATACGAGAAAATTTAATCCCTTTGTATCTTTACAACTTTATATTCGTTCTTTATTATAATGTGAACTTTACTAACCTAAATTATTATTAAGTGACCTATAAAATTTAGTATAGGCAAGAGGTCGTTCTTTATTATAATCTTTTAGAAATAATTTATTTTAGTTACTATAGATTTTTAACCCAATTAATTTCCTTTAAAATGAGCTATTGAACAACCCTCTACGATGTTCCAGTGCCAAGCTATCTGTGGAAAAGAAAAAAGAAAAGAGAAAAAACTATCCCGTTTGGGGAGAATAACGTGGTTAAAGTCAATTTTCTTGATTTTCAAGCCAATATATTTCCCTTGCTGTTCAAGCCAAGGGACAGAAAGTTTCCTATACAGGGCTTTCGGACAAGGCGGTTCTAATGGTGTACTTTTTGTTTTGATCTGACTCCTTTGTTAGGAACTATGGGTTTTTATATTTCTTAACATTGGACGTGATCGTCTCTTACTATGTTGCTAGCTACCGCTGCAACCCGGAAACAACCAGGATTCTAAACTGAAAAAGAAAATATATTAAAAAACAGGAATTTTTGGGTCTGAAACTACATAGTCAATCCCACATCGGGTAGTTAGAACCTAACCAAAAATAAAACTAATTTTAGTATTTTAAGGTATTTTTCCAGCTTGAATTGAAATATTCGAACTATTGCTCGGATACCATGAATATTTTTGCAGTTTACACAAGCTGCAAAGAACACATAGGCTGATCTTTCTAAATTGAGAAAAATTTTACGAATGCTTTACCGGGATTACAAAAAATATTAGAAAATTAAAGATTAAAATTATCTCTGAAAGAGTAGATTTTTTTTAAAAGTCAGCTAGAGATGCTTTCGCAAAACTTCATAGTAATATCCAAAAGAAATGTTGCATGTTTAGTGAAAAGCTTCCAAGGTACGGACCGGCAACTGTGGAACAGTTTACAGATGTAATGGGAAATCTTATACATCACTGTGAATATATGGATGCATAATTGTCCTTTACTTAGTTTCAGCTTAAATTCGATGATCGAGCCTTTATGCACTACATCCAACGACTATGACGTCATTGATCAATATTGTATATAAAAAATTAAGTTTTTCTTAAAAAATATTTAATTAAAAAAAAAATGAAGTACAAATGACTCTAGATCTAGAGATTTCCTTTAAAACGAGCCATTGAACAACTCTCTACGATGTTCCAGTGCCAAGCTATCTGTGGAAGAGAAGAAAGAAAGAAAAAAATATCCCGTTTGTGGAGAATAACGTGGTTAAAGTCAATTTTCTTGATTTTCAAGCCAATATATTTTCTTTGTTATTCAAGCCAAAGGGCGGTAAGTTTCCTTTATAGGGGTATCGGACAAGCGGTTCTAATGGTGTACTTTTTTTTTTGATCTGACTCCTTTTTTAGGAGTTATGGGTTTTTATATTTCTGAACATTGGACGTGATCGTCTCTTACTAGGTTGCTAGCTACCGCTGCAACCCGGAAACAAACAGCAAAAAACCTGCAGCTTTTTCTTCTTTGAAATAGTAAGAGACTAGCCTCAAACAATCAAGTAGCTAACTAAATCAAATGTATGTAATGGTTGCTAGCTACCGCTGCAACCCGGATCAGTTGGGAGCAATATGAGGGACTCGGAGTTTGGGTTTATTTTAAAAGGTTTTTGAATTGTTGTTATCCTTTGTTAAAAAATAAACAAATATTTTTGCATTCACCAATTTTTCGCTCTTTAAGCAATTAAATGTTTTTTCATACTACTGTCTATTCAAAGACATTTGATTATTACAGCAAGTACGATTTCTAACAGCGCTTTCTACTAAGCTTTTGCTCTTTCCGCAATTCAATGTCTTTTTATATTGCAGTCTATTCAAAGACATATGATTGTTAAAGCAAGTCCGATTTCTTACAACGATTTCTACTAAGCTTCAAACTTTTGGTTTACTTTTCTAAGGTTTTGGAATTGTTGTAATCCCTTGTTAAAATATATACAAATATTTTTGCAATTACCAGTTTTTTTTTCTTTAGGCAATTTAATGTCTTTTCATACTGAATCTATTCATAAATGCACAGAACTGTTTGACTATGTAAGCCCTGATTACATTGTTCTTTATTATAAATTAAGCCAAGGGACAGAAAGTTTCCTATACAGGGGTTTAGGACAAGGCGGTTCTAATGGTGTACTTTTTGTTTTGATCTGACTCCTCTGTCAGGAACTACGGGTTTTTATATTTCTTAACATTGGACGTGATCGTCTCTTACTAGGTTGCTAGCTACCGCTGCAACCCGGATTACCATGAACTGTTTGATTGCTTCAAAATTCAAATATCTTTGAAAAGACTGCAGTATGAAAATACATCAAAAATGCAATTTTTTTGACAAAATTGATTCTACTTTAAAAAGTATTTTATTTTTAATTACAAAAGTGACTAGATGTTGCAATTTTCTTTAAAATGAGCTATTATACAGCTCTCTATGATTTTCCAGTGCCCAGCTAGTTGAGGAGGAAAATCAAGTGGAAAGAAAAAAAATATCCCGTTTGTGGAGAATAACTTGGTTAAAGTAAATTTTCTTGATTTTCAAGCCAATATATTTTCTTTGTTATTCAAGCCAAAGAGTGATAAGTTTCCTTAATAGGGGTTTTGGACAAGGTGGTTCTAATGGTGCAATTTTTGTCTTGATCTGACTCTTTTCTTAGAAGTTAGGGGTTTTATATTTCTTAACATTGGTCGTGATCGTCTCTTACTAGGTTGCTAGCTACCGCTGCAACCCGGATCTTTATTATAGTTTCTTAACATTGGACGTGATTGTCTCTTGCTAGGTTGCTAGCTACCGATGCAACCCGGATTACTTATAAAAGTTAGTACAGACAAGAGTTCGTTCCTTATTATACTAAGCTATCTATGGAATATAAAGTTTAAAATACAACCTTACCACAAACTGTTTGATTGCTTCAAAAATCAAATGTCTTTGAAAAGACAGCAGTATGGAAAGACATCAAAAATACAGTTTTTAGTGGAAAAATTTATCCTGTTTTAATTTGTTTTATTTACTAACGGTTTTTGATCGAATTAATTTTCTTTAAAATGAGCCATTTAACAACTTTCTATGATGTTCCAGTGCCAAGATATTTCTGGAAACAAAAGAAAGAAAGAAAAAAATATCCCGTTTAGGCAAAATGTTTTAGTGGCTGCCACTATTTTTAATTTTCAAGCCAATATATTTCCCTTGCTGTTCAAGTCTAGGGACAGACAGTTTCCTATACAGGGGTTTCGGACAAGGTGGTTCTAATGGTGTACTTTCTGTTTTGATCTGACTCCTTTTTTAGGAACTATGTTTTTTTTATTTCTTAACATTGGACGTGATCGTCTCTTACTAGGTTGCTAGCTACCGCCGCAACCCGGATACTGTGAAATTACAAACAGGAAAAAGCCAATGGCTTTTTCTTAATTGGAATAGTAAGAGACAATCTGGGTAATACCTATGATAATGACGTCATTGATCAATCTTGATCATGAAATTATATCTGATGAAACTTACATATTCTGCATCTACGATGAACCATATCGATCCTTTTATGTACTTGTACATAAACTTGTACATAAGCTACCCCTGGAGCCACCATATATCAGTTACTATTGGCGAGAGATCAGTCTTTACTGTAATGGGCTAGGTGTCGTTCTTTATTGTAATTTATTGCTACAGTATTTGGCAGGAGTCATACGATAAAATAAAAGCAATTGCTGCCATGGGATTGGTGCAGATACAATTCATACAGGGACTTGATGTTTCAACACTATTGAACCAAACTCTTATCTGATCATTGACGATCTGGCTGAATCTATTGAACAATGGTCTCAGCAAATATTGCAATTGTTCACTGTTCGCTCTCATCATGAACAGATTTCTGTTACTCTGGTTCTACACAATCTCTTTCATCAGAGCAAATGTATGCGAATACTTACTTTGAACTGTACCAACTATATCATCTACAGAGTTGTTCGTGATTCTAGATTGCTAATAGCTCTCATTAAACAGATCTATCGAAGAGTTCCTTAATGTCTGCTCTTAGCATACAATTAGGCAACTAATAAACCACACGGCTACATCCTATTGGATCTTAATCAAAATACACCCGGGGATCTGCGTGTAGTCTCAGATATTTTCAACAACGAAATTACAGTATATCTCCCCATGAACACTAAAAAGACCTATTAGGCACTCTAATGACATTGAAGAAACTACATGAAAATAGTCATTTGTTTTCAGTTCTAATCACTTCAAAAGCTCTGCTTAGGAAAGCAATACTCAAACACAGTATTGACAATGACTTCATTAATCTAATATCCGAACTGTGTTTAAATTTGACCGAGGGTAAAGTTCAAGTGCCAGAAGTAGTTAAGCAGCAGGCAAAGCATCATTGTTCCATTGTACGTACATTGACCTCTAAAAGGAAAGGAAGGAATTTTAAAAGGAAGCGACTTCTTCATGCAGGCGGTAGCTTTTCATACTTTTACTACCAATAATTGCAGGGCTTGTAAACAGTTTTCTGTAGAAACAGAATGGCGAAACCATATGTATGAACTGCAAAAGAATTAACTCTCTCCCCCGTCAAGAACTTTGAGAACAATCTGAGTAAATTCCTAGACAATGAAACTAATGATGATGATAAGAAACTGATTTTACTTCAAGACACACTTTGCCAACCGGACCATCACTATCGATCGAAGCCTACTGCTTCTTCTGCTACTTCTGATCCCAAAAAAAGAGTAATCGCCTCATGAGTCTGCTGCTGCTGCTGCTGGAACAAAATAAAAGAAGTATGATTTGTATAAATTTTTTTTTAAATTTGTAAATATAATGCCCAAAAAATATCTTGAAAAACTAACACGACTCCTAATCCATCTCTCGGAAAGTGGTTATATTCAAGTTGAGAGCAATGGAGAAGGGGATATAAATCAGGGCAAGAGATATAATTTGCATGATTTAAGGTATGATATGGTTACAAATCGTAAAGGACTATTATTATTTGAAACTCATCTTTACTATTTTCTAAATACATTAAACTTCTCCGAAAGTCTCATTGGCAATAGACAAATTCTAAAAAAATTATATGCACTTTTATCATCATCATCCTCATCAACAGCAATGACACCTTTAAAATATGAAGAAGAAGAAGATTTTAAATCAATTTTGGAAAATACTAGCACACCACTGATAGCTAGACAAAAGCGAAGACGTATCAAGTCAACGTCACCATTACCACCACCACCACCACCGGCCAGTATACAAAAGGGTAGCGGACGTTACACAACGTGTTTAAGTTCAGAAGGGCTGAAGCTCTGAAAGGTTTTTATGAAAATATTGGCGAGGCAGGGAGTTTAAGTTCCCCCAACACTCTTTCCAAAGTCACTGGTGTTCAAGATAAAAGTGTACACGACTATTTACAAAATGAGTCAAGTTACAATCTACATAGAAATCAAAGACTTTGTGCAAATCAATATTGAAACACTAAAGCCTTTTAACCATTGCATATGATGTAAGCATATCTCCTGACTCTAGATGAACTTCAAAGACGTCACAATACACCATGCAAGTATTTTCTACTTGAAATGAGTGTTTTTAGTCGCTATGCATGTGTAATTCCGTTGCAATCAAAGAGAGGCGTTGAAGTTGCTCAGACCATTGAAAGTATTCTCGAACAGGATTCATATAAAAAAATTCAAACAGATCTCGGTACTGAATTTGTTAATCCCCATGTTACAAAAGTACTAGTGAAATATAATACACTGCGCTATCATAGTGATAGTTCTATGAAGGCTGCATTAGTCGACCGACTGATAAGAACTATTCGACTTTTAATTTCAAAATATTTTACATAGAAAAATACATCGGCTTTTATTCATGATCTAGATAAAATCATGTTGATTTATAATCAACGACCTCATCGATCATTGTCCAACTCTACGCCAATGGAAGTTCATCATTCTGATCATGATAAAATTGACACTTTTCTTATACAGTATTCCAATGAATCAAAAGTCAAGAAGAAAAATAAATTCAATGTTGGTGATACTGTTCGAATTAAATAGAACAACTAATGTTTTTGAAAAGGGGAATTACTTGTGGTCCACAGAACTTTTTAAAGTGGCAAAAATCCTAGACACTAAACCCATAACTTATCGCCTGCGTGATACCAAAGATGAAGAGATTCTCGGTGGATTTTATGACTATGAATTGCAAAAAGTTAAAAATGCTAGTGAAATCTATCAAATTGAAAAGATATTAAAGACGCGTACTCGCAGGGGTAAGAAACAGTTACTTGTTCGTTGGCTAGGATACAACTCTGATTTTGATTCTTGGATCGGTGTTGAAGATATTGACAATGCCCCATGATTTCTATGTAACATTCATGTCCAACGTTTCCGATCCTCTCTAAAATGACTTAAATACGATAAGTGATATTTGGAAAAAAACCTCTCCCGCCTTCAAATTTGACGGTGCAAATGAAATGCCTCTTGTCGACTGTATTCTCAAATATACTTATGACATCCTGAGAAAGGATCGTGTCTATGATATAAAAGTTATACAATTTAATTGGAGTATTAATGGGTTGGGCTATGTCGACTATGAATGGGTTGAAGCACTTAAATCTAGTGACTATCCACATGTCAAATTGAAATATATTGAATATGATAATACGAGGGATTTGTGTCGTACAATCAATAGAAAAATCTCATATCGCAGGAATGGTACATTCCATTTTAATTATTCATTGGAACATGATAGGATTTACATTAGCTCACCTGTTGACACTGAAACAATTATTCTCATTGAAAATCTGAGAGATCTTCTTGGCTTTAAACAGAATATGATCAATGGGAAAAATGCTGGCCCCGTTTACGGGATGAATCAAGTTATTTTTGCTTATTATCCACCTGGTTTTGCCTCGGACTCTTGCAAATTTCTCTATGCATCCTTTGTGGAAACGGCGAGAGTCGGTAATTCAAATTTCCCCCTTCTACATTTTCTTGAAAAAAAGACATCCCACGAACTTGTTCATCACTATGATATAAAGGATCTTCAGTATTTTTCGATAAAAAGTTCATATTTGGAACTCTGCCAGTTAGCACAAAGGAGTAGCTTTGGTGAATATCTAGCAATAACAAAAGGCCTATCATTGAGTACATGTCATTTTTGATCCACTGTCAGCGACATCAAAATCACCTAAAATGAACAATAGAAGAATTTCATTTATTTGTCCCAATATCGATCGTTATCCCGGTGCTCTGAGTCCACGTCAAATAGACAATAGATTGAACTACTACATGAGGCATACTGAAATGTCTGGCTATGGTCTTGATAGCTGGTTTGCTAGGCTGTTTCATTCTGCACCCATTGCCATAAAATATCTTGTACCTGCTGCATCACATTTTGCTTTTTCTACACTACAGGACTGGGGTCGGGCAAGAGTTTCACGGAGAGTGTTCAGAAAAATATTAGATCTTCAGCAAGAGCCTTTGGTGAGCAACTAAATTCTAGACCAAATTGAAAAGGATCGAGAGGCACACGTTCTTGCCAATCACTTATTGGTCTCCATACACGAGGTAAGCATTGGACATCGAAAAGTTTTTTGATGGTTAAAAGAGGGAAGGCCAATAAGCAGAAGAAGAAAAAGAAAAAGATGGTTCTGGAAATTCAGGATGTCTTATCTCAGTACTACTTATCCCCATAAGAAGGACGCAGATCCGTTTCTCGTTTTACCAGTGTAACTATACTATGAAGATTATGCAGGTGTCAGAGTCCGATATAGCCACTATGAACCATTTCACTCCCAACAATCCATCACAGAAAATATGAAATTTCAAATATTTCCAATGACAACTACTACGTAGACGTGCCAGCAACATTTATTGAGTTAAATGTCGGGGCGAAGAACAAGTCAGATAATACAACTCCAAATGCCGGTGATGGTCTCTCCTATGAAAACTGTATTCTACACAACCTATTCAAACAAATTAATGTATTTATTAATGGAACATTGGTGAGCACTAGCAACAATTTATCAAACTATGCAAGCTACATACAATTTATGATGATGACACCAAAGGCGTACAAAGAGTTGAGAGGACAGTCATTGGGCTATGAATATCGATCAGGTGTTGATACTGACGGTGAGTTGACTACTGCAGTGACCCAGGAGTATCATCTAGTTGGAAAATTAAATCATGAGATATTCAATATATCCCAATGGTTACCATCCAATGTCAAGATTGATATAAGGCTGCAGATGGCCCCATTAATTTCATTTTGAGGATAACACTTCCTGCAGCACCCGATGCAAATTTTATTTTCACTTCGGAAATTCTCCACGTCTGAAAACAACAGGTTATGAGCTCTGTTGCATTGGCATTGGAAAAGCTAAGAGCCAATGGCAACAACATTAAACTTCTTGTCCCCCATACGATCACCAATCAACGTCACATTGCCACCGGCTCTCGTAGCTATAGCGATTTATCATTTATCAATGGAGAAATCCCAACAAAATTGGCTTTGGCATTTGTGAATATTGGGAGTGCCGCTGGATCCTGGACTGAATCCCCCCATAGTTTCTATTTTTTTGGTGTATCTTATATCTTTTGCATACGGTGGTTTAGTCCAATGTACATTTTATGATTTTACAAAAAATATTATATAATTCTCTACTAGTTGACTCTGTAATCCTTAGATAATTGATCTCAACTATTTGACAATGAATCAACCGATTCAATGGTTTCACAAAATCATGGGGTAATTGTTTTGGATTTTTCTGGCACACAGGATATGAACGTAGTACGAACAGGGAATGTACGTTTAGAGTGTGTATTTGGCAATGCTTTAACCGAGAGTATCACGCTAATATCACTGAGTCAATTTGAAACCTATTGGGAAATCACGCCCGACGGCAGTGTTCTACTAGACCTAGCACAATGAACACAAACCAAATAATCAACGTGTTTAGTGTGGCTCCATATAGGTCCCAGTACAACTCCGACTGAATACCTTCGGACTACATTGACAATGTACCAAGTGCTAACAACACCCTAATCATTGTTAATAGCAGTCCATCGAATTTGGCAACCGGTTAGTGGCTATGCATGTTTCAAACAGCGAAAAATATTGAATTTCTTGATCCTCTTGGCCTATCGTATAAATTCTACGCACCATACATCAGCAACTTTATCGAAATCAGGGGAAAAACCATTATTTCAATTCGACGAAGAGTATAGTATTTAGCAACTAAGACATGTTGCTGTCATGCACTACTCTTTTGCATGTTCAGATGTCGTGGCTACACTTACAAGCAGCTTCTCAACATCTACGTTGACTTACCTCGCTTTAACGACTTTCTAGTGGATAAAATGCTTACAAGTTTATTTAATATTGATTTTATTGCCCTAAGAATAAAATGTTCTAAAGATTTATGTGAAATTGTTTATTAATAATAAAAAAAAAATATATACATGATAAAACGACTTTTATACTCTTTAGATTTCATCCACTACTAGTTATTTGTCGACAACAAGTAGTGCAGGTAGATTATCTGAATTCACAGTGTACTGATACTGATGTACTGCAATTTCAGGGTCACATTTTCTACAGTAGAGAGTGACTTCACTCCTGTCATATCTCTTTGTATAGTCAATGATACTATTCTCATTCATTCTATAGAATTCACATGTTTCAATTTGCTTATTTTAAGCAATCTCATAAACAGTGTCCTCAAGTGTCGAATCACATTCTGTCACAGCCGAATAAAAATCAGTGGGCTTATAATCATAAAACCCAGTGTCTTCACAACGATGACGTAGAAACCATATTCTTTTCTTGTTCCAACAGTTGAATCGTTGACCCGGTTCCTCCTCCCAGAACAACCTAAAACCACGACGATACCAATCTCGTAGCAATAAACCAAAATCACGGTTAGGATTCTTTCCAATCATACCGGGATATGTACTCTCCCACTGATTACATTTATCATAATGACAATTGGAGCATAGGTGACCTCTAGGATGAGAGTCACACACCTCTTCAAGACAGGAATTATAACCTCTAATTTGCACAGCAGGTCCACGATGTGATCTGCCTGGGGTGCCTACTACACCCTTTTTATTATGAGCATCAAACATTCTGCAATGACCACAAGACTATGATATGCTGCCCTCTGTGTATTCGCAAAAAAGAATTTAATGGACAGATTTTTTTAGTGTTAACACCCTCACCACCACAATGAAACTGAGCCAGCAACATCAAAAAAATTGTCTGAGGTAGAGAGAGAGAGGAGTAACTCATCCTTGAGCACCATCTTTCTTATTAAAAAAAGTCCTAAATTTCTAAACTAATGTTCAAAAGCATATCCACAATATCATTTTGCCGTTTCGTGATCAATATATCAATAAATTCTGTAAATGTATTTGGACCACAATGTAGAAGATTCATACAATATTCTAATGATGGAGAATCAGTTTTCATTATATCGACAAGCATTCCTCGAGAAAATATCTTCCTTTGAATAGACAACTCTAGAAAATCATCGTCTAGAACTAAACGTTTTTCCATAAGAACTAGATTCCTCATGATTCGATCTTTCTCGAAACTGTCCATTTTTTTGAGTCCTAACTCTCTCACGATCAACTTGAGACTAACCAGAATTTCTTTTTTCTACTCTAGAAAATATACGTTAGTCTACTATAGAAAGAAAAAATATCATTGATTAAGAAACAGTTTTATTGGTCATAATTACAATAATAATATTCACTGATGCATTTTGTTCTCATCAATATATTTCGATAGGACATCTAATGCTGACCGAAGTTTATTTATATGGAGAATATTTACTTTTCCAGCAAAAAACATCTGCTCCTCCTGCTTAAATTTGCTTAATGATATCACGTATCTAGCATACATAGTGTCCCATTCAAGACATAGTCTACAACCAGCAGTTATTTCCACAGCTACATTAGGTACTCGTGCATCACTGCTGTCGGTTCCATCATTAATCGCCAATAGTGTAAATGCACCACTCATTTTTTTCCTCTACTAATATCCTCGCAAATAAAAACTGTTCTTTTTGAATTCTATTCTCTTGATAATATCAATTGTTACGAAAACTATTCCTTTTATTCAAATCCTAATCACCAATCAAGTTATACTCGTTCCTCTTGGCAAAGGTGTAATGACCTGTAGAATAGAATACCTACCAGAAAAACCTGTTTGGTACAGGGGCCTTGGCAAAGTATAAGGTAACATACTACTGCTGTAGTGTCTAAGTTTTTTAGTTTTGTTTTTAACCATCTCTGAAATTTGGAACAGAAAATGAAAACAACTACAGGGTTGTGTGATCTTTGCCTAATGTTATTAATTATGGGGGCCCAAGTCCAGGTATATTGTTTCCACGTTGTGCCTATCGGCTCATAGGTTTACGGCTATAAGTTCCATGATCCTAAAGTTTTTTGGACTATTTCTGGGACCTCTGACCTCTCAAACGACTAACTGTTTGATCTTTCTTACCAAAAGACCAATCTCTAAAAGCTACTAGCCAGCAGAGCTCGATTTATAAGTCATTAAAACTAGATATTAAAACTAGTTGCAGAAAGAATAGTTAAAACTAGAAACAAATTAAGAGGGATGGGAAACCCGCATGAATGGCACCCTTGATTTAAATTTATAAATTATCCTTTTTTATAATCACAGTTGCCACGAGACTAAAAACTTGCCTAGTTGAAGACCCTTGAAGTCACACTGGCACTTCAGCACTTCAAAATTGGCCAGATTGCAGATTGGCTAGATTAACCAGTACTACCGTACTGGCATATACAGGAATTTCATTCAGGACCCCCAAATTCAGGGGGTAGGGGATCAGATTTTCAAAAAGCAAAATGACACGGAAATGTATAAAAAATTGCGGTTTAGTGGTTCTTCTGAAGGGAACATTTCAAAACAAAGTAGTACCATTAGATTGTTTATTTTATGTTCTTTCCAAATATTGTAGTTATTTTTATAAGAACCAACACCCTCTCCCTGAAGTTCCACGGTCTAGCCCTAACATATGAAAAGCTAAAAGAAAACAGTAAAATAACGTAATTCTTACTTTTTCCAGCATGTTTCTATTAATCAGATTATCATATTTCCTTCTACTATTTAATGCAATTTCAAATATATTCTTATCCAAAATTGCAATCAATCCCTCAAACGGAGCTGGAATTCTTTGGGCCAAGAAAAGGAGAAAAGAAAAATTGCTATATATGAGACCATCAGAAGGGAGATGGGATAATTAGTCAGGAAAACGACCATTGAAAAGGGCATATGGATATTTGAAAAGAACATAAAATAAGGAACCCAATCCTAACACTTATTTTTTTTGTGTTTTGTGTTCATTTTTATTTTTGCTGTATAATTTTTCCTTCAGAAGTGGCTAACCGCTGAACAAGTATAGTACCAAAATAAGAGCTTCATTATCAGTGTTTTCTTTGTTGTGCATACAGCTTAAACTGCAATTTTACCAAAACTATTGGACAAATCATTAAACTTTCATATTTTAGGATTAGAAAGGGCATCCATTCAAATATACGTGCGTAGTACTTTGCTACTGCAGCGTCTTTAATAACAAAAAAAAATATTGAGCCCGGGAATTCACTGAAAATAATAGGTTAGATTTTGGACATCCCTATGTTGAAAATAAAAAAAGGCTTAAGTCTTATAGCCTAAAAAGCAAAGCGGGATTCTCCTTGGAAAGCTTACATGCTAGTGTATCAAAGTACTAATCAAAAATATTATCATGACTTAAGTATCCGTGATGAATTTTGAGGAATTTCCCTCGTGGAGCATGTGTTTTTGTTTACTTGAAATATAGCGTTGCTTAGAAACTAAATAGGGGGGATAAAAAGTTGACCGAGTACCTGGAGTTAGTTCGTTCGAGAAGTTGATCCAATACAAGCCACATTTAATTGTAAGAATTACGAACACTGCTTTTGGGAGGTAATCTGGGTTGCAGCTCAGGCCTGGATTTTGCAGGATAGTCTCTTTTTTCTTACAAGGTAAGCTTCAAATTCTCAAATCTAGCACGGATGGATTTTTCCACAGGAAATCCCAGAATACGCCCATGAAGAAATCAACCCCCCTCCCACATCATGTTTCAGTTTGTGTTATTTTGGGGAGTGCAGAAACTATTTGAATATTGGAATAGCGGTTATTTAGACAGGTGCGGCTAAACAAACCTTCGATACAGTGGCGTCAATTGGGAGGCAGGGCCTTTCCCCTTCCTTCTAGATTTTTTCGCTCCTCCCTAGAGTACGAGAAATCTCGTTTTGTTTCATTCTTTAGAAAATACCCTTTTGGTGTTTTCATTGGGAAAAATCGATAAAAAAAAGTATCCGGCCTCCTAGATTTTGACAAATAAATTTTGCCCCCCCCCCCCCCACCTCGGCATTTTATTTTGAATTGGTGACATCGTTTTCACAAGTAAACGTTAAGGGGAACTAACTGATGTTTCCCCTTATAACACTCCCTTTGGATAAGTATGACAATTTATAAAAATTAGTTACCGTAGGTGGGGTGGCAGTTAAATCTAGTAGCCACCAGGCATCTTTCTATAAAAAACAAAACTTTAATACACCAAAATGGGGTAATATTGAGTAACTTATAATATTTATCAGAGAAAAAAGCCACTCTTCATCCCCCTTATCCTGGAAAATAAGTTAGGTGCTCCAAAAGACGTAGGAGTAATTGTTGGATGTTTCCCAGAGAACTGTCTAAAATTGTTTTGGGTACCCGTCTGAATGACCGTATTTCAAATAGTAAGCTGTGCGAAAAATATTGTCCAATCCTCTTTCCAGGTCAATGTTGATATGGCTAGGACGTATTCTGTGGATGCAGAATGAAAAACTGCTAAAGATCGTCCTTTTCGGCCTACCATCAAGGACCTAACGAGTAGCAGGTTTTCCAGGACTGGAATGGGAGGTGGTCGTAAGGAAAGATTTAAGTGAAATTGGAACTTCTAGTGAGGTCAAAATGAGGGAGGCTTTAAATAGATTAAGCATGCTATGGAGTCATAGCATGCGTAGGAGTGTTGGCCTCAGACAGCTTGATTCCGCAGTGAGCAGTAAGTAGTAATAGTTGTTGTAGCACCAGACACGTTCAAAAAATGCTAAAATATACAACTTGTCTCTTGAGAGTTTCAACCCAAGGTTTAGTGCGTTGTCAGACATTTTTGAAAAAATCTACAGATGGTTTTGTCGGACAAATGTCTTAGAATAGTTCGTAATAGATATTAAACACTGAGTAAAGCGAATATACGCTAAAAAAGAATACATAAGGCACAAAACAAAATACGCCAAACAATAAATAACGATACAATGTTAAGCAAAATACATATACAATGTTTGCCGTTAAACTGGCCGTACCATTTTTTTATATACAGCTTGTAACACCAGGTAGACACAATTCAATATGATCACTTTGTTTTATGTGTAGACAAGGCCAACCCCTTGAGCGAGGAAGGGGATCGAAATATAACAAAAAAACATTTTCAGGCCGATGCTTTTCTAGGATACCCTTTCAACCTATCTTGAGGGAATTCTTTTTTTTTTACAAAACATACAGCGTCAGCTACACACACAATATACGCCAAATACACCCCTGGTCTATTGCTTACTCAAAAATTTGTACATAACAAGTAAGCAGCTTGTTCTTCTCAACTCATTTGACTTACAGTTGTTATGGTAGCCAAATCATTCCTTGCAAGCTTATCTGATGACTTGAAAGCCTTTAGACACTCTTTCCTTCACCTTCTGGCATCTTTTTACTGTCTATGAAAGCGCCCAAAAATTGTACGAAATAAAAATTTTGCAAAAAAATATAGGAAATTATTGACGAAATGGCGGAGAGCAGTGGTTCCGCTATTTACGGATTTTCCAAAAAGAAAATTAGGCTCTCTGAAATCTCCCCGAATATTAGCGTAAAATAAAACTAACAATTGGTATCTAGTGCTAACGCTCGTCAATTCACGATGGTAATTTTTAAAAAGATCTCAACGTACCCAAATTATTTTTGTAGAAATATTTTGGGATCGTGGAAGTTCTGGCCGAAAAAGGGAAGCAAATAAGGAGATATTCACAGAGAATCACAAGAAGTGATTCAAAATCTGAAGACTTACAACACTCGGGAGAAAAAAAAGAAAAAGAAAACGCTACCCATATTTAAAAAAAGACCCTTTAGAAACATATAATTATTTTTTTTCATTACGCGGTAACACACATAGTAAACAAAGTAACTATGTAACTATGCATAAAAATATAATGAAACTATGCATATATAAAGTAACTATGCACTTAATTTATAGTGAAATTTTGAGGTAAGAACCCTTACAGAAAAAATACCCCCCAAATCGAGAGCGTTTAAACTTCAGTTTTATTTCTTTTTTGGAACAACAGGAATGGAAAAACAGCCAGAGGCACAAACAGTCTCAGATTATTTTTTACACTCTAAACTGAAACCGCCGCTCTCTAATGACTAAAATGGGTTCCTAGCAAGATCAGCGAGGTCTTTTGAAGGCTTCTTCTATTGGTTGAAGTTACAACGTGCTTTCTCTTATAACTGATTGAGTGGAAAGAAGGTTTTGCCAAAAAAGAAAAAGAAAAAATATTAGAGGCACTTTCTTTCTATGTATACCGTTTGTCGAGGCGACAAGAGAAATATTGGCTATAACGACTCTTTTTGTTTGTATATGCCATCGTTTCGTCTCGTTCTGAATTTTTTTAGTAGGTTGGAGATTCAAGTTAATTTAAGCTTAAAAAAAGTGCGTCTATTATTATTTTTTTGTATTTTGTGTAATAAACATCCCTCAACCCCACAAAGAGACACATTGTAAAGGCAACAAATACCCGAGCCAAGGATACGAGGAAAAATTTTTCGTGGCCTCCAATCAAATGTCAAATTTTAGACCTTCAGAGTTTTATGCAGCTGCTTACTGGCAAACTTACTTCTTCATTTAATTTAGGTTCTGTTTCACGAATTTCTAACATTTATTTATAGATAGTCAAAGAAAAATTATAATATAACAAAAATATTGAACTGTTTGCAAGGCATCTCTGAAGCTATGCCAGGACCCCAGAGACAACACTAGCCTTTCCATTTCCTCGGTCCTCTAAACAATTATGAGTCTGGGCTATCCTTTGATTTCATAGCTTCTTTGAATGTGTATTTTGTTTCGGAACATTTATTATATTTCACATATACTTTTTTTTGCATTTATAAAACATTACAAATTAATCAATTTAACTTTTAGGCAATCTCAGGTTTCCTGTGACCTACGGCCAAGGCAGTAGAGTAGTACCTACCATATTGCGGCCTTTACGTTCCCTTCCATGCTATTCTAGGAGCTTACGTTCCTTCCGGTGCTATTTGCCCACTTTAAGTTCCATGGCACCTTTCCAAGGCAGATTACCAGACTGGTTATTTGGTAGTGTATAATGTGGTCAAACAGGTTTTTTTCTGTTATTAATAAGAATTTCATAAGAATGTACGTCATGAGTTCACGTGCACATTCTTAAAAAACTGGTATGATATAAAGTAGTCAAACATGTTTTGGGAGCATACACAAAATTATGTAACTCAACCAGAGTGGTTTTTCGAGGTAACTTCCGTTTTTATTCGTCCTTGAAATTCCGTATAAAATGTTCATGCACTAGAATTTAATTTTCGTTATGTTTTAACATATCGAGCATAGTGCACTGAATATTATTATTAACTTTGAAACAATGGATCCTTCAATTGTCAATTTGAGTATAGTTTACTAAATTTTTTAATTTATTTCCAGATAAAAAAAATCATTTTACCAGTAAATTCAAATTTCAGGGGGACTTAGCCCCCCTCTCCTCCATGTATACAAACCCTAAAATATGACGAGTATAGTCGTTAGAAAACGCTAAGTATGCTTTTTTTCTATTATTTAAAAAAAAAACTCCCTCCTCCACTGCTTTGTTACGACCATAATTCCTTACTTTTAGTTATTTCGCTCAAAAATATCCTTTTCCCATCGTCCATCTAAAATATGCTGTCTTTTTCCGGTTTGAATCAAACCATTCATGTTTATAATCCTGTTACTAAGAAGAGATGGTTTCAAAATAACATTGGCGTGCATCTTATCGGGATTTTGATCAGAAAGCAAGGAAATGCACTATTCAAGACTCGTTGACATGAGTTTCTTTTTTTTGACCAAATTAGACGAGATGTATTTTATGAAAATAAAAGGGTTTAACAGATGTTTAAGAGGCTTTAATAAAAATATAAGACAGGGAAGGGGGCAATGTATCAATTCTAACACGTTCATTGTAAGGTGAAAAAAACAAACTATTTCTTCGAATGAAAAGTAAAGGGGGGAGGGAGTGAGTTCTTTGTGCAGACACTTATATCCTTTGACAAGAAAACTAATGTGGTCATTCCGACACATACCACTGAAGTTTAGTGTTTGGTTAGGTTTTAATATAGTTGACTATTTTTTAGATCTATATTTTAAATCATTGTATTGGATTTGATGCAGTGGGAGAGGAGGGGAGAGGGGGGATTCTTTGTGCAGACTAATTTTCTCTTCTGTAAAAAGGAGGATCGTTTTTCCATGCTAAATTTTTCTTCTTTTTAAGGAGAAGGAAGATTCCTACAATTACCCCCCTCCAGAAAAGAGACCAAGATGGGGTGATAACACATCAATGCTAGCTGCAAGACCATCCATTATAAGTTCTCTGGACCAACCAGGACCCTCTCTTGACAGTGTGAACTCTACACAGACCACTATGCAACCTGGTAGAAAATTCAAGAGGGAATGGATGCTTTCTCATAATGCGTCGGTCTTGTCTGCTCAAGATCGGGAGGAGGCCACCCTTCATGCTTTGCCAGGGACTTCAGATGTACAAGTGCAGTCAGAATTTGGAAATGTGAGTATTTTCACCTGTAGATTCTACGTATTTCTATCCAACATTTTTTTTTGTTATTTTAAAGTATTTTATTTTCGCCATTTTTCAAAACCGTAAAAATATATGTCGGAGATGTTAAAATGAAAATCCCCCACCCACACCCAGTGTTTAAAATTTCTCTGCTCCCCTCAGAGATAGCTAAATATAATGCATTTTTTTGTTTTTTGATTGGCAAAGAAAGCAGTCTTTCTGAACTCTCTGGGGAGGGGTTGGAGGCAAGATTTAGTTTAAAAAATTCTAGGAAGAATTGAGTTTTGAGGGTGGGGTGAAAAAAATGAATATTTTTTTTTAACTTTATAAAGTAATGGTTATTTCACATATAAAATAAAACCTTTTTTCTATAGGTTAATGAATTAGCCTTTTCGCCATTTTTCAACACCGTAAAAGTGTATGTCAGAGATATTAACAGGTTAATCCCCCCCCCCCCCGACGATGGTTTTAAATTTCTCTGCTCCCCTCAGAGATAGCTGAATATAATGCATTTTTTTGTTTTTTGATTGGCAAAGAAAGCACTCTTTTGCGTCTTTCTGAACTTTCTGTGGGAGGGGGGTGGAGGCAAGTATTTAGTTTATATAATTCTAGGAGGAATTGAGTTTTGAGGATGGGGTGAAAAAAATGAATATTTTTTTTTAACTTTATAAAGTAATGGTTATTTCACATAGAAAATAAAACCTTTTTTCTATAGGTTAATGAATTAGCCTTTTCGCCGTTTTTCAACACCGTAAAAGTGTATGTCAGAGATATTAAAATGTTAATCGCCCCCCCCCCCGTCCATTGTTTTTAATTTCTCTGCTCCCCGCAGAGATAGCGGGATATAATGCATTTTTTTATTAGCAAAGAAAGCACTCTTTTGCGTCTTTCTGAACTTTCTGTGGGAGGGGGGTGGAGGCAAGTATTTAGTTTAAATAATTCTAGGAGGAATTGAGTTTTGAGGATGGGGTGAAAAAATGAACATGTTTTTTTTAACTTTATAAAATAATCGCTATTTCACATAGAAAATAAAACCTTTTTTCTATAGGTTAATGAATTAGCCTTTTCGCCATTTTTTCAACACTGTAAAAGTGTGTTTGTGCGTGTGTGTGTGTGTGTGTATGTGTGAGTGTGTGCGCATGTGTGAGTGTGTGCGCATGTGTGTGTGTGTGTGTGTGTGTGTGAGCGGTGCATGCGCTGCGTCTACTCGATAATTCATTGAGATAGTATAATGAATAGTGCAAATTCAATAACGACGTAATGATTGAATGGCGTATATTTATTTCCATTTCATTATTTCCTATGTTTGATCTGGGTGCTGTAATTTTTCAATATACATATCAACTGAATTGTATTTTAGTGCTGATTTTGAATATTTTTAAATTATTTCGTTTAACTTAATCCATCAAAAGTTATGAGAAAATTAAGAATTTTTGAAGTAGAAATTTTAACTTGGCGTAATTTGTTTCTACAACACGTTTCTATCTGACTTCAGAGACATAATTACTTATAGGCTAATGGAATATATATATATAGGGGTTAGAAAGGTATTTTTAACCTGTAAGAATATTTTAGATCGTGTGTGCATGCGTGTGTGTGTGTGTGTGTGTGTGCGTGTGTGAACGTGTGTGTGCGCGCGTGTGTGTGTGTGTGTGTGTGTGTGTGTGTGTGTGTGTGTGTGTGTGAGTGTGTGCGCATGTGTACGTGTGCTATTAACAAAATATGTAATTTATTATGCATTGTTTTGTAAATAATGCTATAAGCAAAAATTTGTAATTTATTATGCATTCGTTTGATAAATAATGCTATAAGAAAAAAAATTCTTTGATAAAAAAAAAAGTGTGCTATAATTGTGATAAAACTTTCGTCAAAAAAAACTTAATCCATTCATTTTCTAGTTTCAGGGGGAAGCTATGAAAACTTCTGCATTCCCTGGCTCGGGACTTCAAAGTATCATGGGTAATTGTCCCCTCTCGCCGGATGATATTAGTGAAGGTATGCTATTTAATATCCCCCTGGATTTTCAATTTACAGCTGAAGAAATGGACAGTCTTATGCAAATTGTTGGACCTAATTTTTCCGGGGACATTTTTGACGACTTTACTATTAGTGAATTGGATCCTGTACAAATAGGTGCAGGACATGAAAATAGTGGTATGTCCCCGGAAATACGTGAATTTTATTTGTTAGCGTCTGCTCTAGGTCACTTACAAACATATAGGGTAGATTTTAATCCTCCTGAAGAAAACGTGCTTGACGGGGACATTATTTTAACAGACCCTCTAAATGTTCTCCATAGCTACATCGACAGAATTCGAGCACTTATTGAGATTCAGATTCAAAATTGGGGGGGTCAAGGGGGGGGGTTAAAGAATCGGTAAATCAAAAAGTTTATTTACAAAAGGGGACATCTGGGGATATTTTTTATTTTCATTTTCAACTGGCAACCAAACTTTTTACCCTGGTGTAAATGAATTTGAGGGCAACTTTTTCAACTGGGTAAATAAATTAATATCAACTTTGGACAAGTTTAACGAGAGGGGAAGTGTGTCCACCAGTTTATACCTTGAACACGTGGATCTGAATCTCAGTAGATTTAAAAAAAAAACTTTATTTTAAGGGGGGCGGGTAATCTAAAAATAAAATACCACCCAGATTTGCCAGCTACAGGAGGGGTTCAGGGTTTCAGATTTGACACGGGGCTGCAATGCTTTAAATATGCGTTTTTAGCAGGAGCCACTAAAACACTAAATAAAGATTCAACAATAAAAAATCTCGACAGCCTTGCTCGTAACGGGGGAGAAAATTTCCCTAAAGTAAATTTTGACTGTTTAGTGGGGAAGTATCCGGTGTCCTTGAAAGAAATAACCATATTTGAAAAAGCAAATGAAAATCTTGGGTTGGGGGGGGGGGTTGTTCTCCAGTATGACACAGAATTTGTAAAGGGGGGAAAGAAACTAAATAAAAAAGGGGTTTTGTATTCAGTTAGGACACCGATGGTAGATAATGTTAAAAATTGGGTTTGGGTTATTTATGAGCCTCCCAAAGATGTAAATTCCTATGGTCATTTTTTCCCCGTTATGGCAGTAAGTCGACTCTTATCCCAAGGTGTTCAGAAAGGGGATCTTCTCTATTGCCCCATGTGCCTTTCCCCATTCACATCTGAGCGAACATTTTCGGATCACATGAGACATTTCAAAATTCATGGCAATCAAAGAATAGAAATGCCGGCAGAAGGCAAAGATACTTTACAATTTAAAAATTTCCAAAATTCCCTGCTACAAGCTGATAAAGTATCTTTGAACTGTGAATCAAGACTGGTGGAGGTATCAGACCAATCAAGGCCAAATGTAGTCAAGTAACACAAACTAGTTGCGTGTTCCTATGCGCATGCCCGTCGCGATTCCAATAATAAAATGCAGTTGGAAGAGTTTTTTTGGCTATGGATGAGGAGGGTAGTATGGAAAAGTTATTGGTATCTTTAATAAAAACAGCAAACAGCGCAATTTCACGATTGCGTCACACCAACTACCCAATGACATTGTCAGATAAGGAGCGACGGGCATTAGAAAAGGAGACAATTTTTTGGGTTTGTAGAGGTGCTCTTGCCCCAATAGACACGGTCCAGGATCACAATCACCTTATTTACCCCAATTCAACGGGGAAAAGTAGCTTCCGGGGGTGGGATCACAATTCATGTAATTTGAAAATTAAAAAACAACTCTTTCTTCCGGTTTTTATACATAATTCTAACTACGATCTGAAGTATGTGCTACCATCAATGACACATCTTCTAAGAAATGGAACAGTGGATGATGCATGAGTGATAGACAGCTTTTCCTACAAAATCATTCCTAAGTCGTCGGAAAAGTTGCTTGTTTTGGAATTTATGTGGAAATTTGTTGAAGCCGACGTTGAGTACACGAATAAAATTCGCTTTTTAGATTCCTACAGTTTTTTCCCCAAATCTGTTAGCGAATTAATTTAAGTGCGGAAAAACGATGACAGTTACAACGCTGTCCCCCTTCTCAAACAACAATTTTCCAATGATCTATATTATTTGTTGACGGTCAAGGCTGTGTATCCTTATGATTATTACTGTTCCATGTCGAGATTTGCCGAGCAAACTATTCCATTGATTGAATCGTTTTAACAAAGTGTACAGGATCATATTTGCATCCCCGATGTATACAGTTTTGCTAAAAATGAGTAGGCAAAGGGAGGGTGTAAAAATGGCCTTGACTACACCAAGCTGTATTTGTCGAGTGATGTGTTAACTTTGTTAGACATTATGTGCAAAAATACGGACAAAATCTATGGGGAATTTAATCTTGATTTGGGCTATTATTTTTCATCTCCTCATTTGGTGATAGACCTCATCCTAAAAATTAGTGGGGGAAAAAATTGGGCTAATCACTGACATCGATCAGCACCTGTTCATCGAAAGGTCAATGAGGGGTGGATACGTTTTTCATGGGGATCCTATCTTGGAAACTGATCCAACTGGAGAGAAGACGGGGACAAAATCGGATTCAGTTTTCCTTGATATGAATTCTCTCTACCCCTCGGCCATGTCCCATTATGCGCTACCATGCGGTGACTGTAAATGGCTCAATGACCCTCAAGCTCCCAAATTCCCCAACATTGACAGTGTTGAGGAGAATGGACCGGTTGGATGGTTTTTTGAAATTGATTGGGAGATACCAGTCGAGCTTCACGATTCAGTAAAGGATTTTGTTTTCCCGTGCATCAATAGACCTGTGACTAGGGACTCTTGAGCCACCGCAATAGGCGTTTAGTCGAGGAGGACGGATTGCATTGGTCACCTTCAAAACAAAAACTTATTGCTGACCTTCTGCCAAAAAAAAAATATTGTTGTACATCGTATCGCTTTAAAATGGATGTGCAACAACGGTTTCAACGTCACAAAGGTTCACAGAGCGCTCAAATTTAGTCAAAACCCCTATCTGAAAACGTTTGTTGACACCTTTGTCAAGAAACGTTCTGAAGCACAAACGAAAGCCGAAAAAGAAATTTATAAGCTCATTTTGAATTCGGCTTTCGGTAAAATGTGTGAGTGTTCGCAATAGGAATCGTTGTGACGTCGTGACCGATCCCAAACAATGTGCTCGAATTATTGCCGATCCAAATTACACTCCCTTCACAATCATTGGCCCGGACATGGTACTATTGAATAGAAAAAAAAGAAGCATTGTCCTGAATAAAAATATTGCTGTAGGCAGTGCGATCTTGGAGATCTCTACAAAGCTCATGTTGGAATTCTACGGGGACACAGATTCTCTACTGTTAAAAGTAAAAACCCCAAATCTAATTGATGATTTGGCGCACGGTGAAATCATCAGCTCACGGATGGACTACACCAATTGGAGTGGGCTTTACCCAGAGCTGGTGAAACGTCCGGGAACAAATCAGCTTATATTTTTAAAATCAGAAATTGGAAGTGACATTATTTCCCGTGATAATTTTATAAGTCTGAAGGTCTACATTATAAAGACACACGACAAGGAAATCAAGAAAAATTACAAAGGAGTACCCACGCACTATTTAGATAAGAATTTCAACATGGACATTCGTAGGAATTGTATTGTTCAAAATACAATTCCACGAACCAAATTGCTGGCAATTCGTTCCCTCAACTACAGAAACTTAACTATAATCGTAGAAAAAATTGCCATGAGTACCATTTCTGACAAGGTCTGTTTGTCAAGACGGTGTGACTATCATCCCCCTTGGTCACTATTTAACTTCAGACCGGGCCGAATGTGTTATCCATAGGGAAAGTCTCGGTTTGAATAAAGTCCAATAAATTTTTCCCAAAACCTTGGGGGGCCGCCAGCGGGGGGCACACCGCCAGCCACTACCAAAGTTATCTTTTTTGACTTAGAGCAGATTTTTTTTTGTAAATGTTTCATTGAAATTAAAAAAAAAGTGATATTATTTTAAGTGCTTTATTCTAATAAATTTTGTATTTTTTCTATAAATAAATAAACAAAAAAAGTGTATTTATTTAAGTTTTTTTTCTCTGTGTGCCTATGTAAGTGTTGTATTTTTTAGTATAAATAAATTAAAAAAAGTGTATTTTTTTCATGTTTAATGTGCTTTTTTTTAATGTAGTATTTTTTTTAAGTATTGTTACTTTTTATGCATATAATAAAGGAAAATATGATTCTTTATTTGTCTTCTTCTTCTTATTATTCTTGAACGGAGTAGTAGTAGTAGTAGTAGTAGTAGTAGTAGTAGTAGTAATAGTAGTAGTAGTAGGGAAATTATTTAGTCATTAGACAGCTATAGTCCAGAGTTAATTTTCCAGGTGAACTTTTGAAAGGAAAGTGCATAAATTAAAACCACTATTCAGATCATTTCTGTGTGGGCCATCAATGTCAAGCGAAACTAAACTCCTAAAAAAAATGATTAAAAATTGCAATAAAATGTTTTTAGAAAAGCCGAAAAAAATCTACTATTGTTACAGTATTTGGCAGGAGTCATACGATAAAATAAAAGCAATTGCCACCATGGGATTGGTGCAGATACAATTCCTACAGGGACTTGATGTTTTCACCATTATTGAACCAAACTCTTGGCTAATCATTGAGTATCTGGCTGAATCTATTGAACAATGGTCCCAGGAAATGCTGCAATTGTTCACTGTTCGCTCTCATCATGAACAGATTTCCGTTACTCTGGTTCTACACAATCTCTTTCATCACAGCAAATGTATGCGAACGCTTGCTTTGAACTGCACCTACTATATCATCTACAGAGTTGTTCGTGACTATAGCTCGCTAATAACCCTCAATAAACAAATCTATCCAGGTACCCCTAAATTTCTGCTCTCAGCATACAATCAGGCAACTAATAAACCCTACGGTTATATCCTATTGGATCTTAATCAAAATACACCCGAGGATCTACGTGTAGTCACAGATATTTTTGACAATAAAATTACAGTATACCTCCCTGTGAACACTAAAAAGACCTATTAGTCGCTATCATGACACTGAAGAAACTAAATGAAAATAGACATTTGTTTTCAGTTCTAAGCACTTCAAAATTTCCGCTTAGGAAAGAAATACTCAAACACGGTATTTACAATGACTTTATGAATCTGGTATACGAACTTTGTTTAAATTTGACCGAGGGTAATGTTCAACTGCCAGAAGTAGTTAAGCAACAGGCAAAGCAACATCGTTCCATTGTACGTACATTGGCCTCTAAAAAAAAAGGAAAGAATTTTAAAAGAAAACGACTTCTTCAGGCGGGTGGTAGCTTTTTCACACTTTTACTGCAAATAATTGAAGGACTTGTAAACAGTTTTCTCTAGAGAATGGCAAAACCCTAAAAATTAACTCCAATGGAACTCGCTCTCTCACCCATGGAAAACTTTGAGAACAATCTGAGTAAATTCATTGACAACGAGAATATTGAGGATACTAAAAAACTGCTTTTACTTCAAAATGCACTTCGCCGAGTGGACAAACATAAGCCCTATCGTTAGAAGCCAGCTTCTGGTATTGATCCCAAAAAAGAATCATCTTCTCAAGAGTCTGCTGCTGCTGCTGCTGCTGCTGCTGCTGCTGCTGGAACATATTTAAAGAAGGAGGAATTGAATTCAATTGTATTGAAAATTAGAAATCTAATGCCCCACTCATACCGTGAACAAAGTAAACGACTCCTAACCTATCTCATGGAAAGTGGTCAAGATCATATTCAAGTTGATAGCAATGGGAAAGGGATTATAATTCAGGGCAAGAGCTATATTGTACTTGATTCAATCTATGATATGGTTACAAATCGTAAAGGACTATTATCATTTGACGCTCATCTATACAACTTTCTAAATACATTAAACTTTCCCAAAAGTCTCATTAGCAATAGACAAATTCAAAAAAAAAAAATGAACATGTACCATCAACATCAACAACAACAACAACAACACCATTAAAATATGAAGAGGAAGAATAAGAAGAAGAAGAAGAACGTTTTAAATCAATCTTGGAAAATACTAGCACACCTAGTGGAAAAAACTTGACAATGGTGGCGAGGAAAAAGCGAAAACGTATCATGTCACCAACCACAACTAGTATACAAAACGGTAGCGGACGGTTGAAGTTCTGAAAGATGTTTATGCAAAAATTTGGGAAGTGGAGTGTTTAAGATCCCCCACCACTCTTTCCAAGTTCACTGATGTTCAAACTAAAAGCGTACAAGACTCTCTAAAAAATGAATCAAGTTAGACTCTGAAGAGAAATACTTGACTTTGTGCTAATCAATATCGAAAAAATAAAGCCTTTTTCCCATTGCATATAATGCAAGCAGATCTCCTAACTCTAGATGAGATTCAAAGACGTCACAATACACCGTATAAGTACATTCTACTTGCAATCAGTGTTTTTAGTCGTTATGCATATGCAATTCTATTGTGCTCGAAGAGAGGCGTTGAAGTTGATCAAGACATTGAAAATATTCTCGAACAGGAGTCATATAAAAAAATTAAAATAGATCATGGAATTGGTTGATCCTCAGGTTGTAAAAGTACTACTGAAATATGGTGCACTGCTTTATCGCGGTCATAGTCCAATAATGACTGCATTGGTCGAACGATTGATAAGAACTATTCGACTTTTAATTTAACGAAACTGTACATTTAAAAATACACCAGCTTTTATTTCATTATTTAGATAAAATAATGTTGATCTATAAGCAACAACCTCACCGAACATTGTCCAGCTCAGCCTCAACGAAAGTTTGTCATTCTGATAATGATAGAAATGAAACATTTCTTAATAGGCTCTTCAATGTAACGATTTTCAAGAAGAAAAATAAATATAAGTTTGGTTATACACTCCGAATTAATAGGACAACTAATGTTTTTAAAAAGGGGAATTATTTGTGGTCAACAAATCTTTTTACTGTGGCGAAAATCATAGAAACTAAACCCATAACTTATCGTTTGCGTGATACCAAAGATGAGGAGATTCTCGGCGGCTTTTATGACTAGGAACTACAAAAGGTTAAAAATAATAGTGAAATCTATCAAATTGAAAAGATATTAAAGACTCGTACTCGCAGGGGTAGGAAACAGTTACTTGTTCTGTGGCTAAGATACAACTTCGATTTTGATTCTTGGATCGGTGTTGAAGATATTGACAATGCCCAATGATTTCTATGTAACTTTTATGTCCAATGTTTCCGATCCTCTCTACAACGACTTGAATGCGACAAGGGATTATTGGACAAAACTCTTCCCCGCCATCAAATTTGACGGTGCGTATGAAGTGGCTCTTGTCGACTGTATTCTCAAAAATACCTACTACATTCTGAGATAAGATTGTTCATATGATATAAGACTTAAACCATATAAGTGGACGATTTTTGCCGGCTACGAATGGGTTGAAGCACTAATTTAGTGAAGACACTCATTTTAAATCGGAATACATTGAATTCGACATTATAACAGATTTGTGTTGTAGGATAGATAGAAAAATGTCATATCGTAGGAATGGTATATTATATTTTAATTATTCATTGTAACATGATAGGATTTACATTACCTCACCTGTTGACACTGAAACAATTATTCTCAATGATAATCTGAGAGACGTTCTTGGCTTTAAACAGAATACGATCAATGGGAAAAATGCTGGAGTCGTTTACGGGATGGATCAAGTTATTTTTTCTGATTATCCACCAGGTTTCTCCTCGGACTCTTGCATATTTCTCTATGCATCCTTTGTTGAAACATCGAGTGTCGGCAATTCAAATGTCCCTCTCCTAAGTGTTCTTGAACGAAAAAAAACACATGAATAATATAATATAATGCATCTTTAGTATGATACTGTAAACACTTCATATTTGGAGCTCTTTCAGTTAACAGTAAGAAGCGAATTAGGTGATCCTGTAGCAGTAACAAAAGGGCTAGCAGTGATTACATGTCATTTTCACCCCATTTTTGGCGAGAGCACCATCCCCTAAAATGAACAATAGAAGAATTCCATTTGTCTGTCCCGATATCAATTGCTATGTCGGTGCTCTGAGTCCACGTCGAATAGGCAATGGATTGGACTATTACAAGGGTCGTACTACAATGTCTGGCTATGGTCTTGGTAGCTGGTTTAATAGGCTATTTCGTTCTGCACTATCCCTTGCCAGAAAATATCTTTTGCCTGCTGTATCAAATTTTTCTGCCTCCACACTACATGACTGGGGGTTGGGCAGGAATTTCAAGAAGAATGTTAAAAAAAATCTTAGATCATCAGTAAGAGCCGTTGGTGAGCAACTAAAATCTTGACAAATGGAGAGGAATTGAAAAGGATGCGTGCATGTCATTCACTCATCAATTTCATCCCAGGCGGGAAGTGAATGACATCAACAAGGACTTTAAGGAATGAAAATAGGAAGAGCAATTAGCAGAAAAAGAAAAAGATCGTTAGACCCAAGGAAGATTTCTTCCCTTATGAGAAATTCTCTCCCCCAAAAGAAATCTTATGCATCAATTAGTTCCTCTTTGACTCTCTTCAAAGCTGAAAATGATTATTCCATACTCAAATTTGGGTACTATGAACAATTTAATTCCCGACAACCCCTCTTGGAAAATATATACTTTCAAATATTTTCAAACGAAGACTATTTCATTTATTTGTCATCAACATTTATTGATTTAAATATGGCGGTGAAGAAAAAGTCAGATAATACAACTCCAGATGCTGGCGATAGTCTCTCTTACAGGAACTGTTTTCTACATATTATAGTCAAGCAAATAAATGTATATATCAAAGATATATTGGTGAGCGCTAGTAATAAGTTATCCAACTATGCAAGCTACGCAAAACTTATGATGATCATACCAAAGGCATACAAGGAGTTGAGTGGGCAAAAATTGGGCTATGAATATCGATCAGGTGTTGATACTGACGGTGAGTTGACTACTGCAGTGACCCAGGAGAATTATCGTGCTGGAAAATTAAATCATGAGATATTCAATATATCCCAATGGCTACCCCCCAATGCCAAGATTGACATAAAGTTACAACTGGCCCCATCGAATCTTATATTCAGAAAAACACTTCCAACAGCACCTGGTGCAAATGTCATAATTACATCGGCAATTCTCCACGTCCGAAAACATCAGGTTATGAGCTCTGTTGCATTGGCAGTGGAAAAGCTAAGAGCCAATGGCAACAACATTAAACTTCTTGTCCCCCATACAATCACCAATCAACGTCACACTGCCACCGGCTCTCGTAGCTATAGCGATTCATCATTTATCAATGGAGAAATCCCATCAAAATTGGATTTGGCCTTTTTGAAGAGTGGCAGTGCCGTTGGATCCTGGACTGAATCCCCCCAAGATTTTAATTTTTTCGGTATATCTAGCCTTGTGTGCAAAGTGAATGGTATTCCACTGTACACTCTATCATTTGACAAAAAATCCTATAGAACTCTGTAAGAGTTGACCATGCAATCCCTAGATCATGACTCCCAACTATTTGAAAATGGAATAACCGATTCAATGTTTTCATAAAATCATGGGGTAATTTTTTTGGACTTGTCCGGGACTCAGGATATGAGCTTAGTACGAACAGGGAATGTACGTTTAGAGTTTACACTTGCCGATGCTTTGACTGAGAATATCACGCTAATATCACTGAGTCAATTTGAAACCTATTGGGAAATCACACCCGACGGCAGTGTTCTGCTAGACCTAGCACAATGAACACGAACCAAATAATCAACGTATTTAGTATGGATCCATACATGTCCCTTTACAAGTCCTAGTGCATACCTTCAGACTTCATTGAAAAAATTCCAAGTGTTAACAATACCCTAATCATTGTTAATAGCAGTCCATCGACTTTGAAGACCGGTCATTGGCTATGCATCTTTCAAACAGCGAAGAATATTGAATTTTTTGATCTTCTTGGCCTATCGTATAAATTCTACACTCCATACATCAGCAACTTTATTGAAAAAAGTGGGAAAATCATTATTCAAAATCAACGAAGAGTACAGGATTTCACGACTAAGACATGTGGCTTTCATGCACTACTCTTTTTCATGTTCAGATGTTGTGGCTACACCTACAGACAGTTTCTCGACATCTACGTTTACTTACCTCGATTGAACGACTTTCTAGTGTAAAATATAATTACACGCGTATTTAATTTTTTTTTTTGTGCCCTGCGAATAAAATTTTATAGAATTGTTTTTTAAATTTTTTATTAATAATTGATAGAAATTATATACATGATAAAACGACTTTTCTACTCTTTAGATTTCATCTTCTACTAGGTATAGGTATTTCTCGACAAAAACTAATGCAGGTAGATTATCTGAATTCACAGTGTACTGATCCTGATGTAGTGCAATATCAGGCTCGCATTTTCTACAATAGAGTGTAGAATAACTCTTATCATACTTCTATGTATAGTAGATGACGCTATTCTCGTTCCTTCCATAGATCTCACTAGTTTTAAATTGTTTGTTTTAAACAGTTTTACAAACAGTGTCCTCAAGTGTCGAATGAACATTCTGTCACAGCCAAATAAAAATCAGTGGGCTTATAATCATAGTAGTCATTGTCTTCACAACGATGACATAGAAACCATATTCTTTTGTTGTTCCAACAGTTAAATCGTTGACCCGGCTACTCCTCCAAGAACAATCTAAAACCACGACGATACCAATCTTGTAGCAATAAACTAAAATCACGGTTAGGATTCTTTCCAATCATACCGGGATATGTATTCTCCCATTGAGTACATTTATCATAATGGCAATTGGAGCATAGGTGCCCTCTAGGATGAGAGTCACACACCTCTTCAAGACAGGAATTACAACCTTTAATTTGTACAGCATATCCTCTATGCAATTTACACGGGTTGCATAATCTACACTTTTCATCATACTCATCAATCATTGTGCAATTCTCACATGATAACCAGCTGCCCAGTGTTTACATACATAGGGGACATGTATGGAACATTCTTCATGTGTTGACACTCTCACTGCCACAATGAAACTGAGCTAGCAACAACAAAATTGTCAGAGATAGTGAGAGAGGAGTAAATCATCCTCGAGCACCATCTTTCTCATGAAAACAGTCCTAAATTTCTAAACTAGTGTTTAAAAGCATATCCACAATATCATCTTGCCGTGTCGTGATCAATATATCAATAAATTGTGTAAATGCATTTGGACCACGATCTAGAAGCTTCATACAGTAGTCTAATGATGGAAACTCACTTTTCCTTATGTCGTCAAGCATTCCCCGAGAAAATATCTTCCTTTGAATAGACAGCTTTAGAAAATCGTTATCTAGAATCAACCGGGTGTCTAAAAGAAATAGATCCCTCAAGATTCGCTTTTTCTCAAATCTATCCATTTTTTAGAGTCCTAACATTCACACAACTAACTATTGACTAACCAGAATTGTTTTTTTTTCTACTCTAAAAATATAAGCTAGTCTACTATAGAAAGAAAAATATCTTTGGTTTAGAAACATTTTTATTGAAAATAGTTACAATAATAATATTCACTGATGCATTTTGTTCTCATCAATATATTTCGATATGACATCTAATGCTGACCGAAGTTTATTTATATGGAGAATATTCACTTTTCCATCAAAACATAGATGCTCCTCCTGCTTAAATTTGCTTAATTATATCACATATCTAGCATACATATTGTCCCATTTAAGACATAGCCTACAGCCTCCGGTTATTTCCACAGCTACATTGGGTACTCGTCGTATATCGCTGCTGCTGCTGTCGACTTCATCATTAATGTCTAATAATGTAAATGCACCACTCATTTTTTTCTACTAATATCCTCTCAAATAAACTACTCTCTTTGAATTCATTTCTCTTAGTAATATGAATTGTAAAGAAAACCATTCCTTTTATTTAAATCCCAATCACCAATAAAGTTATCGTATATGGAGTAACCTCCGCTCTCTGATTGGCTCATAAGAACCGGATGTTGCCTCAAAAATCGGTCCGGTTTAGTTATACAATTATGATCATACTCTCAAAACATGTTTGACCACATTATACACTGCCAAATAACCAGTCTGGTAATCTGCCTTGGAAAGGTGCCATGGAACGTAAAGTGGGCAAATAACACCGGAAGGAACATAAGCTCGTAGAATAGCATGGGAGGGAACGTAAAGGCCGCAATATGGTAGGTACTACTCTACTCAAGGCCGTACCAAGAGAACAAAAATGGATATAAACAAATTTTGTATGCATTTTCTGAGGTTTTTTTTGTATAAAACCTCCCCCTGAAAAAAATCTTTGAGTAAAACCCCCTCCGAAAAAAAATCATGGGTACGGCTTTGCCTACGGCACCCCGTTCTACCTAATTTTTAATTTGATGGAATAAATAAAATATTCAAAGATTAAATTTCATATCAGATCATAAAGGGGAAAACACATTTATATAGATCGTTTCTGTATTTTTTTTGAAGCGTCAGTTAAAAGTTTTTCATCGTCAGCCTTACTACAGTTTATAGGTTGATACAAATCATTTTTAAAATATTTGTCATGGTTAAACTTGACGAATTCCTCCTCAAAGGTGGAATTATCCCCTGCCATCTCAGCTCATAGTCTCTTCTGAAAAATTGAAATTTCATTTAAAAAAAGTCAATTATTCACTAAATACCAAAAATAGTTAGCCATGCTGCTAGAAGTATGTCTAAGGAACAGTTCATCTGTGGGGTTCTTTTAAGCTGCAACAAAAATCTGGAGCACACTGAATATGTTTTTTTGCTCTTGTGCAAACAATTAAAATAGAACCAAAAAACCAAATAACTAATAAAAGTCCTTAATTTGTTTTGTCTTTTTTTAATTAACTTTCCAATAAGCAGTATCACAAATAACATAAAAAAATATACTACTGAAAGTCAGCTACCCCAAATTTCTCAATTTTTTAGGGGGGGGGGGGGGTACCGTCTAACTAGATGATGTAGTCCTAATTATGCATCAGATAAAGTTAAAAGAACTTTGTAGTCATACCAAACATTAGTGAGGGATAGGTTACTAAACTTGTAATATGCTTTTTAATTTATAGTTTTAAAAAACTAGAGGGGCCTTAAATGCAGCCGGGGCAAAAATAAAATTTTTCGTTTGTTAACCCCTGAGGCATAGTTATTTGACTATTTTTAACAAAATGCCTATCTTAAATATTGATATGATCATTTGGGGGGAAAACGATGTTAGGAGTATGGCTGCCTTTCGATCACTTTTTATAAGGGCACTTTCAATTTACAATCGAATGAGCCTTCTCCAAAGTTTAAACGACCACCCCTTCCATAAAAACCTTTTATGTTAACAATAGACAACATGCAAAACTTACAGCCATTGTCCCGGGGGCTGGAGGGGGGAGTCAACCCCGGAAGCATAGTTTTTTAACCTCCTGACTATTTTAAACAAAATCACTGTATCAAAATTTTGATCAGATGTATTTGGGGGGAAAAGAGCGCACGAGAGGACTGGTTGTCCTCCGATCACTTTTGGCTCTTAAAGGGAATTAGAACTTTTAATTTACAATCGAATGACCCTTCTCCAAAGTTTATAAAAATCATCCCTACCATGAAGACTTTATATGTTAATAATGGACAGCTTGCGTAACTTACAGCCCTTGCCCCACCAGCGGGGGGGGGGGGGGAGGTTTTGAAACCTGGAAGCATAGTTATTCAACCTTTGGAATATTTTGAACAAACGACTATCTCAAAATTTGATCGGATATATTTGGGGAAAAAGGGGGATGGTTCGTTGCCCTTTGATCAATTTGGACTCTCAAAAAGGAACCAGAATTTTTGATTTTTAATCGAATAAGCCCCCTCCCAAGTTTATACGATCACCTCTTACACAAAAATCTTATATGTTAGCAATGGGCAACTTGCATAAATCATAGTCCTTGCTCTAGGGACAGTGGGGGGGGGGGGGGTCCGTCAACCCTGGAGGCATGGTTTTTTTTTCTTTTGGTCTATTTTGAAGAAAAAGGCTATTTCAAAATTTTGGTCGGATGCATTTGGAAAAAAAAGTGGGGGGGGGGGGCTGGTTGCGGTCTGTTCAATTTCGATTCTTCAAATGGACTAGAATTTTCGATTTCAATGGGGGTGCCATGACCTCCCATAGTCCCTGGGGAATGGGCTATAAGTTACGCAATCTGCCCACTGTTTACATATAGTGTTTGTTATTGCGAAACATACAGACATTTTTTTTCTTAAGGGTAACTTTCATCAAGGAGGGATTATCCATGGGGAGAATTTTCCCTGGGGAGGAAAGTTCACAGGGAGAATTTTCCAAGGAAATTTTTACACTGGGAGAGGTGATTCCTGGCATAATTTGAAAAATGGTCAGAATTTAAATTTTAAGAGAAATCAAGTTTTTTTCAGCTGAAAGCAAGGAGCAATATTAAAACTTCAAAAGAAACTGAAATTATTCCGTATATGAGGGTGGCGGCTCCTTCCTCAACCCTCACTCTTTACGCTAAAGTTTGACTTTTCGGCACAATTCTTTAAGACTGCTCAAACACAAGGGCTGATGAATTCGAATGAGAAGTATTTTGAAAGAACTTTAAGATTTTATCGTAAAGAACGAAGGTTGAAAAGGAGCGGCCCCCTTCATAAACGGAATAATTTTAAGTTTTAATATTGCTTCTTTTTTTCAGCTGTTTTAAACAACTTCAAATTAAGAAACTAAGGGCCTTAATATCAAGGCCCTAACCGAATTTAATAAAAATTGCCACCTATTTTTCACACCGGAAAATGGTAGTATGCCAATTTTAGAAAAACAAAATCATAGTGCCGTTTCATGATACGAGAGGAGCAAGAATGCACATGATTTCAAATTATACACAAATTTACGTCATCAATATTAAAAATTTAATGAATTGTCTCATTAATTTTAGGATTATTCTAAGCTCCTAGCATATTTTTACTGTCTCAACATTCACTTCAAGAATCCCAGTGCATGTAACATTCAAGTGCACAGTATACAACACCATAGTAAATTAACCATAAGTAACCCCACAAAATATATTTGTGGGGGTTAGTTCTATCGAATTACTGACCAAGTTCAACTACATTCCATGAAATAACTTTCACGGCACACAGTTTCCCAAAATATAAACCCAAATATAACTTGAGCTTATAAAAATCAAATAATGGTTTTTCAACAGCTAGTAATGATAGATAAATTAAAAATATACATCGTGTCATCTACAATCTATAATTAGTAATTTAAATGCACAGGTTTTGGCTTATATTTTCTGGCAAACTTTTCTCGTCATGCTCGAAGTGAGAGGCGTATTTCATATTTTTACAAATTTAAACCTTCTCAAAAATAAGGGTTTTAAACTTTTATGGTGAACAATTTTTCCGAGGAATTAAATATGGAAAGTCCTACAAAATTTATACCATGTAGCTAATGTTTATTTTGATCTGAATTAAATCTATATACACCTGATTTGTATGCGGTACACTCATCACTGTTATACCCAAAGGTCATAACTGAAAATTCACTGCATGAACAAAAAAAAATCACCAAATGAGCAAAAAATTGCTAATATAATAAATATCCTGCGTTTTTATTGAAAGCGGTGGAAAAGATATAGTTTTCGTTTTACATAGGCAACACAACAGCGCTGCCTAAGTAAACAAGAATCTGGATTCAATGCATTGTTGCTGTTTTTTTCCCAGGCAGCTTCGCATAGAATGAGTTGTCAGAGAAACTTTGGAGGGGCTCATTTGACAGGAAACTCGAAGTTCTAGTGCCCTTATTAAGAGTCAAAAAGTAATTGGAAAGCCATCAGGTCCCCTGCCGCGCTCTTTTTTTCAAGACATTCGACCAAAATTATCAAATATACATATTGCTCGAAATACTTAAATAGTTGCCCATTGTTTAAAAATAGCTTGTATTATTAGGAAAAGGGTGCAAGCTTAACGCAGGTTGTCTAAAAAGGCTCTGGGTATTAGGTGAAACTTTCAGGGAATTTGGAGGTGGATATTGAACTAAATCAAAACATTCTATGTGCAAGTATGTTCTCAAAAAGGCATAGTTGCAGCACCTCTGGAATGGCTAAGGATAATAAGTTGATACGTTCAGGACGTGATGAGAGGAATACTAAAATAAGTGAAAATACACTGTGTGCACTCAAGTTGTCAAAAGGGCTATCCGCAATATCATGGTTCCAGTAACAGCTGCAACCTAGTAGAGAATCACAGGAAAGGCTAAGGGCATTAAGTTAAAACCTCCAAGGTATTCTGAGGGGGATGTAAAGCTAAATCAAAAGACATTCTGTCTATCCAGGTTGTCAGACGGGCATGTCTGCAATATCTCAGGGGCAGCTAAGTGTATTCAGTTGAAACTACCAAGGTATGTTGAGGGGGATGTAAAACTAAATCAAATGATACTATGTGCAGCCAGATTGTCAGAAGGGCATATCTGCAATATCTCCGGAATAGCTAAGGGTATCAAGTTTAAAACGTCACGGAAGTTGAGGGGGTATTAAAGTGGATCAAAAGTCACTCTGTTGATCCAGGTTGTCATAAGATCGTATCTGCAATGGCTCAGAAATGGCTGCGGATTCTAAGTTGAAAGTTTCTGGATATATTGAATTAAATAAAAAAAAAAAACAGTACATGCATCCAAGTTGTCAAAAGGGCTTATCAGAAGTATCTAGGGTACCGATCTGAGTATTAAGTTGAAACTTTCCGGGAGTGCTGAGGGGGATTTTGAATTGAATCAGAAAGTAGTAAGTGCATCTTGGTTGACCACAGGGGGTATTTGCTATATCTTAGGAACAGCAAAGGATATGAAGTTGAAACTTTCAGGAAATGTTAAGAAGGACGTTGAACTGAGATAAAATACAGCATGTGCAAAGAGGTGGTAAAAAGGGCATATATGCAATACCTAGGGAAAAGCGCCTTTTCCGAAACCCCTGTATAGGGAACTTTCTGTCCCTTGGCTTGAACAGAAAGGGAAATTTATTGGCTTGAAAATCAAGAAAAGTGGCAGCTACTACAACATTCTGCCTAAACGGCATATTTTTTTCTTTTTTCTTTTTTTCTTTTTTCCTTTTTTCTTTTCCACAGATAGCTTGGCACTGGAATATCGTAGAGAGTTGTTCAATGGCTCATTTTAAAGGAAATTAATTGGGTTAAAAATCTTTTGTAACTAAAATAAATTATTTCTAAGAGAGAAAAGAATTTTCCACTAAAAACTGCATTTTTGATGTCTTTTCATACTGCAGTCTTTTCAAAGATATTTGATTTTTGTACATAAATCATAATCGTATACCAGCGGTAAGATTTGAACCCATGCCTCCGAAGAGACTGGTGGCTAACACCAGCGCCTTGGACCACTCGGCCACGCTGCCTCTCATAGCTACTTTATACGTGAATCCAGGTTGCAGCAGTATCTAGTAACCTTGTAAGAGACGATCAGTCCAATGCTAGGAAATATAAAAACCCAGAACTGCTAAAAATAGAGTCAGATCAAAATAAAAGTACATCATTAAAACCACCTTGTCTGAAACCCTACTAGCTACCGCTGCGGGTTGCAGCGGTATCTAGCAACCTAGTAAGAGATATAGTAAAGAACGACCTCTTGCCTGTACTAAATTTTATATGCCACTTAATTATAGTATAGGTTAGTAATTCCACAGATAGCTTGGTATACATCTAGAATGGCATATGTATGTATCTGCAATAGCTCAGGAATTGCCTAGGATATTCAGTAGAAATTTTTAGGACATGTTGAAGTATATTATGTGCATCCAGGTTGTCGAAAAGGCGTATCTTCAATATGGCTAGGACAGTTCAGGGTATTAAGTGGATATTTCAGGAAATGTTGACTTTGATGTTCAACTTAATCAAAAGATAGTATTTACATCCAGGTTGCCAAAAGGACTATCTGCAATATCTAAGGAACGACTAAGGGTATCAGGCTGAAACTTTCAGGACATGCTGAACTAAATACGAAGACACTGTGTGTTCAGTTTGTCAAAACGGCGTATCTGCAATACCTCATGAACGAGAAAAAGTATTAATTGAAAAATTTCAGAAAATATTGAGGTTGCTATTGAACTAAATGAAAAGACACTACATACATCCAGGTTGTCGAAAGAGCATATCTGCAATTTCTCGGAACAGATTAGCGTAGTAAGTTGGAGACTTCCAGGGAAACTAGAGAGGGGTGTTAAACTAAATAAAAATACACTATGCATCCAAGTTATTCAAAGGGTGTATCTGCAGTATGTCAGAATAAGGTATGTCTGCAGTAAGGGTATAAAATTGCGCCTTTCATGGAATGTTTAGGGGGGTGTTGAAGGAAATTAAAGGACATTATATGCATCCAGGTTTTCAAATTCCAGGAAAATTTCCTGGAATACTGAGGGGGACATTGAACTAAACCAAAACACACTATGAGCATCCTGGTGGCAAAAATGACGCACCTGCAATATCTCAGGAACAGCTAATTGCATTAGGCTGAAGTTTTCAGAGAATATTGAGGGGGACATCGAACTAAATTAAAAGAATTTAAATGCATCTAGGTTGTCAGAATGACGTATCTTTAATAGATCAGGACCAACTTACAGAATTAAGTTGAAACTTTCACAGAAAGTTTATGAGGATGTTCAATTTAATCAAAATACACTAAGTACATCCATGTTATCAAAAGGACGTATCTGTAATATCCCAGGAACGGCTAACGGTAGTAAGTAGAAAATGTGAGGGGATGTTAGACTGAATGATAAGATATTGTGCGCATCTAAGTTGTCAAAAAAGCGTATCTTTAATATCTCAGAAATGCCCAAGGGTATCAAGTTAAAACTTTCGAGCAGTGTTGAGAGGGATGTTTAAATAAAAACAAAGACACTATGTACATCCGGATTGTTAAGAGGACATATCTGCAGTATTTCAGACGCGTTGAAGGGTACAGATTAACTGATTAAGGATCGAGCCAGTGACAGTTCTGACCACTCTTGTGCGTGTGACAAAATCTTGATTAACGTCCCACCCCCTATCTCTCAAAGATTTTCAGGACAAATTTTAACACAATTTTAATTTACTCACAAAATTTTCATTTATTAACAAATTTTGAATACAAAATATCATAAAAAGCATTAAAATTAAATAAATTCGGTCTAGTGACTTCTGTTTTCGAGGAATGGTCATGACAATATGGGAACAAGGAAAATTTTAGCTTCAACTTGCGTATAATAATTCAGTTTTCTAAAAAAAAAATGAAAAAAAGCGAACTTAAATAATAATAATCATATTATTATTTTTTTTAAGATTTTTTTTTTTTTTTTTGTTCCACTGTTTTTGTCCCATTTGTCTCTCTTATAATTTGTATGGATTTCATGACTGGTAATAGACTATTGAGAGCTTTTTGAAGTGGTCTTTTATTTTCTGCCCGCTACTTATGGATTTTCCTTTTCCCAATCCTGTTTTGTTGCGTCGCTTTCGTGCTTTCAGTAAATCAATAGTTTTTCAGGATTCTCCAAACATTCCAGTTTATTTGAAACAGTTTTTTAAAATATATTGCATAAATTGTGAAGCTATAATTTTGTCCGTTTTATGTTTTAACTCCGCCCATTAATTTCATTAGAAAAACTCTTGTTTTTTTAAATCAAATTTTGTGCACTTTTTAGTTCTAAAAATACAGACAATAAGGGTTATAAAACATATTTTTCCAGATAGGTGTTTGGGAACACGGGTACAAATAATAATTGTTTAGGTTGACGGGGGAAGGGTTAATATTTCAAAAACTTGATTTACGTAAATTTGAATTTCGAAAAAATTTAAAGATTATTAAAAAATCTTTAATCGTTTGAAAAAATTCTTATAAGAAGCATATTTTGTAGAATTAGCATGGTCATTTCAAACACAAATTATTTCTGCTTATGCTGATTTTTCACTTCGATTTTTTTGCAACCCTCAAAGGTCATCCTATCAGATGATTTGGCTTACTAAAGGTGGACGATATCCAATGACAGTAGAAAGGGGGGTACCAGCCCCATTGCCCACCCCTGCTGCCACCTACAACTTTTTTACATAATTTATGCATGTTTTTATGGTTTTTGTCAGAGAGAATGGAAAAACAGAATTTTTCTCACTTGAAAAACATGAATTTTCTCACATTGATGGATGTTTTCTTGGACAGTTATGTGTGTTGGTCAATTTATTTGATGTTTTTCATGGATGTCAACAGCAATTCATGTCTGTTTTATGGTTTTTGTCAGTGAGAATGAAAAAACAGGAATTTTCTCACATTTATGGATGTAAACAGCAATTTATGTCTGTTTTATGGTTTTTGTCAGTGAGAATGAAAAAACAGGAACTTTCTCACATTTATGGATGTCAACTGCAATTTATTTCTGTTGTATGTCTTTAGGTGAACCTAACCTGAGAAATTTATTTACATAATCGGCGGGGGAATTATTTATTCACGAAGGGGAATTAAGAAACAAACATGGCTTCTTTGATCTTTAGGATAACCTAACCTGAGAAATTGATTTACATAATCGCTAGGGGAATATATTGATTCACGAAGGGGGAATTAAGAACCATTATGGCTTTCTTTAATCTTAGGTCTGAGGGATAAACGTTCTTTAGGTCAGAGAGAAAAATTAATATTCTATTTTTAAATAGTGATTCATTGATCTTTACTGTCAGGAATTAGAAATGACATCACTTGTTATCTTGGAATTATGCGGGAGGCTAAAGAGATAGAAATTCTATTTTTAAATACGGCTTCACTGAGCTTTATGTCGGAGAGATAAATTGATATTCTAACGAAACCTTAATAGTGTAGCTAGGAACATTTATGAGATGAAGAGATTAACGTAGGAAAGCGTTTCCTAGAAATTTGAAATGTGAAAGCACAGAGATGCCAAAAACAAAAGGAACACGCTGAGATTACTTTTAGGGGATTATTTGGGTGAAACGGTTTTACACATTTTAGGGAATTATTTCGGCGAAACAGTTAGAGACATTTTAAAAGATGATTTTAGAAAAGGTTTTAGAAGAGGTTCTGAGTGTGGTCGTTATAGTAAACAAGTTCTATTTGAACAGTGTCGTGAGGTCCTCTACCCCAACCCCAAAGGGCCCCGATCGCCCTACCCCGATCCAAAGGGTTCCGATCCCCATACCCCAATCCAGAAGGAACCCCCCGGTCCCCAAAAGTTCCCCGGGCTCCCACCCCGCCCCCCCCCACCCCCCAAGGCCCTCCCCCGGCCCCCCAAGAGTCCCCTCCATATTTTTTAATACTTTTTTTTAAGGCTTTATTATATCTTTTCAGAACAAGTTATTTTCTTAATGTCCATCCTAAACCCATTTTACAAGTTGAAATGGGCGAAACCGTTTTAGGCATTTTAGGGAATTATTTCGGCGAAACAGTTAGAGACATTTTAAAAGATGATTTTAGAAGATGTTTTAGAAGAGGATTTGAGGGTGAAACTCTGTGGTCGTTATAATACACAAGTTCCATTTGAACAGTGTCGTGAGGTCCCCTACCCCAATCCCAACGGCCCCCGGTCCCCCTAATGCACATCGAGCCCCCAAAGACCACCGGAACCCCATCCCCCCACATTTTTTAAAAATAATTTTTGATTTTTTTTAACATGGTATTTTTTTATATCAACCCTTTTCCAACTTGAAGCACTTATCTTTTTCACTCACAACTATACTTTACAGCTTTTTGGATACCTCAACACCAAGAAATACTTTTCAAAGACCATTTCAGAGCAAGTTACCTTCTTAATGTTCCTCCTAGACCCATTTTGCAACTTGAAGTACTTATCTTTTTCACCCACAACTATACTTTACAGCTTTTTGAGTGTCCCAACACCAAGAAATACTTTTCAAAGACCATTTCAGAGCAACTTACATTCTTAATGTCCCTCCTAAACCCATTTTCCAACTTGAAGTACTTATCTTTTTCACCCGCAACTATACTTTACAGCTTTTTGAATGTCCCAACACCAAGAAATACTTTTCAAAGACCATTTCAGAGCAAGTTACTTTCTTAATGTTCATCCTAATCCCATTTTGCAACTTGAAGTACTTATCTTTTTCACCCACAACTATACTTTACAGCTTTTTGGATACCTCAACACAAAGAAATACTTTTCAAAGACCATTTCAGAGCAAGTTACTTTCTTAATGTCCCTATTAAACCCATTTTCCAACTTGAAGTACTTATCTTTTTCACTCACAACTATACTTTACAGCTTTTTGGATACCTCAACACCAAGAAATACCTTTCAAAGACTATTTCAGAGCAAGCTATTTTCTTAATGTCCCTCCTAAACCCATTTTCCAAATTGAAGTACTTATCTTTTTCACTCACAACTATACATTACAGCTTTTTGTATACCTCAACACAAAGAAATACATTTCAAAGACCATTTCAGAGCAAGTTACTTTCTTAATGTCCCTCCTAAACCCATTTTGCAACTAAAAGTACTTATCTTTTTCACCCACAACTATACTTTACAGCTTTATGGATACCTCAAAACCAACAAATACCTTTCAAAATGCATTTCAGAGCAAGTTACTTTCTTAATGTCCCTCCTAAACACATTTTCCAACTTGAAGTACTTATCTTTTTCATCCACAACTATACTTTACAGCTTTTTGGATACCTCAACACCAAGAAATACCTTTCAAAGACCATTTCAGAGCAAGTTACTTTCTTAATGTCCTTCCAAAGCCCATATTGCGAGTTGAAATACATATCTTTTTCACCCACAACTATACATTACATCTTTTTGGATAACTAAAAACCAAGAAAAACATTTAAAAGACCATTTCATAGCAACAAAAATTCTTACTGTAATTAATCATCACAATTTCCAAAATTAAGTACTAATATCTCTAACTCTCAACTATACTTTACAGCTTTTTTGATACCTCAACACCAAGAAATACATTTAAAATACCATAAAAGAGCAAGTTACTTTCTTAATGTCCCTCCTAAACCCATTTTCCAACTTGAAGTACTTATATTTTTCACACACAACTATACTTTACAGCTTTTTGGATACCTCAACACCAAGAAATACTTTTCAAAGACCATTTCAGAGCAAGTTACTTTCTTAATGCTCATCCTAAACCCATTTTCCAACTTGAAGTACTTATCTTTTTCACCCACAACTATACTTTACAGCTTTTTGAATGCTCCAACACAAAGAAATACTTTTCAAAGGCATTTCAGAACAAGTTCTTTTCTTAATATGCTTCTTAAACCAATTTTACAAATTCTAAATTTTTCCATAGTAGATAGAAAAATCTATATCATAGCTGTGAATATTTTCATGAAAGATAAGCAGTTCTATTTAAATTTTAAATTTTCTCAATGAAGTGAAGAAAAGTTCAAGTTCTCTTCTGAATTTTCTCAATGAAAATGAAATTAGTTTTTATTCAATTCTATTTATTTCACAAAGACATAAAGAAATTTAAAGTTCAATTCTAATTTTTCGGTGGAAGATAGAAAAAGTAATACCATACTTGTGAATATTTTCACGGAAGATAAAAAGTTCTAGTTCAATTTAAAATTTTCTCAACGAAGTCAAGGAAAGTTCAAGTTCTCTTCTAAATTTTCTCAATGAACAAGAAATTAGTCATTGATCATTTCTATTTTTCCAAATAATATAAAAATTTTCCACTTTAGTTCAGATCTGTCTCGAAGAGATGAAAAATTTAAAATACTGTTCCAAATTTTACACAGAAGATAAAAAAGTTCAAGTTGTTTTCGGAATTTTACCAAAGAACACAATTGAATTCTAAATTCTCCAGAGAAAACCAAAATCTTCCACTTCGGTTCTTTATTTCACAAAGACATAAGGAAATTTAAAGTTCAATTCTAAATTTTTCGGTGGAAGACAGAAAAAGGAATACCATTCTTGTTAATATTTTCACGAAAGATAAAAAGTTCTAGTTCATTTTAAAATTTTCTCAACGAAGTTAGAAAAAGTTCAAGTTCTCTTCTAAACTTTACCAATGAACATACTTCAATTCTAATTTCTCCAGAGAAAACAAAAATCTTCCACTTCATTTCTTTATTTCACAAAGACATAAAGAAATTTAAAGTTCAATTCTAATTTTTCGGTGGAAGATAGAAAAAGTAATACCATACTTGTGAATATTTTCACGGAAGATAAAAATTTCTATTTAAATTTTAAACTTTCAAAACTAAGTGAAGAATAGTTCAAGTTCTCTTCTGAGGTTCACCAAGGAAAACAATTTCATTCTAATTTCTCCAAAGAAAAAGAAAATCTTCCGCTTCAGTTCTTTATTTCACACTGACATAAAGAAATTTAAAGTTCAATTTTATTTTTTCGGTGAAAGATAGAAAAAGTAATTCCATAATTGTGAATATTTTCATGGAAGATAAAAAGTCCTAGTTCAATTTTAAATTTTCTCAACGAAGTCAAGGAAAATTCAAGTTCTCTTCTGAATTTTCTCAATGAAAAAGAAATTAGTCATTGATCATTTCTATTTTTTACAAATAATATAAAAATTTTCCACTTTAGTTCAGATCTATCTCGAAGAGATGAAAAATCTAAAATACTGTTCCAAATTTTCTCAATGAAGCGAAGAAAACTTCAAGTTCTCTTCAGAATTTTACCAAAGAACACACTTCAATTCTATTTTCTACAGAGAAAACAAAAATCTTACAATTCAGTTCTTTATTTCACAAAGGCATACAGAAATTTAAAGTTCCATTCTAAATTTTTCGGTGTTAGAGATAAAAATTAATAAAATACTTGTGAATATTTTCCCGGACGATAAAAAGTTCTCGTTCAATTTAAAATTTTCTCAACGAAGTGAAGAAAATCTCAAGTTCCTATTCTGAACTTTACCAAAGAACACACTTCAATTCTAATTTCTCCAGAGAAAACAAAAATCTTCCACTTCAGTTCAGTATTTCACAAAGACATAAAGAAATTTAAAGTTCAATTCTAATATTTCGGTGGAATATGGAGAAAGTAATATCATACTTGTGAATATTTTCACGGAAGATAAAAAGTTCTAGTTCAATTTAAAATTTTCTCAACGAAGTCAAGGAAAGTTCAAGTTCTCTTCTGAATTTTCTCAATGAAAAAGAAATTAGTCATTGATCATTTCTATTTTTCCAAATAATATAAACATTTTCCACTTTAGTTCAGATCTGTCTCGAAGAGATGAAAAATTTAAAATACTGTTCCAAATTTTTCACAGAATATAAAAAAGTTCAATTTCTCTTCGGAATTTTATCAAAGAACACAATTCAATTCTAATTTCTCCAGAGAAAATAAAAATCTTCCACTTCAGTTCTTTATTTCACAAAGACATAAAGAAATTTAAAGTTCAATTCTAAATTTTTCGGTGAAAAATTTGGAACAGTATTTTAAATTTTTCATCTCTTCGAGACAGATCTGAACTAAAGTGGGAAATTTTTATATTATTTGGAAAAATAGAAATGATCAATGACTAATTTCTTATTCATTGAGAAAATTGCTGTTGTCAAGTTCAAGCTGAAACTAAAAACTGTGACAAAGCCCCAGCGGCCAGTGAAAACCTTTAATTTGAGGAAATTGCAGGACCCGAACGTATTGCAAAAGTATACTACAGCTTTGTCAAACAAGTTTTCCCTTCTAAGGGACGAAGTGTTGCTTGATAGTCAGTAGGAAAAAATTGCAGAAACCGTGAAAGAGGTTGCACAAGAAGTTGTGGGCTACAACAGGAATAAGACAGAGCAGTGGATATCTGAAAGTAGTTGGGATATTATTGATCAAAGGTCAAAACTAAAAATCCTCGTAGATAAGTATGACCATAGCACGACTTGTTCTAGAGAATATGTAGATAACCTGAAAGCGCAGTACAAGCGTCTCCATAAGCAAGTCAAAGCAGCAACCAGGGATGATAAGAGGATTTACCTCGAAGATATGGTCGAACAGGCTGAGGCAGCCGCTAGACGGGGAGATAGCCGTTCTGTGTATGCCATAACGAAGCAGTTAGTGGGTATTTCAAAGGCGTCGTCAACCCAAGTTGAAAGCAAAGATGGCATTTTATTAACCCAGACTGATGACATAGTCCGACGCTGGAAAGAGCATTTTACCGAGGTACTAAATCAGATGCCTCCCACAACTACTTTAAATATCCCTGAAGAACCACTGTTTGATCTTGGAATATGTCCTGGACCTCTCATACTTATTGAAGTCAAGGAGGCCCTAAAGAATTTGAAAAACGGAAAGGCTGCAGGCAATGATGGCATATCACCAGAATTACTGAAGTACGGTAGAAGCGCCCTAGCCGAACCCATATTTGAACTTCTTTCCCGTGTTTGGGATGAAGAAAAAATCCCTAGTGAATGGTCGAAGGCAGTAATTGTAAAACTCTTCAAAAAGGAACAAAAGACTAAGTGTGATAATTGGAGAGGTATTGCTTTACAGTCTGTTGGCAGCAAAGTTCTGTGCCAAATAATTCTTAACAGGATTCAAAGTAAAGTGGAGAAAGTTCTGAGAGATGAGCAGCACGGATTTCGCCAGAATAGATCATGTTGTGACCTTATATTTAGCCCGAGAGTCCTGCTGGATGAATCCAATGAATGGCAAGTTCAGCAACTTATAGTATTTATGGATATTCTCAAAGCTTTCGACTCGATACATCTCGGAACCATATAGAAGATTTTACTGCATTACGGAATTCCGAGCAAAATTGTAAATATAATTAAAGCGCTATATCATGATATCATGTGCGCAGTACAGACAGAGGGTGGCCTAACGGAGTGGTTTTCTGTTCAGTCACGTGTAAGGCAGGGCTGCATTCTATCACCATTACTGTTTGCCATAGTAATAGATTTTGTTCTCCGTGGATGCAGTTTTAGTGGCGGTATACAATTAAATCCACTGAGAGAACTCAATGATGGTGATTTTGCTGACGATGTTGCGCTTATTACCCACGACCCAGAAGATATGCAACGCAACATTAATGAACTCGGTCGTATGGCAAATGCTGTCGGACTATCCATAAATGCTAACAAGACCAAATCAATGTCGAATGCAGTCATACCTGACTTAGCCGAAGGACTTTTGGTTAACAACGAGGAAATTAAGGAAGTGAGAGAGTTCAAGTATCTCGGCAGCATTCTTACGCAAGATGCCAATTCCGAAAGAGAAATACTGTGCCGAATAACATTGGCTGGGTCTGCTTTCAGCTACCTTAGAAATGTTTGGAGATATAATGAATATTCCCAGAAGTTAAAGCTTAAAATTTATAATAGCAATGTGGTCTCTGTCCTTATATACGGCTACGAAACTTGGAGCATCACTGCTCAACTAGAACGACGACTCCAGGCATTCGACAATAATTGCCTAAGATCTATCGTAAATATACATTGGACAGAAAGAATACGAAATAATAAAATCTATCGTATGACAAATCATACCCCCTTCCTTGATCTTATTAGAAAGCGGCGATGGATTTATTGGGGGCATATGGTGCGAATGGGGGAAGGAAGGCTGCCGCACGATGCATGGTGTTGGACACCCTCCGGTCTCCGCAAATCAGGGAGACCGAAAATGACCCTTGGCAGGTCGCTAATGAAGGAGGCGAAGCTGGCGAGGTCCTCGTTGGAGGAGCTATGGTTGAAGGCTCAGGACAGATCGTCATGGCGAATCACTGTTGCTGCCTTATGCGCCCCCAGGCGTAGGAGGACCTAAGTCTAAGTAAGTAAGTCATTGAGAAAATTCAGAAGAGAACTTGAACTTTCCTTGACTTCGTTGAGAAAATTTTAAATTGAACTAGAACTGTTTATCTTCCGTGAAAATATTCACAAGTATGATATTACTTTTTCTATCTTCCACCGAAAAATTAGAAATGAACTTTAAATTTCTTTATGTCTTTTTAAAATAAATAGAATTGAATAAAAACTAACGATACTGTTTTTTAAAAATTAGGTCCAACGCTTCGGCATTGCTCGATAGAATCAATTGCTGGGAGTTTATATCTTAGTTTTTGTAAGTAGGCTATTGTTTCTGTATAGTTTAATCTAAATAAATGGTAGAAAATAATGGATTTATTGATACTTATTTTTCAGGACCTGGTATTTCTAGCAAAAAATACAGTTCATTCTAATTAATGGTACGCAAAATGGGGTTTACAAATATATATTTACAGATCTGGTTATCTCGTAATGTGTAAGGACTGCTAAAAATATTTCTTTCTAGCAAAAAATATAGTTTATTCTAAACAAATGATACACACAAATGAATGCGTGCTCGGGGGGTGTGGGTCCCGCATCTCTGATCGGCCTAGACTTACGGTGTAATTAGAGAGAGAGAGAGAGAGAGAGAGAGACAAGGGAACCACAATTAAGATAGAGCGATGGAGAGGGGGGGGGGGGTTTGGGGGGTGCTATGCTGATTAGTGACGCTCAAAAACACCCCCATTTTTTTTTTAAAAAATAGACCAGAAATTAGGACCAATGGGAATACCCCCCTCCTCAAGGAATCACTCTTTACACGACTTTTGTTAGAACTCAATAAAAAAGCTTATTATTATTATTAAACATAATTAATGAAACTTTTTTATTTGATTATCTGAAGCAGCGTTTAATATTTAACTTTAAATAAACTAATTTGTTAATGCATTACTTCTAATAAACAACAAGTCTAAAAGCATTTAATTATTTAGGTGTTTGAAAACCAAGTTCAAAACTAACGATACTGTTTAAAAAAATTATGTCCAACGCTTCGACATTGCTCGATAGAATTAAATGCTGGGAGTTTATATTTTAGTTTTTGTAAGTAGGCTATTCTTTGTGTATAGTTTAATCTAAATAAATGGTATACAAAAATGGATTTATAGACACTTAATTTTCAGGGCCGGGTATTTCTAGCAAAAAATATAGTTAATTCTAATTAATGGTACGCAAAATGGTGTTTACAGATACCTAATTTACAGATCTGGCTATTCCAAAATCGTCTCGCTTTTGTAAGAAAATTACAGAAATAAAATATATTTCTCTGGTTCAAATATGTAAAATCCATAGGGGAAAATAAAAATTAAAATTTAAACGTACATTAACCATCGAAGGACGGGTGAGTTCATTTGGACTATTCATTACTTTATTTATATATATATATCTATATTTCAATATGCACTGAAGTTACAGCCATCAAAACACTAAATAATATGCGGTAATAACGGTATATTTCCTTTCCTTAATCAAATTAATAAATGTTGACCTATAGGATCATGGAAAACAAGTTCATTTTATGTCTTCTTTTCATTTGCATAAGACCCCCAATGACATAAGCCATTCTATGATTTGTTTTTCAGAAATAAAGTTATTTCTATGTGAACAAAGTAACTTCTTATATTTGAAAGTTCTTGTCATAATGTGAATATTTTTCCAAAATCGTCTAATCAATTTTTAGATGGATTTTTTCTTCAACATAATTAAAAGGCACAATAACTATGTCTTTAGAGATAAAATAGACTCTTCAGCACCGGGGGGAAAGGTTTTTAAGTTATGAAATTTATACATAAGCCAGTGCTATTTAGGATTGAAAAAGATTTGTACTCCAACTCGAAACACAACAGTCGAGAGAGGGTTCATTCTAATTGAAAAAGATTCTAGTGACCCTTTTAAGTAACAAAAAATAATTGGAAGGACAACTAGGTCCCCCTCCCGCATCACCTTTTTCCAAAATCGTCTAATGGGAGCCACGGAGCCGAAGGCCGACCACGGACGAGACCCACACCACTCGGGATCACAGACTGAAGGCCCACCGCAGGTGGGACCCCCCACCCCCGGAGTCATAGGCTGAAGGCCCACCGCGGGTGGGCCCCCCCCCCTCGGGGTCCCTGGCCCAAGGCCAACCCCGGAACAGGCTCCCCCAGGGGTCACAGGCCGAAGGCCGGCTGCAAATGATCGGAGCCCCACACCCCCAGTTTAGATTAGGTTAACTAACATTTCTCGGGTTAGCAACTTTGGTTAGGTTACATTTGGGTACGTGAGGCCTCACTTACCCAAATGTAACCTAACCAAAGTTACTAACCCTAGAAATGTTAGTTAACCTAATCTAACCTGGGGATGTGGGGCTCCGATCGTTTGCAGCCGGCCTTCGGCCTGTGACCCCTGGGGGATCCTGTTCGGTGGTTGGCCTTTGGCCTGTGACCCCGAGGGGGGGGGTCCCACCATCGGTGGGCCTTCAGCCAACGACGCCCGGGGGGGGGGGGGCCCAACTGCGGTGGGCCTTCAGTCTGTGATCCCGGGTGGTGTGGGTCCCGTCCGTGGTCGGCCTTCGGCTCCGTGGCTCCCATTAGACGATTTTGGAAAACGGTGATGCGGGAGGGGGACCTAGTTGTCCTTCCAATTATTTTTTGTTAATTAAAAGGGTCACTAGAATCTTTTTCAATTAGAATGAACCCTCTCTCGACTGTTGTGTTTCGAGTTGGAGTACGAATCTTTTTCAACCCCAACTTGTACCGGCTTATGTATAAATTTTGTAACTTAAAAACCTTTCACCACGGTGCTGAAGACTCCATTTTATCTCTAAAGACACAGTTATTGTGCCTTTTAATTATGTTGAAGAAAAAATCCATCTAAAAATTGATTAGACGATTTTGGAAAAATATTCACATTATGACGAGAACTTTCAAATATAAGAAGTTACTTTGTTCACATAGAAATAACTTTATTTCTGAAAAGCAAGTCATAGAATGGCTTATGGCATTGGGGGTCTTATGCAAATGAAAAGAAGACATAAAATGAACTTGTTTTCCATGATCCTATAGGTCAACATTTATTAATTTGATTAAGGAAAGGAAATATACCGTTATTACCGCATATTATTTAGTGTTTTGATGGTTGTAACTTCAGTGCATATTGAAATATAGATATATATATATAAATAAAGTAATGAATAGTCCAAATGAACTCACCCGTCCTTCGATGGTTAATGTACGTTTAAATTTTAATTTATATTTTCCCCTATGGATTTTACATATTTGAACCAGAGATATATATTTTATTTCTATAATTTTCTTACAAAAGCGAGACGATTTTGGAATAGCCAGATCTGTAAATTAGGTATCTGTAAACACCATTTTGCGTACCATTAATTAGAATTAACTATATTTTTTGTTAGAAATACCCGGCCCTGAAAATTAAGTGTCTTTAAATCCATTTTTGTATACCATTTATTTAGATTAAATTATACACAAACAATAGCCTACTTACAAAAACTAAGATATAAACTCCCAGCATTTCATTCTATCAAGCAATGTCGAAGCGTTGGACATAATTTTTTTAAACAGTATCGTTAGTTTTGAACTTGGTTTTCAAACACCTAAATAATTAAAATGCCTTTAGACTTGCTGTTTATAAAGAGTAATGCATTAACAAAGTAGTTTGTTCAAAGTAAAACATTAAACTAAGCTTCAGATAATCAAATAAAAAAGTTTCATTCAATATTTTTAATAATAATAAGCTTTGTTTTTAAATTCTAAAAAAGTTGTGTAAAGAGCGATGTCTTGAGGAGGGGGTATTCCCATTGGTCCTAATTTCTGGTCTATTTTTTAAAAAAAAATGGGGGTGTTTTTGAGCGTCACTCATCAGCATAGCACCCCCCAAACCCCCCCCCTCTCCATCGCTCTATCTTAATTGTGGTTCCCTTGTCTCTCTCTCTCTCTAATTACACCGTAAGTCTAGGCCGATCAGAGATGCGGGACCCACACCCCCCGAGCCCGCATCCATTTGTGGGTATCATTTGTTTAGAATAAACTATATTTTTTGCTAGAAATAAATATTTTTAGCAGTCCTTAGACATTACGAGATAACCAGATCTGTAAATAGATATCTGTAAACCCCATTTTGCGTACCATTAATTAGAATTAACTATATTTTTTGCTAGAAATACCCGGTCCTGAAAATTAAGTGTCTTTAAATCCATTTTTTGTATACCATTTATTTAGATTAAACTATACACAAACAATAGCCTACTTACAAAAACTAAGATATAAACTCCCAGCATTTAATTCTATCGAGCAATGTCGAAGCGTTGGACCTAATTTTTAAAAAACAGTATCGTTAGTTTTTATTCAATTCTATTTATTTCACAAAGACATAAAGAAATTTAAAGTTCAATTCTAATTTTTCGGTGGAAGATAGAAAAAGTAATACCATACTTGTGAATATTTTCACGGAAGATAAAAAGTTCTAGTTCAATTTAAAATTTTCTCAACGAAGTCAAGGAAAGTTCAAGTTCTCTTCTGAATTTTCTCAATGAATAAGAAATTAGTCATTGATCATTTCTATTTTTCCAAATAATATAAAAATTTCCCACTTTAGTTCAGATCTGTCTCGAAGAGATGAAAAATTTAAAATACTGTTCCAAATTTTTCACAGAAAAATTTAGAATTGAACTTTAAATTTCTTTATTTCTTTATGAAATAAAGAACTGAAGTGAAAGATTTTTATTTTCTCTGGAGAAATTAGAATTGAATTGTGTTCTTTGATAAAATTCCGAAGAGAACTTGAACTTTTTTATCTTCTGTGAAAAATTTGGAACAGTATTTAAAATTTTCCTCTCTTCGAGACAGATCTGAACTAAAGTGGAAAATTTTTATATTATTTGGAAAAATAGAAATGATCAATGACTAATTTCTTTTTCATTGACAAAATTCAGAAGAGAACTTGAAGTTTCCTTGACTTCGTTGAGAAAATTTTAAATTGAACTAGAACTTTTTATCTTCCGTGAAAATATTCACAAGTATGATATTACTTTTTTCATCTTCCACCGAAAAATTAGAATTGAACTTTAAATTTCTTTATGTCTTTGTGAAATAATGAACTGAAGTGGAAGATTTTTGTTTTCTCTGGAGAAATTAGAATTGAAGTGTGTTCTTTGTTAAAGTTCAGAATAGGAACTTGAACTTTTCTACACTTCGTTGAGAAAATTTTAAATTGAACTTGAACTTTTTATCTTCCATGAAAATATTCACAAGTGTGGTATTACTTTTTCTATCTTCCACTGAAAAATTTTGAAATGAACTTTAAATTTCTTTATGTCTTTGTGAAATAAAGAACTGAAGTGGAATATTTTTATTTTCTCTGGAGAAATTAGAATTGAAGTGTGTTCTTTGCTAAAATTACGACGAGAAATTGAAGTTTTCTTCGCTTCGTTGAGAAAATTTGGAACAGTATTTTAGATTTTTCATCTCTTCGAGACAGATCTGAACTAAAGTGGAAAATTTTTATGTTATTTGGAAAAAATAGAAATGATCAATGACTAATTTCTTTTTCATTGAGAAAATTCAGAAGAGAACTTGAACTTTCCTTGACTTTGTTGAGAAAATTTTAAATTGAACTAGAAATTTTTATCTTCCGTGAAAATATTCACAAGTATGGTATTACTTTTTCCATCTTCCACCGAAAAATTAGAATTGAACTTTAAATTTCTTTATGTCTTCGTAAAATAATGAACTGAAGTGGAAGATTTTTGTTTTCCCTGGAGAAATTAGAATTGAATTGTGTTCTTTGGCAAAGTTCAGAAGAGAACTTGAACTATTCTTCACTTCGTTTAGAAAATTTAAAATTAAACTAGAAATTTTTATATTACGTGAAAATATTCACAAGTATGGTATTACTTTTTCTATCTTCCACCGAAAAATTAGAATTGAACTTTAAATTTCTTTATGTCTTTGTGAAATAAAGAACCGAAGTGGAAGATTTTTGTTTTCTCTGGAGAAATTAGAATTGAAGTGTGTTCTTTGGTAAAGTTCAGAAGAGAACTTGAACTTTTCTTCACTTTTCATTTTATCAACTTCGTTGAGAAAATTTTAAATTGAACTAGAACTTTTTATCTTTCGTGAAAATATTCACAAGTATGGTATTACTTTTTCTATCTTCCACCGAAAAATTTAGAATTGAACTTTAAATTTCTTTACGTCTTTGTGAAATAAAGAACCGAAGTGGAAGATTTTTGTTTTCTCTGGAGAATTTAGAATTCAATTGTGTTCTTTGGTAAAATTCCGAAGAGAACTTGAACTTTTTTATCTTCTGTGAAAAATTTGGAACAGTATTTTAAATTTTTCATCTCTTCGAGACAGATCTGAACTAAAGTGGAAAATTTTATATTATTTGGAAAAATAGAAATGATCAATGACTGATTTCTTATTCATTGAGAAAATTCAGAAGAGAACTTGAACTTTCCTTGACTTCGTTGAGAAAATTTTAAATTGAACTAGAACTGTTTATCTTCCGTGAAAATATTCACAAGTATGGTATTACTTTTTCTATCTTCCACCGAAAAATTAGAATTGAACTTTAAATTTCTTTATGTCTTTGTGAAATAAATAGAATTGAATAAAAACTAATTTCTTTTTCATTGAGAAAATTCAGAAGAGAACTTGAACTTTTCTTCACTTCATTGAGAAAATTTAAAATTGAAATAGAACTGCTTATCTTTCATGAAAATATTCACAGCTATGATATAGATTTTTCTATCTACTATGGAAAAATTTAGAATTTGTAAAATTGGTTTAAGAAGCATATTAAGAAAATAACTTGTTCTACAATGCCTTTGAAAAGTATTTTTAGGTGTTTGAGTGTTCAAAACGCTGTAAAGTATAATTTTGGGTGAAAAAGATAAGTACTTTAAGTTGGAAAATGGGTTTAAGAGGAGCATTAAGAAAGGAACTTGCTCTGAAATGGTCTTTTAATTGCATATATTGGTGTTGAGGTATCCAAAAAGCTGTACAGTATAGTTGTGAGTGAAAAAGATAAGTACTTCAAGTTGGAAATTGGGTTTAGGAGGGACATTATTAAAGTAACTTGCTCTTATAAGGTCTTTTAAATGTATTTCTTGGTGTTGAGGTAACAAAAAAGCTGTAAAGTATAGTTGTGAGTGAAAAAGATAAGTACTTCAAGTTGGAAAATGGGTTTAGGAGGGACATTAAGAAAGTAACTTGCTCTGAACTGGTCTTTGAAATGTATTTCTTGGTGTTGAGGTATCCAAAAAGCTGTAAATTATAGTTGTGGGTGAAACAGATAAGTACTTCAAGTTGGAAAATGGGTTTAGGAGGGACATTAAGAAAGTAACTTGCTCTGAAATGGTCTTTGAAAGGTATTTCTTGGTGTTGAGGTATCCAAAAAGCTGTAAAGTATAGTTGTGAGTGAAAAAGATAAGTACTTCAAGTTGGAAAATGGGTTTAATAGCAACATTCAGAAAGTAACTTGATCTGAAATGGTCTTTGAAAAGTATTTCTGTGTGTTGAGGTATCCAAAAAGCTGTAAAGTATAGTTGTGGGTGAAAAAGATAAGTATTTCAAGTTCCAAAATGGGTTTAGGATGAACATTAAGAAAGTAACTTGCTCTGAAATGGTCTTTGAAAAGTATTTCTTGGTGTTGGGACAGTCAAAAAGCTGTAAAGTATAGTTGTGGGGGGAAAAGATACGTACTTCAAGTTGCAAATGGGTTTAGGGGGGACATTAAGAAAGTAACTTGCTCTGAAATGGTCTTTGAAAAGTATTTCTTGGTGTTGAGGTATCCAAAAGCTGTAAAGTATAGTTGTGGGTGAAAAAGATAAGTACTTCAAGTTGGAAAATGGGTTTTGGAGGGACATTAAGAATGTAAGGTGCTCTGAAATGGTCTTTGAAAAGTATTTCTTGGTGTTGTGACACTCAAAAAGCTGTAAAGTATAGTTGTGGGTGAAAAAGATAAGTACTTCAAGTTGCAAAATGGGTATAAGAGGAACATTAAGAAAGTAACTTGCTCTGAAATGGTTTTTGAAAAGTATTTCTTGGTGTTGAGGTATCCAAAAAGCTGTAAAGTATAGTTGTGAGTGAAAAAGATAAGTACTTCAAGTTGGAAAAGGGTTGATATAAAAAAATACCATTTTAAAAAAATTCAAAAATTATTTTTAAAAAATGGGGGGGATGTGGTTCCGGTGGTCTTTGGGGGCTTGATGTGCATTAGGAGCACCGGGGCGCGTTGGGATTGGGGTAGGGGACCTCACGACACTCTTCAAATGGAACTTGGGTATTATAACGACCACAGAGTTTCACCCTCAAACCCTCTTCTAAAACATCTTCTAAAATCATCTTTTAAAATGTCTCTAACTGTTTCGCCGAAATAATTCCCTAAAATGCCTAAAACGGTTTCGCCCATTTCAACTTGTAAAATGGGTTTAGGATGGACATTAAGAAAATAACTTGTTCTGAAAAGATATAATAAAGCCTTAAAAAAAGTATTAAAAAATATGGAGGGGACTCTATGAGGGCCCGGGGAGGGCCTTTGGGGGTCTGGGGGGCGGGGTGGGAGCCCGGGGAACCTTTGGGGACCGGGGGGCTCCTTCTGGATTGGGGTATGGGGATTGGAACCCTTTGGATCGGGGTAGGGCGATCGGGGCCCTTTGGGCTTGGGGTAGAGGACCTCAAGAAACTGTTAAAATAGAACTTGTTTACTATAACGACCACACTCAAAACCTCTTCTAAAACCCTTTCTAAAATCATCTTTTAAAATGTCTCTAACTGTTTCGCCGAAATAATTCCCTAAAATGTCTAAAACCGTTTCAGCCAAATAATCCCCTAAAAGTAATCTCAGCGTGTTCCTTTTGTTTTTGGCATCTCTGTGCATTCACATTTCAAATTTCTATGAAACCCGTTCCTACGTTAATCTCTTCATCTCATAAATGTTCCTAGCTACACTATTAAGGTTTCGTTAGAATATCAATTTATCTCTCCGACTTAAAGCTCAGTGAAGCCGTATTTAAAAATAGAATTTCTATCTCTTTAGCCTCTCGCATAATTCCAAGATAACAAGTGATGTCATTTCTAATTCCTGACAGCAAAGATCAATGAAGCCCTATTTAAAAATAGAATATTAATTTTTCTCTCTGACCTAAAAAACGTTTATCCCTCAGACCTAAGATTAAAGAAAGCCATAATGTTTCTTAATTCCCCCTTCGTGAATCAATATATTCCCCTAGCGATTATGTAAATCAATTTCTCAGGTTAAGTTAGCCAAAAGATCAAAGAAGCCATGTTTGTTTCTTAATTCCCCTTCGTGAATCAATAATTCCCCCACCGATTATGTAAATCAATTTCTCAGGTTAGGTTCGCCTAAAGACATAAAACAGACATAAATTGCTGTTGACATCCATAAATGTGACAAAGTTCCTGTTTTTTCATTCTCACTGACAAAAACCATAAAAAAGACATAATTTTCTTTTTAAATCAATAAATGTGAGAAAGTTCATGTTTTATCATTCTAACTGACAAAAACAATAAAACAGACATGAATTGCTGTTGACATCCATGAAAAACATCAAATAAATTGACCAACACACATAACCGTCCAAGAAAACATCCATCAATGTGAGAAAATTCATGTTTTTCAAGTGAGAAAAATTCTGTTTTTCCATTCTGACTGACAAAAACCATAAAAACATGCATAAATTATGTAAAAAAGTTGTAGGTGGCAGCAGGGGTGGGCAATGGGGCTGGTACCCCCTTTCTACTAATGACATTGCCTGGGCGGAGCGTTATCCAATCCAAGCGCGGGCTGAGCGTTGTCTAATCCAATGACGTTCCATGGCATGGCGTGGGTGGTGAGTCTTAATAGATAGCCCGTGCAATTGAGGAACACTTCGGCCCATGTATTTGGCCAAAAGTGAGATATTCGGTGAGATCTAATAGATAACACTGTGTTTCAAGCCTCAGGCGTCCAAAATCAAAACATATTACCTGTTTCAAAACAATTCATCATTCCGTATAGTCGGTTTGATAACCTTTTGGGACAAAATCAAATGAAAATATATTTTTAGCACAAATGGGATTAGATTTCAGACGGTTGGTCGATAGGAACATTGCTACACGCAGCCCCATGCCTTGAAGGACATCATAGGATACATCAGATGAATAAAAAATGCCACCCTAGTGGAGTGGATGACATGAAGTTGTTCCTTCCTTGTTCCTCCGGAACAAGGGTTCGAGTCCTTGTGTAGCGAATCCTTTCGCTTGTGATGGATTCAGTGGTGTGACTCTGCAAGCTCAGCGGGTGTTATACGTAGAAGGTGAAAGCTGAGTCTATAGTTCTCTCATCAGGAAGTCGAAAACACAAAAAGTGTATTTTGGGACTTTTTTCAAATTCTGGGAACACGGGTCAATATAATAAACATTTAGATTGGAAGAGAAGGGGAGGGGGGTATAGACATGTTTTGAAAATATAAGATTAGAAACCTAAATATCAAGTTTTTAGCGGAAGATTTTACACACATTCTTGACTGCTTGAACTAGAAGACTTGAACCCCTACTCTGTAAGTCTAGATTAGATTAATTTTAATTATATTAATAGTAAGTAACATAATGGACAGCAACTATGTGTCCAGCCAGAAACATTGTTTGTAATGACACTGAATTTCGTTATATTGAGTCAACCCCTACATTCTTGTACTCGGATTTGTTATTTCTAGCACGTTGTACTTATGGTCATCCCTGCTCATCTGCCAAGCTTTGGTTTGTTAAAGTTAACAAACAAAACGGTTTAAAAGTTTTACCATTTCTGTTAAGTTTCATCATCATAACCATGTACGTCCATTCTATCAACGACAGCACTATCTTTCTTCATAAGGCTTATAAGTATTCAGAAATTCATTTACGGGAGATGGGGGACACATTTGTCAAAATAGAGAAATGACAAACTAATTACACTGGAATTTATAAAGGAAATGGTAATTAGCCAGGAGGCTATGTGAGAACAGCATAGTCAGGTCACACTCTCCATAATTGATGAAGTAGATGTAAGTAACTTCGAGATGCAGATAAAAGGATAGTAATATTAGCAAGCTTTCACCCCATTGCCGGGGTCCAGCACTTGATTTCGTCTTTCTTACCGTTGGCGAAATTTGTTCATCAATAAAACTAGCATTTATAAATTTAGATCTATATCGATCACCCGAAAACGAAATACTTTTGTTTGCGCAAAAACGGAATAAATTCAGGTGAAAATCGGTTCAGTCGAGCTTCTTTGTTCCTAGAAAATCGATTGCTCCATTCCTTCGATGTTCGTGAGACTTGATCATAAATTATTGAACTGAAGATTACCGCCCAAATCTTCAGGTGTTCGTGTGCAATCATCCGTGCAAGCAAATATTCGTTGTTGCTAAGGCCAAGGGCAGCTGTAGGGATATTTGGAGGAGGAGGGAGAGGGAGTAATCCTACATCACAGTTTTCAGAAGAGGGCCAAAAATTTTCAAAAGCGGGTTCTTTTACAGAAAGGTATCGATACTTTCCGAAGAATTTCAAACATCTTGCACATTTTAAATATTTTCTACCTTTCAAAAGGACAGCAACGGACAGAACGGAGCAATTGAAAATAGCTTTATTTGGTGCAGACTATATATGAAACAATCTTCCTGATAGATTACTCCATCAAAGCCATCAACCAATTTCTTTAAGTAAAGGTTAACAGATGATAAAAACACCGAACAAAAAGACATATAGGTCATTTTGATGTGGCTGGCGCCACGAATTGTGTAATCTCAAAAAGCTGTAAAAAAAGGGGCCACTCAGACACTTACAGTCAGGATTAAGGAGGAGGGAGGGGGGAATCATATTAAGGTAAAACTATACTTATAATGGATTTTTCTTTTCGTTGAAAGATGTGAAGCTAGGCGAAAGCAACTTGCAGGATTAGACTTTGGGAAGGTGTTCCTATGTAACCACCTAAATTCCTTACCCTCCACTGAGATGTAGACTTATTAAGAGCTTGGAAACTCTTTGTACTAGTTCAATAAAACTTTCAGAGATGGATCTGCACACCAAATGAACGTTTATTTTAGGCATTGAAAGCATCCTACCTCCAAGGTTAGAAATACTCTATGAAAAGCTGGAGCCAATTTTCTCAAATGAATTGAAAATGACATTGAACGCTGAAAAATTAGCCATATCAGACGCAATGCTATAGCGTTGCCTATAGTAAAGGCCATACGGCTCCAATGTTTTATTATTTATTCATTTATTATTATTTTTTCCCAGAGGCACTTCATATGGAAGGGATGGTCGCATAAAATTCGGAGGAGGCTCATTCGATTGGAAATCGAGAGCACTAGTGCCTTTTTAAGAGTAAAAAAAAAATTTGAGGGCAACTAGCCCCCCCCCCCCCCCCAAGCTCTTTTTTCGAAGTATCTCCGAAAAAATTTTTTAGACAGCCATTTTCTTAAAAATAGTTCAAAGATCATAAAACAAAAACTCCGGTGTCGACACAACCCTCCAAGGCCCGAGGGCAAACGCATTCGATAAAAATCTGAGTTTAATTTAAAAAATTTAATTTAATTAAAAATTATTTTTAATAATTTTAAGATCATATAACAAAAACTTCAGTGTCGACAAAACTCCCCAGGGTCTAGGGGTAGGCGTTGTAAGTTATGCCCTGGGGGCATATTTGTTTCTTATGGAAGGAAAGCTTGTATGAACTTCAGAGACGGCTCTTATTTGATTGGAAATTAAAAGTTCTAGTTCACTTTCTCAGAACCAAAAGAGATCGGAGGGCAACTAGCCCCTCCCCCCTCAACGCATCTTTCCTCAAAACCATCCGATAAAAATTTTGAGGTGACCACTTTGTTAAGAATAGTTAAAACATCACAACCCCACAGAGCCCGGGAACAGGCGTTGTAAGTTATGCCCTGGGGGTATATATGGCTCTTATAGAAGGCATGCTCGTATAAACTTCAGAGAGGGCGCATTTGACTGAAAATGGAAAGTTCTAGTTCACTTTTAAAGAGTCAAAAGAGGTCAAAGGGCAATCATCCCTCCACTCCCCTACCCCCTTTTTCCTAAAACCCATCCGATAAAAATTTTGAGATAGCCATTATGTTAAAAATAGTTCAAATATCAGATAATAAAAACTCTGAGGTTGGCACAAACCCATTTTTTTACTTTGATATTGTTACTTTAATATTAGTTTTGATACTTTGATAAACATTTGATGTTGAAAAAAAATTTGATTTTGAAATAAGGAATTTTGAAAAACTTGAAACTTTTTGCAATCAAAAACGAACAATAATTAATTAAAAAGACTTTCCGAAAAATAAGTTTTTTCAGATAAAAGTAAAGACCATTTTAAACTTAAGACAGCAGATACATATACCTGTTAAAATTTAAATTCAAAATGACCAGAAATTACTGTTAAAGAATAAATGAAACCCTAAACAATCAGAAATTAAATAAACCATCATAGTAAAAAAAACATATAATAGGTAGTAATATAAATGAATAAATAAATCTTAAAACGAGTAAAGCTTAAATTAAATACGCAAATCAAGCGTGAAACTAAACAAAATATTTTGATATTGAAGTATAAATGAAACCCAAAAACGAACTGAAACTAAATAAACAATCAATGCAAACAAACATACAATAGATACTAATATAAATGAACAAAAAATTTTTGAAAATAGTTTAAACTTAAATTGAATATGCAAATCAAGCTTGAAACGAACAAAAATCACTACAAACAAGAGTTTGGGTATCTCCTCCTTCTCTCACTTTAAAAGTCTGAAACCTACTGCGTAATTGGCGCTTTACTGAGAACTATATGGGTCTTGAACAGTCTTGAAAAGTATAAACAAAATCAAACTGAATATTTGATAGATAATGATATTAATTGTTGAAAGATCCATCAGTAGATTGTGCGTTCTGGATTCCATAGATGCCCTAGGAACCACTGAAGCGTATCAAGTTGAGTGAACTTTATCTAGGTCATCCTCTATTGAAGTTGAAGGAACTTCATCTAGGTCATCCTCTATTATACTTTGGTTGAGGCCATAGGAACCAGTGAAGCTTATCAAGTTGAACGAACTTTATCTAGGTCATTCCCTAGGGCACTCTTGAGGTTGAACGATCTTTATCTAGGTCAGCCTCTATTATACTTTGCAGAGACGTATAGGAACTACCGACGCGTACCAAGTTGAATAAACAAAACCTGTCAAAGAGCTTGATAATCTCTAGCTTAAAGGCATATCATCAGGTTTGGTTAACAATGTATCATGGGATAATAACAGAAATGTGAATGATGAAAAGTTGTAACATTTACCTAAAAAATAACTACATTTGCGAAAAAGGTATAGCATATGCAAACTGGACTTTATGAATGATCTTATTTGTTGATTGAATAATAGGGATGAGAACGATCCTAATTAGTGATCGGATTGTATGAAGGTCGTAAAAAAAGTGTTAAACTGATTACCAGTGAAGGGGTTGTTAACTCATAGTCAATTTATTATAAATTTGGAATAGCATCAATCTATGGGAATGGTTAACGGTGATAAAATTGCCCTGTGAGTTGACCTAGCTTTACTTCACCGATGTGTTCTGTATAATACACAAGTACCGTTTGAACACTGTTGTCGATATAAAATACGGTCTGACGTTATAGTATACTAAAAAGTTGATACTAATTGAGATGTAGATGTCAAGAAAAGAATTCTAATAATGGAATTCAGAACAACCCTTAGAAATCCTTGCAAATCAAGTAGTGAGGTGAATATAAATATGAACCGTCAAGGATCATAAGCACCAATGACCCTAACCACCAGGGACCTCAACCTGAAAAGGTCCCCTATCCCCAACCTCCAAGGGGGCCCCCTCCCCCCAACTTTTTTGCCCCCTCCCTCCATTTTTTTTGTACTTTATTTTATACTTTTTTAAAGTTTTATTAACTTCTTTTTTTATTATTTTTTTTAACATGTTATATTTTTCAACTTTTTTTACATCTCTTAGAATGAGATGTAACATACTTAAAACATAAAAAAATCACATTTAATATTTTCCAAATTCAAAATGAGAATGATATAGAAATGATAGTAGTGACTTTTACTACTAGAAAAATATAGTTTGTAGTAGCACTTTTTTTTAACTAAATTTTTTTTGGACTTCGAAATTATTCAACCTTTTTTTTATGGACATCATTTGTCGGATACGTCGGATAACAATGACAAAATTTATGTATTAGAATGAATAAATTCTTTATCAACATCTTTTGTCGGGTACTTCAGAGAAAATTGATAAAATCTAAGTATCAGAGTGATTAAATTCTATATCAGCATCCCTTTCTCGGATACATGGGATAAAATTGACAAAATCTAAGTATCAGAGTGAAAAATGCTTTATCAACGTCCTTTAAATGCGTTATCAACATCATTTGTCGGGTATATCGGATAAAATTAACAAAATATAAGTATCAGAGTGAATAAATTCATTATCAACATCCTTTGTCGGATATGTCGGATAAAATTGACAAAATCTAAGTATCAGATTGATTAAATTCTACATCAACATCTCTTTCTGGGATAAATGAGATAAAATTGACAAAATATAACTAGAAGATTGAATAAAAGATCCATCAACATCCTTTAAATGCATTATCAACATCATTTGTCGGGTATATCGGATAAAATTAACAAAATCTAAGTATCAGTGATTACATTCTATATCAACATCCCTTTCTCGAATACATGGGATAAAATTGACAAAATCTAAGTGTCAGAGTGAATAATTTTTTTATCAACATCTTTTGTCAAATACAACGAATATAATTGACAAAATCTAAATATCAAAGTGAATAATGCTTTATCAGCATCCTTTGTCTGATATGTTGGATAAAATTGACAAAATCTAAGTGTCAGAGTGAATAAATGCACTATAAACATACTTTGTCGGGTATGTTGGATAAAATTGACAAAATCTAAGTATCAGAGTCATTAAATTCTATATCAACATCCTTTTCTCGGATACAGGGGATAAAATTGACAAAATCTATGTTTAGGAGTGAATAAATTCTTTATCAGCGTCCTTTGAGATACATAAAATATAATTGACAAAATCTAAGTACCAGAGTGAATAAATGCTTTATCAACATCCTTTGTCGGCTATATCGGATAAAATTGACAAAATCTAAGTATCAGATTGATTAAATTCTATATCAACATCCCTTTCTCTAATACATGGGATAAAATTGACAAAATCTAACTGTCAGATGGAATAAATTTGTTCTTATCAACATTTTTTGTCAGATACAACGAATATAATTGACGTAATCTAAATATCAGAGTGACTAAATGCTTTATCAGCACCCTTTGTCGGATATATTGGATAAAATTGACAAAATCTAAGTATCAGAGTGAATAAATGCACTATAAACATCCTTTATCGGGTATGGTGGATAAAATTGATAAAATCTAAGTATCAGAGTTATTAAAGTCTATATCAGCATCCTTTTCTCGGATACATGGGATAAAGTTGACAAAATCTATGTTTAGGAGTGAATAAATTCTTTATCAGCATCGTTTGAGATACATCAAATATAATTGACAAAATCTAAATATCAGAGTGAATAAATGCTTTATCAACATCCTTTGTCGGCTATATCGGATAAAATTGACAAAATCTAAGTATCAGATTGATTAAATTCTATGTCAACATCCCTTTCTGGAATACATGGGATAAAATTGACATAATCTAACTGTCAGAGTGAATAATTGTTTTTTTTATCAACATCTTTTGTCAGATACAACGAATATAATTGACAAAAGCTAAATATCAGAGTGAATAAATGCTTTATCAGCACTCTTTGTCGGATATGGTGGATAAAATTGACAAAATCTAAGTGTCAGAGTGAATAAATTTTTCTTTATCAGCATCCTTTGTCAGATACATCAAATATAATTGACAATATCTAAGGATCAGAGTGAATAAGTGCTTTATCAGCATCCTTTGTCAGATATGTCAGATAAGATTGACAAAAACTAAGTGTTAGAGTGAATAAATTTTTTCATCAACATCCTCTGTCAGATACATCGGATAAAATTGACAAAATCTAAGTATCAGATTGAATAAATGCTTTTTCAACATCATTTTTCGGATATCTCGGAAAAAATTGACAAAATATAAGTATCAGAGTGAATAAATTCATTATCAACATCCTTTGTCGGATATGTCAGATAAAATTGACAAAATCCAAGTATCAGATTTAATAAAAACTTTATCTACATCATTTGCCGGATATCTCGGATAAATTTGACAAAATCTAAGTATCAGTGTGATTAAATTCTATATCAACATCTCTCTCTGGGATACATGGGATAAAATTGACAAAATGTAAGTATCAGATTGAATAAATGCTTTATCAATATCCTTTAAATGCATTTGATCAACATCATTTGTCGGATATATCGGATAAAATTAATAAAATCTAAGCATCATATTGATTAAATTCTATATCAACACCCCTATCTCGAATATATGGGTAAAATTGACGAAACAAAAGTGTCAGAGGGAATTATTTTTTTTTATCAAAATATTTTGTAAGATGCAACAAATATAATTGACAAAATCTAAATATCAGAGTGAATAAATACTTTATCAGCCTCTTATGTCGGATATGTTGGATAAAATTGACAAAATCTAAGTATCAGAGTCATTAAATTATATATCAACATCCTTTTCTCGGATACATAGGATAAAATTGACAAAATATATGTGTCAGAGTAAATAAATTCCTTATCAGCATCCTTTGTCAGATGCATCAAATATAATTGACAAAATCTAAATATCAGAGTGAATAAAACCTTTATCAACATCCTTTGTCGGCTATATCGGATAAAATTGACAAAATCTAAGCATCAGATTGATTAAATTCTATATCAACATCCCTTTCTCCAATACATGGAATAAAATTGACAAAATCTATCTGTCAGAGTGAATAATTTTATTTTTATCAACATCTTTTGTTAGATACAACGAATATAATTGACAAAATCTAAGTATCAGAGTGAATAAATGCTTTATCAGCACCCTTTGTCAGATATGGTGGATAAAATTGACAAAATCTAAGTGTCAGATTGAATAAATGCCTTATCAACATCATTTGTCGGATATCTCGGATAAAATTGACAAAATCTAAGTATCAGAGTGAATAAATTCATGATAAGCATCCTTTGTCGGATATGTCGGATAAAATTGACAAAAACTAAGTGTTAGAGTACATAAATGTTTTTCATCAACATCCTCTGTCAGATACATCGGATAAAGTTAACAAAATCTAAGTATCAGATTGAATAAATGCTTTATCTACATCATTTGTCGGATATCTCGGATAAAATTGACAAAATCTATGTATCAGAGTAGATAAATGCTTGATAAGCATCCTTTGTCGGATATATCGGATAAAATTGACAAAAACTACGTGTCAGATTTAATAAATGCTTTATCTACATCATTTGTCGAATATCTCGGATAAAATTGACAAAATCTAAGTATCAAATTGAATAAATTCATTATTAACATCCTTTGTCGGATATGTCGGATAAAATTGACAAAATCCAAGTATCAGTGTGATTAAATTCTATATCAACATCTCTTTCTGGGATACATGGGATAAAATTGAAAAAATCTAAGTATCAGAGTGAATAAATGCTTTATCAATATCCTTTAAATGCATTATGAACATCATTTGTCGAATATATCAGATAAAATTGACAAAATCTAATTATCAGATTGATTAAATTCTATATCAACACGTCTTTCTCAAATACATGGGATAAAATTGACGAAATCTAAGTGTCAGAATGAATAATTTTTTTTTTATCAACATCTTTTGTCAGATACAACGAATATAATTGACAAAATCTAAATATCAGAGTGAATAAATACTTTATCAATATCCTTTAAATGCATTATCAACATCATTTGTCGAATATATCGGATAAAATTGACAAAATCTAAGTATCAGATTGATTAAATTCTATATCAACACCTCTTTCTCAAATATATGGGATAAAATTGACGAAATCTAAGTGTCAGAGTGAATTAATATTTTTTTACGTACATATTTTATCACATACATCGAATATAATTGACAAAATCCAAATATCCGAGTGATTAAATGTTTTATCAGCATCGTTTGTCGGATATGTTGGATAAAATTGGCAAGATCTAAGTGTCCAGAGTGAATAAAAATTTTTTATCAACATCTTTTGTCAGATACAAAAAATATAATTGACAAAATATATGTATCATAGTGAATAAATGCTTTATCAGCATCCTTTGTCGGATATGTCGGATAAAATTGGCAAAATCTAACTGTTAGAGTGAATAGTTTTTGTTTATCAACATGCTCAGTCAGATTAATCAGATAAAATTGACAAAATCTAAGCATTAGATGGAATAAATGCTTTATCAACATCATTTGTCGGATATGTTGGATAAAATTCACAAAATCTAAGTATCAGAGTGAATAAATTCATTATCAACATCATTTGTCGGATATGTCGGATAAACTTGATATAATCTAAGTATCAGAGTGATTAAATGCTTTATCAACATCCTTCAAATGCATTATCAACATCATTTGTCGGGTATATCGGATAAAATTGACAAAATCTAAGTAACAGATTGAATAAATTCTATATCAACATCCCTTTCTCGAATATATGGGATAAAAATTGACAAAATCTAAGTGTCAGAGTGAATAAATTTTTTTATCAACATCTTTTGTCAGATGCACCGAATGTGGTTGACAAAATCTAAATATCAGAGTCACTAAATGCATTATCAGCATCCTTTGTATGGTATGTTGGATAAAATTGACAAAAATCGAAACATCAGAGTGATTAAATTATATATCAGTATCCCGTTCTCAAATACGTAGGATAATATTGACAAAATCTAAGTGTCAGAGTGAATAAATTTTTCTGTATCAGCATCCTTTGTCAGATACATCAAATATAATTGACAAAATCTAAGTATCAGAGTGAATAGGTGCTTTATCAGAATCCTTTGTCAGATATGTCGGATAAAATTGACAAAATCTAAGTGTTAGAGTGAATAAATTTTTTTCATCAACATCTTCTATCGGATACATCGGATAAAATTGACAAAATCTAAGTATCAGATTGAATAAATGCTTTATCAACATCATTTTTCGGATATCTCGGATAAAATTGACAAAATCTAAGTATCAGATTGAATAAATACTTTATCTGCATCATTTGTCGGATATCTTGGATAAAATTGACAAAACCTAAGTATCAGAGTGAATAAATTCATTATGAACATCCTTTGTCGGATGTGTCGGGTAAAATGACAAAATCTAAGTATCAGAGTGATTAAATTATATATCAACATCTCTTTCTGGGATACATGGGATAAAATTGACCAAATATAAGTATCAGAGTGAATAAATACTTTATCAATATCCTTTAAATGCATTATCAACATCATTTGTCAGATATATCGGATAAAATTGACAAAATCTAAGCATCAAACTGATTAAATTCTATATCAACACCTCTTTCTCAAATATATGGGATAAAATTGACGACAGCTAAGTGTCAGAGTGAATCAATTTTTTTTATCAACATCTTTTGTCAGATACAACGAATATAATTGACAAAATATAAATATCAGTGTGAATAAATGCTTTATCAGCATCCTTTGTCGGATAAGTTGGATAACATTGACAAAATCTAAGTGTGAGATTGAATAAATTTTTTTTATGGACATGTTTTTTCAGATACGTCAAATATAATTGACAAAATCTAAGTATCAGAGTGAATAAATGCTTTATCAGCATCCTTTGTCGGATATGTCAGATAAAATTGGCGAAATCTAAGTGTTGGAGTGAATAATTTTTTTTTTATCAACATCCTCTGTCAGATACATCGGATAAAATTGACAAAATCTAAGTATCAGATTGAATAAATTCATTATATACATCCTTTGTCGGATATGTTGGATAAAATTGGCAAAATCTAAGTATCAGAGTTAATAAATTTATTATGAACAGACTTTGTCGGATAAGTCAGATAAAATTGACAAAATCTAAGTATCAGAGTGAATAAATTCTTTATCAAGATCCTTTAAATGCATTATCAATTTGTCGGTTATATCGGATAAAATTGACAAAATCTAAGTATCAGATTGAATAAATTCTATATCAACATCCTTTTCTCGAATACATGGGATAAAATAGACAAAATCTAGGTGTCAGAGTGAATAAATTTTATTATCAACATCTTTTGTCAGATACAACGAAAATAATTGACAAAATCTAAATATCACTGCGAATAAATGCTTTTTCAGCATCCTTTGTCGGATATGTTGGATGAAATTGACAAAATATAAGTGTCAGAGTGAATAAATTATTTTTATCAACATCTTTCGTCAGATACATCAAATGTAATTGACAAAATCTAAGTATCAGAGTTAATAAATGCTTTATTAGCATCCTTTGTCGGATATGTTGGATAAAATTGACAAAATCTAAGTAACAGATTGACTAAATGCTTTATCAACATCATTTGTCGGGTATGTCGGATAAAATTCATAAAATCTAAGTATCAGAGTGAATAAACGCATTATCAACAACCTTTGTCGGGTATATCGAATAAAATTAAAATAATCTAAGTATCAGAGTCATTAAATTCTATATCAACATTCTTTTCTCGGATAAATGGGATAAAATTGACAAAATCTATGTGTCGGAGTGAATATTTTTTTTATCAATATCTTTTGTCAGATAAAACGAATATAATTGACAAAATCTAAATATCAGAGTGAATATATTTTTTTATCAACATCATTTGTCAGATACATCAAATACAATTGACAAATTTAAGTATCAGAGTGAATAAATGCTTTATCAGCATCCTTTGTCGGAGATGTCGGATAAAATTGACAAAATCTAAGTGTTAGAGTGAATAAATTTTTTTCATCAACATGCTGTGTCAGATACATCGGATAAAATTGACAAAATCTAAGTATCGGATTGAATAAATGCTTTATCAACATGATTTGTCGGATGTCTCGGATAAAAGTGACGAAATAGAAGTATCAGAGTGAATAATTTCATTATCAACATCCTTTGTTAGATCTATCGGATAACATTGTCAAAATCTAAGTATCAGAGTGATTAAATTCTATATCAACATCTCTTTCTCGGATATATGGGATAACATTGAAAATTGACAAAATCGAAGTATCAGAATGAATAAATGCTTTGTCAACATCCTTTGTCAGGTATATCGGATAAAATTGACAAAATCTAAGTATCAGATTGATTAAATTCTATATCAACATCCCTTTCTCGAATATATGGGATAAAATTGACCAAATCTAAGTGTCAGAGTGAATAAATTTTTTTTTTTATCAACATCTTTTGTCAGATACAACGAATTCAATTGACAAAATCTAAATATCAGAGTGAATATATTTTTTTATCAACATCATTTGTCAGATACATCAAATATAATTGACAAAATTTAAGTATCAGTGTGAATAAATGCTTTATCAGCATCCTTTGTCGGATAAAATTGACAAAATATAAGCGTTACAGTGAATAATTTTTTTTTCATCAACATCCTCTGTCTGATACATTGGATAAAATTGACAAAATTTAAGTATCAGATTGAATAAATGCTTTATCAACATCATTTGTTGGATATCTCCGATAAAATTGACAAAATCTAACTATCAGAGGGAATAAATTCACTGTCAAGATCCTTTGTCGGATATGTCAGATAAAATTGACAAAATGTAAGTATCAGAGTGATTAAATTCTATATCCACATCTCTTTCTCGGATACTTGGGATAAAATTGAAAATTGACAAAGTCTAAGTATCAGAGTGAATAAATGCTTTATTAACATCCTTTGTCCGGTATATCGGATAAAATTGAAAAAAAATAAGTATTATATTGATTAAATTCTATATCAACATCCCTTTCTCGAATACGTTGGATAAAATTGACAAAATCTAAGTGTCAGAGTGAATAATTTTTTTTATCAACATCTTTTTTCAGCTACAACGAATACAATTGACAAAAACTAAATATCAGAGTGAATATGTTTTTTTTATTAACATCATTTGTCAGATACATCAAATATAATTGACAAAATCTAAGTATCAGAGTGAATAAATGCTTTATCAGCATCCTTTGTCGGATATGTCGGATAAAATTGACAAATACTAAGTGTTAAAGTGAATAAATGTTTTTGATCAACATCCTCTGTAAGATACATTGGATATAGTCGACAAAATCAAAGTAACAGATTGAATAAATGCTTTGTCAACATCATTTGTTTGATATCTCAAATACAATTGACAAAATCTAAGTATCAGAGTGAATAAATGCTTTATCAACATCCTTTAAATGCATTATCAATTTGTCGGGTATATCGGATAAAATTGACAAAATCTAAGTATCAGATTGAATAAATTCTATATCAACATCATTTTCTCGAATACATGGGATAAAATAGACAAAATCTAGGTGTCAGAGTGAATAATTTTTTTTATCAACATCTTTTGTCAGATACAACGAAAATAATTGACAAAATCTAAATATCACTGCGAATAAATGCTTTTTGCAGCAGCCTTTGTCAGATATGTTGGATAAAATTGACAAAATCTAAGTTTTAGAGTGAATAAATTATTTTTATCAACATCTTTTGTCAGATACATCAAATATAATTTTCAAAATCTAAGTATCAGAGTGAATAAATGCTTTATTAGCATCCTTTGTCGGATATGTTGGATAAAATTGAATAAATATAAGTGTTAGAGTGAATAATTTTTCTTATGAACATCCTCTGTCAGATACATCGGATAAAATTGACAAAATCAAAGTAACAGATTAAATAAATGCTTTATCAACATCATTTGTCGGATATGTCGGATAAAATTTATAAAATCTAAGTATCAGAGTGAATAAATGCATTATCAACACTCTTTGTCGGGTATGTCAAATAAAATTGACAAAATCTAAGTATCAGATTCAATAAATTCTATATCAGGTTCAGGTTCATACATTTTTATTAACAAAAAAACAACTCAATGTGACAACAAGTCGCACTAAAGCAAGAAGATGATTGAAAAAGCGACCGGTTGGATATCATGCATGCCAAATCATCAAACCAATTAAAATGAAAAAAGGGGAAAACAATAATAATAACAGAAAATAATGATAAATATATAATGGCACAAAATATAAAATAAAACTAAAATATCTACAAAAAAAAAAAAAAAAAAAAAAAAAAAAAAAAAAAAGCCTTCTCTCGAACCATTAACACTACCAAATTCCTGAAAAGAAATGATTTTTAATACGGGTTTTAAGTTGCGGCACACTTTCAGCTTGACGAACAGAATCTGGGAACGAATTCCAAACTGACGGGCCCATGTGTCTGGTCACTTGACTCGCTCTGGTTGTGTTCCGTGGCTCAGATGCAAGACTATCCGCACTCCTAGTCGAATAATCGTGATAAAACGAATTAGGCTTAAAAATATTCATAAAAAAATCTGGTGCAAAACCATTCAGACACTGAAATACAAAAACTCCAATTTGATAATCCCTTATTTCACCAACCTTTAAAATTTTAAACTTTCTAAAAAGTGATTCAGTGCTATCAACACCACGATCATACCTTCAAATCAACCTTATAGCCTTATTCTTCAGAACTTGAACTCTTCTAAAATTGCAACTAAAATTACTAGCCCAAATCAAACAACCATAATTTATATAAGGCGCTATTATGGAAAAATACAATAAAAGCAGAATTTTCAAAGGTAAAAAATTTTGAAAACGGTTCAGAACTCCAAGGCCTCGCGCCAGCTTGCATGCTATAATGTCGCAGTGTTTTCTCCAACTCAAGTTTCGATCCAGGATGAATCCCAGATATCGGATCTCTTCAACTTGTGATAGCGGTAGGCCATTGTAAATAATGACACCAGGGAGAGTGGGAGCAGAACCAGTCCTCGTAAACATCATAAAATTAGTTTTTAATGCATTGACGCTAAGTAGGCTAGCACAAACAAATTCATGTAGGTCATCCAGCGCCTTATTAGCCTTGAACAAGAGCTCTTGCAGCGACTTTGCTGCAATCACTAAAGCCGTGTCGTCAGCAAAAGAAGTAACTGAAGCTCCGGGAATGTAGAATCTCATTGTGTCTACAAATATCAGCTACAGGAGAGGGCCAAGAACTGAGCCCTGTGGAACACCACACTTTATGGGAAACGGCTGAGAAGATTTATTACTCAAAGTCACTCTTAGCTTCCTTTCACTTAAATACGATTCAAACCAATTTAAAACACTACCCTTTATGCCTAAATAAAACACCCTTTCTAGTAAAATCTTAAAATCAACAGTGTCGAAAGCTTTTCAAAAATCAATAAAAACGCCCATGCACTGCTCGCCATTCTCAAGTGCTGAGTTGATATTTTCCAGAAGATACTGGACTGCCTGCGTCGTCGAATGTCCTTTCCGGAAGCCAAATTGACCATCGTTTAAAACACCAATTTTTATCAGATACTCATAAAGCCGGTGATGAACAATCTTTTCATAAACTTTTGAATAAATCGGGAGAATTGATATTGGTCTCCAATTAGATATATCAGTTTTGACTCCACCTTTGTGCAACGGTACAACTTTAGCTATTTTAAGCGCACTCGGGAACATCCCCTTTTCCATAGAAATATTGATAAGGTATACGAGGACAGGAAGCAAATAAACCAGAACCGACTTGAGCGTTCTAAGGTTCATTCCATCAACTCCTGCACTGTTTGACTTAATCGTGCTAACAATTTTGCGTACCTCCTCTTCAGTACAAGGCTGGAAATGCATTTCGAAACCTCTTCCTCGCTCATCAACAAAACTGCTTGATTCGAAAACATGGGAGCTCCGTGCTTCTTCTTGAATCTTGCAGCCAATTTCAGAGAAATATTGTCCAAATGCGTTGCAGATTTCCTCAGTTTCTTCCAAGGTCCTATTATTTAGTACAATTTTTGTCTCTGATGGCTTCATAGGACCTTTTAGAAGATCATTCACAACTTGCCATGTTGCTTTGATGTTGCCTTTAATTTCTTCAAATGCATTTATAGAATATGCCTTCTTTTTTTTCATTCTTATGTCATTTGACCTATTCCTTAGCTCTTTATACATCACGTGGAGCTCATTATTTTGCGGATGATTCAGATGCTCCTCTCACGCCTGATTTCTCATATTAAACAGATTCAGCAGCTCATTATCACACCATGGTTTTCTTGGTTTATTCTTTCTGGGGTTTGTTTCTTTAAGCGGACACGTCCTATCATAAACATTCGACACTATTTGGTTAAGCTTTTCAAATGCTTCCGACGGATCATCTTCATTCAGTACTGTTTCCCAGTTAATAACACTAATTTGTTCTTCAAATTTTTTCAGATTAACTGGCTTCAGTTCACGCATTGGTATTTTATTCTTTCTGTTATGTTTCTTCACTTCAGAATTCAAATGCAATACAACCGGAAGATGGTCGGAGGCTGGGCTTATAACAACAGAGCAGTACGCTTTACTTAGCATCGCTGAAGACACAAACACATTATCGATGAGCGTTTCCGAATGATCCGTGATTCTCGTTGGAATGCTCACGGTCGGGTATAAATCATTTGACATCATCAGGCTCAAAAAATCCAAATTTGGTCCACGTATATTTAACAAATCAAAATTATGTCTCCCATACATATAAACTCTTGACTAGATCTATTTACCTTTGCAGCAAGACATTCAAATCCTTCAGAAAACTCTTCAAATGATGCACTTGGTGGCTTATATACAACAGTAAAAATACAAGCTCGATTTTCAAACTGAATTTCTATACTAAGGGTTTCTATCTTACCCTCCTTCCAAATGTCCAAATCCTTTCTAATTTTCCAATTCAAATCCTGTCGGACAATGAAAGCCAGGCCTCCACGTTCCATTGACGTTCGACTTCGAGCAATCAGTTCATAACCTGGAAAATTAAAGGACGAAAGAACAGTATTATGACCCAAAAATGTTTCACATAATGCCATTATATGTAAATTATTAGATCGGGAAATAAAATCAAAAATCTCATGGTAAGAAGACGTTAAATGACAATTCCATGTACATGCATGAAATCCAGACCGGCCTAACTCCTCCAAAGTTGATAACTGACGATATTTACTATCAAGAGATGGACGAAAACTAATTTGCGACCCATCATTTCCAACATCCGTCAACAAATAATCATCAACATTAAACGGATTATTTTGCAAATCACTCAATCTTCCACTTAAACTACTATTCATATCAACTTACGCAAAAAAGAATCCTATAATTCATCCCTTTTCCACGCTCAAACGGTGCTATAATTATACTCATAAGAAATCAAAAAATAAACAACAAAATAAAAATATAAATAAAGAGTAATATATAACATCTTGACAAGATAAACACTACCAAACTACTCATAAACAACAAACTAAACGCAATCTGAAAGCGAGTTAATTCGACGAGCAGCTCGCTCACCCGGAAGCATTGCGAGAACCTGACCACGATCTGACCATACATTTTTCACGACAAACTTGTCTCTCGCGGCACTCAGGATATCACGACGGCGCTTGGTTAGAGACTCAGACAAAAAGAATTTCGAACCAGCCAATTTTGATTTACTCGCAAACACTTTACAGGCCGTCTCACAGGTAGAAAATCTCACGAACACTGGTGCAACTTAATCGTTTGCCGGCCCTGGATTGTTCAATTTCGACCTGTAAACCATAACAAAATCCCACTCAGTGATACCGGAAAGCTCCAGCTTTTGCGAGGCTATATTCAGAACATCCTATATATCAACATCCTTTTCTCGGATACATGGGATAAAATTGACAAAATCTTATGTCAGAGTGAATAATTTTTTTTACCAACATCTTTTGTCAGATAAAAAGAATATAATTGACAAAATCTAAATATCAGAGTGAATATATTTTTTTATCAACATCATTTGTCAGATACATCAAATATAATTGACAAATTTAAGTATCAGAGTGAATAAATGCTTTATCAGCATCCTTTGTCGAATATGTCGGATAAAATTGACAAAATCTAAGTGTTAGAGTGAATAAATTTTTTTCATTAATATCCTCTGTCGGATACATCGGGTAAAATTGACAAAATCTAATTATCAGATTGAATAAATGCTTTATCTACAGCATTTTTCTGATATCTCGGATAAAATTGACAAAATACAAGTATTATAATGAATAAATTCATTATCAACATCCTTTGTCGGATATGTCAGATAAAATTGACAAAATCTAAGTAACAGAGTGATTAAATTCTATATCAACATCTTTTAAATGCATTATCAATTTGCCGGGTATATCGTATAAAATTGACAAAATCTAAGTATCAGATTGAATAAATTCTATATCAACATCCTTTTCTCGAATACATGGGATAAAATAGACAAAATCTAGGTGTCAGAGTGAATAAATTTTATTGTCAACATCTTTTGTCAGATACAACGAAAATAATTGACAAAATCTAAATATCACTGCGAATAAATGCTTTTTCAGCATCCTTTGTCGGATATGTTGGATAAAATTGACAAAATCTAAGTGTTAGAGTGAATAAATTATTTTTATCAACATCTTTTGTCAGATACATCAAATATAATTGACATAATCTAAGTATCAGAGTGAATAAATGCTTTATCAACATCCTTTGTCGGATATGTCGGATAAAATTGAATAAATCTAAGTGTCAGAGCGAATAATTTTTTTGTCATCAACATCCTCTGTCAGATGCATCGGATAAAATCGACAAAATTTAAGAATCAGATTGAAAAAATCCTATATCAACAGCATTTATTTGATGTCTCCGATAAAAGTGACTAAATCTAAGTATAAGAGTGAATAATTTCATTATCAACATCCTTTGTCGGATATGTCAGAAACAATGGACAAAATCTAAGTATCAGAGTGATTAAAAACTATATCAACATCTCTTTCTCGGATACATGGGATAACATTGTAAATTGACAAAGTCTAAGCATCAGAGTGAATAAATGCTTTATCAACATCCTTTGTCGGGTATATCGGATAAAATTTACAAAATCTAAGTATTAGATTTATTAAATTATATATCAACATCCCTTTCTCGAATACATGGGATAAAATTGACAAAATCTAAGGGTCAGAGTGAATAATTTTTTTTATCAACATCTTTTATCAGATACAACGAATACAATTTATAAAATCTAAATATCAGAGTGAATATATTTTTTTATCAGCATCATTTGTCAGATACATCAAATACAATTGAATAATTTAAGTATCAGAGTGAATAAATGCTTTATCAGCATCCTTTGTCAGATAAAATTGACAAAATCTAAGTGTTAGAGTGAATAATTTTTTTTCATCAACATCCTCTGTAAGATACATCGAATAAAATTTACATAATCTAAGTATCGGATTGAATAAATGCTTTATCAACATCATTTGTCAGATATCTCGGATAAAATTGACTAAATCTAAGTATCAGAGGGAATAAATTCATTGTCAACTTCCTTTGTCGGATACGTCAGATAAAATTGACAAAATGTAAGTATCAGAGTGGTTAAATTCTATATCAACATCTCTTTCTTGGATGCTTGGGATAAAATTGAAAATTGACAAAGTCTAAGTATCAGAGTGAATAAATGCTTTATTAACATCCTTTGTCCGGTATATCTGATAAAATTGACAAAATATATGTGTCATATTGATTAAATTCTATATCAACATCCCTTTCTCGAATACGTGGGATAAAATTGACAAAATCTAAGTGTCAGAGTGAATAATTTTTTTTATCAACATCTTTTTTCAGATACAATAAATACAATTGACAAAAAATAAATATCAGAGTGAATATATTTTTTTTATCAACATCATTTGTCAGATACATCAAATATAATTGACAAAATCTAAGTATCAGAGTGAATAAATGCTTTATCAGCATCCTTTGTCGGATATGTCTGATAAAATTGACAAAATCTAAGTGTTAGAGTGAATAAATTTTTTTCATCAACATCCTCTGACAGATACATCGGATAAAATTGACAAAATCCAAGTATCGGATTGAATATAAGCTTTATCAACATCATTTGTCGGATATCTCGGATAAAATTGACGAAATCGAAGTATCAGAGTGATTAAATGCTTTATCAACATCCTTTAAATGCATTATCAATTTGTCGGGTATATCGGATAAAATTGACAAAATCTAAGTATCAGATTGAATAAATTCTATATCAACATCCTTTTCTCGAATACATGGGATAAAATAGACAAAATCTAGGTGTCAGAGTGAATAAATTTTTTTATCAACATCTTTTGTCAGATACAACGAAAATAATTGAAAAAATCTAAATATCACTGCGAATAAATGCTTTATCTGCATCCTCTGTCGGACATGTTGGATAAAATTGACAAAATCTAAGTGTTAGAGTGAATAAATTATTTTTATCAACATCTTTTGTCAGATACATCAAATATAAGTGACAAAATATAAGTATCAGAGTGAATAAATGCTTTACCACTATCCTTTGTCGGATATGTCGGATAAAATTGATTAAATCTAAGTGTTAGAGTGAATAATTTTTCTTGTGAACATCCTCTGTCAGATACATCGGATAAAATTGACAAAATCAAAGTAACAGATTGAATAAATGCTTTATCAACATCATTTGTCGGATATGTCGGATAAAATTGATAAAATCTAAGTATCAGAGTGAATAAATGCATTATCAACATCCTTTGTTGGGTATGTCAAATAAAATTGAAAAAATCTAAGTATCAGAGTCATTAAATTCTATATCAACATCCTTTTCTCGGATACACGGGATAAAATTGACAAAATCTAAGTGTCAGAGTGAATAATTTTTTTACCAACATCTTTTGTCAGATAAAACGAATATAATTGACAAAATCTAAATATCAGAGTGAATATATTTTTTATCAACATCATTTGTCAGATACATCAAATACAATTGAAAAATTTAAGTATCAGAGTGAATAAATGCTTTATCAGCATCCTTTGTCGGATAAAATTGACAAAATCTAAGTGTTAGAGCGAATAATGTTTTTTCATCAACATCCTCTCTCAGATACATCGAATAAAATTGACAAAATCTAAGTATCGGATTGAATAAATGCTTTATCAACTTCTTTTGTAGTATATCTCAGATAAAATTGACTAAATCTAAGTATCAGAGTGAATAAATTTATTGTCAACATCTTTTGTCGGATATGTCAGATAAAATTGACAAAATGTAAGTATCAGAGTGGTTAAATTCTATATCAACATCTCTTTCTCGGATACTTGGGATAAAATTGAAAATTGACAAAGTCTAAGTATCAGAGTGAATAAATGCTTTATTAACATCCTTTGTCCGGTATATCGGATAAAATTGACAAAATATATGTGTCATATTGATTAAATTCTATATCAACATCCCTTTCTCGAATACGTGGGATAAAATTGACAAAATCTAAGTATCGGATTGAATAATTTTTTTTATCAACATCATTTGTCAGATACACTAAATCTAAATATTAGAGTGAATTTATTTTTTTTATCAAAATCATTTGTCAGATACATCAAATATAATTGACAAAATCTAAGTAGCAGATTGAATAAATGCTTTATCAGCATCTTTTTTCGGATATGTTGGATAAAATTGACAAAAACTAAGTGTTAGAGTGAATAATTGTTTTTCATAAACATCCTCTGTCGGATACATCGGATAAAATTGACAAAATATAAGTATCGGATTGAATAAATGCTTTATCAACATCATTTGTCGGATATGTCGGATAAAATTGACAAAATCTAAGTATCAGAGTGATTAAATGCTTTATCAACATCCTTTAAATGCATTATCAATTTGTCGGGTATATCGGATAAAATTGACAAAATCTAAGTATCAGATTGAATAAATTCTATATCAACATCCTTTTCTCGAATACATGGGATAAAATAGACAAAATCTAGGTGTCAGAGTGAATAAATTTTTTTATCAACATCTTTTGTCAGATACAACGAAAATAATTGACAAAATCTAAATATCACTGCGAATAAATGCTTTTTCAGCATCCTCTGTCGGATATGTTGGATAAAATTGACAAAATCTCAGTATTAGAGTGAATAAATTATTTTTATCAACATCTTTTGTCAGATACATCAAATATAATTGACAAAATATAAGTATCAGAGTGAATAAATGCTTTACCACTATCCTTTGTCGGATATGTCGGATAAAATTGATTAAATCTAAGTGTTAGAGTGAATAATTTTTCTTGTGAACATCCTCTGTCAGATACATCGGATAAAATTGACAAAATCAAAGTAAAAGATTGAATAAATGCTTTATCAACATCATTTGTCGGATATGTCGGATAAAATTGACAAAATCTAAGTATCAGAGTGAATAAATGCATTATCAACATCCTTTGTTGGGTATGTCAAATAAAATTGAAAAAATCTAAGTATCAGAGTCATTAAATTCTATATCAACATCCTTTTCTCGGATACATGGGATAAAATTGACAAAATCTAAGTGTCAGAGTGAATAATTTTTTTACCAACATCTTTTGTCAGATAAAACGAATATAATTGACAAAATCTAAATATCAGAGTGAATATATTTTTTATCAACATCATTTGTCAGATACATCAAATACAATTGAAAAATTTAAGTATCAGAGTGAATAAATGCTTTATCAGCATCCTTTGTCGGATAAAATTGACAAAATCTAAGTGTTAGAGTGAATAATGTTTTTTCATCAACATCCTCTGTAAGATACATCGAATAAAATTGACAAAATCTAAGTATCGGATTGAATAAATGCTTTATCAACATAATTTGTCGGATATCTCTGATAAAATTGACTAAATCTAAGTATCAGAGGGAATAAATTCATTGTCAACATCCTTTGTCGGATATGTCAGATAAAGTTGACAAAATGTAAGTATCAGAGTGGTTAAATTCTATATCAACATCTCTTTCTCGGATACTTGGGATAAAATTGAAAATTGACAAAGTCTAAGTATCAGAGTGAATAAATGCTTTATTAACATCCTTTGTCCGGTATATCGGATAAAATTGACAAAATATATGTGTCATATTGATTAAATTCTATATCAACATCCCTTTCTCGAATACGTGGGATAAAATTGACAAAATCTAAGTGTCAGAGTGAATAATTTTTTTTATCAATATCTTTTTTCAGATACAATGAATACAATTGACAAAAACTAAATATCAGAGTGAATATATTTTTTTTATTAACATCATTTGTCAGATAAATCAAATATAATTGACAAAATCTAAGTATCAGAGTGAATAAATGCTTTATCAGCATCCTTTGTCGGATATGTCGGATAAAATTGACAAATACTAAGCGTTAGAGTGAATAAATTTTTTTCATCAACATCCTCTGTCGGATACATCGGATAAAATTTACAAAATATAAGTATCAGATTGAATAAATGCTTTGTCAACATCATTTGTCGGATATGTCGGATAAAATAGACAAAATCTAGGTGTCAGAGTGAATAAATTTTTTTATCAACATCTTTTGTCAGATACAACGAAAATAATTGACAAAATCTAAATATCACTGCGAATAAATGCTTTTTCAGCATCCTTTGTCGGATATGTTGGATAAAATTGACAAAACCTAAGTATTAGAGTGAATAAATTATTTTTATCAGCATCCTCTGTCTGATACATCAAATATAATTGACAAAATCTAGGTATCAGAGTGAATAAATACTTTATTAGCATCCTTTGTCGGATATGTCGGATAAAATTGAATAAATCTAAGTGTTAGAGTTAATAATTTTTTTTATCAACATCCTCTGTCAGATACATCGGATAAAATTGACAAAATCTAAGTATCAGAGTGAATAAATGCTTTATCAACATCATTTGTCGGATATATCGGATAAAATTGAAAAAAATCTAAGTAACAGAGTGAATAAATACATTATCAACACCCTTTCTCGGGTTTGTCAGATAAAATTGACAAAATCTAAGTATCAGAGTCATTAAATTCTATATCAACATCCTTTTCTCGGATACATAGGATAAAATTGACAAAATCTATGTGTCAGAGTGAATATTTTTTTTACCAATATCTTTTGTCACATAAAACGAAAATAATTGAAAAAATCTAAATATCAGAGTGAATATATTTTTTGTTCATCGACATCATTTGTCAGATACATCAAATATAATTTACAAATTTAAGTATTAGTCTGAATAAACACTTTATCAGCATCCTTTTTCGGATATGTCGGATAAAATTGACAAAATGCAAGTGTTAGAGTGAATAAATTTTTTTCATCAACATCTTCTGTAGGATACATCGGATAAAATTTACAAAATCTAAGTATCAGATTGAATAAATGCTTTGTCAACATCATTTTTCGGATGTCTCGGATAAAATTGCCTAAATCTAAGTATCAGAGTGAATAAATTCATTATCAACATCCTTTGTCGGATATGTCGGATAAAATTGACAAAATCTAAGTATCAGAGTGATTAAATGCTTTATCAACATCCTTTAAATGCATTATCAATTTGTTGGGTATATCGGATAAAATTGACAAAATCTAAGTATCAGATTGAATAAATTCTATATCAACATCCTTTTCTCGAATACAAGGGATAAAATAGACAAAATCTAGGTGTCAGAGTGAATAAATTTTTTTGTCAACATCTTTTGTCAGATACAACGAAAATAATTGACAAAATCTAAATATCACTGCGAATAAATGCTTTTTCAGCATCCTTTGTCGGATATATTGGATGAAATTGACAAAATATAAGTGTTAGAGTGAATAAATTATTTTTATCAACATCTTTCGTCAGATACACCAAATGTAATTGACAAAATCTAAGTAGCAGAGTTAATAAATGCTTTATCAGCATCCTTTGTCGGATATGTTGGATAAAATTGAATAAATATAAGTGTTAGAGTGAATAATTTTTCTTATGAACATCCTCTGTCAGATACATCGGATAAAATTGACAAAATCAAAGTAACAGATTGAATAAATGCTTTATCAACATCATTTGTCGGATATGTCAGATAAAATTGATAGAATCTAAGTATCAGAGTGAATAAATGCATTATCAACATCCTTTGTCGGATATGTCAAATAAGATTGACAAAATCTAAGCATCAGAGTCATTAAATTCTATATCAACATCCTTTTCTCGGATACATGGGATAAAATTGACAAAATCTATGTGTCAGAGTGAATAATTTTTTTATCAACATCTTTTGTCAGATACAACGAATATAATTGACAAAATCTAATTATCAGAGTGAATATATTTTTTTATCAACATCATTTGTCAGATACATCAAAAACAATTGACAAATTTAAGTATCAGGTTGAATAAATGCTTTATCAGCATCCTTTGTCGGATATGTCGGATAAAATTGACACAATCTAAGTATCAGGTTGAATAAATTCTATATCAACATCCTTTTCTCGAATACATAGGATAAAATAGACAAAATATAGGTGTCAGAGTGAATAAATTTTTTTATCAACATCTTTTGTCAGATACAACGAAAATAATTGAAAAAATCTAAATATCAGAGTGAATATATTTTTTATCAACATCATTTGTCAGATACATCAAATACAATTGACAAATTTAAGTATCAGAGTGAATAAATGCTTTATCAGCATCCTTTGTCGGATATGTCGGATAAAATTGACAAAATCCAAGTGTTAGAGTGAATAAATTTTTTTCATCAACATCCTCTGTCAGATACATCAGTTAAAATTGACATAATCTAAGTATCGGATTGAATAAATGCTTTATCAATATCATTTGTCAGATGTCTCGGATAAAATTGCCTAAATATAAGTATAAGAGTGAATAAATTCATTATCAACATCCTTTGTCGGATATGTCGGATAAAATTGACAAAATCTAAGTATCAGAATGATTAAATGCTTTATCAACATCCTTTAAATGCATTATCAATTTGTCGGGTATATCGGATAAAATTGACAAAATCTAAGTATCAGATTGAATAAATTCTATATCAACATCCTTTTCTCGAATACATGGGATAAAATAGCCAAAATCTAGGTGTCAGAGTGAATAAATTTTATTATCAACATCTTTTGTCAGATACAACGAAAATAATTGACAAAATCTAAATATCACTGCGAATAAATGCTTTTTCAGCATCCTTTGTCGGATATGTTGGAAAAAATTGACAAAATATAAGTGTCAGTGTGAATAAATTATTTTTATCAGCTTCTTTTGTCAGATACATCAAATATAATTGACAAAATCTGAGTATCATAGCGAATAAATGCTTTATTAGCATCCTTTGTCGGATATGTCGGATAAAATTGAATAAATCTAAGTGTTAGAGTGAATAATTTTTCTTATCAACATCCTCTGTCGGATACATCTGATACTTTTGACAAAATCAAAGTATCAGATTGACTAAATGCTTTATCAACATCATTTTTCGGATATGTCGTATAAAATTGACAAAATCTAATTATCAGAGTGAATAAACTCATTATCAACAACTTTTGTTGGATATATCGAATAAAATTGACAAAATATAAGTATCATAGTGATTAAATTCTATATCAACATTCTTTTCTCGGATACATGGGATAAAACTGACAAAATCTATGTGTTGGAGTGAATAATTTTTTTATCAACATGCTTTGTCAGATACATCGAATATAATTGACAAAATCTAAATATAAGAGTGAATAAATGTTTTTATCAACATCATTTGTCAGATACATCAAATACAATTGACAAATTTAGGTATCAGGGTGAATAAATGCTTTATCAGCATCCTTTGTCGGATATGTCGGATAAAATTGACAAAATCTAAGTATCAGATTGAATAAATTCTATATCAACATCCTTTTCTCGTATACATGGGATAAAATAGACAAAATATAGGTGTCAGAGTGAATAATTTTTTTTATCAACATCTTTTGTCAGATAAAACGAATATAATTGACAAAATCTAAATATCAGAGTGAGTATATGTTTTTATCAACATCATTTGTCAGATACATCAAATACAATTGACAAATTTAAGTATCAGGGTGAATAAATGCTTTATCAGCATCCTTTGTCGGATATGTCGGATAAAATTGACAAAATCTAAGTATCAGATTGAATAAATTCTATATCAACATCCTTTTCTCGTATACATGGGATAAAATAGACAAAATATAGGTGTCAGAGTGAATAATTTTTTTTATCAACATCTTTTGTCAGATACAACGAAAATAATTGAAAAAATCTAAATATCACTGCGAATAAATGCTTTATCTGCATCCTCTATCGGACATGTCGGATAAAATTGAAAAAATCTAAGTGTCAGAGTGAACACATTTTTTTTATAAACATCTTTCATTTGATACATCAAATGTAAGTGAAAAAAGCCAAGTAGCAGAATTAATAAAAGCTTTATTAGCATCATTTGTTGAATTTGTTGTATAAAATTGAATAAGTATAAGTGTTAGAGTGAATAATTCTTTTTTATCAACATCCTCTGTCAGATACATCGGATAAAATTGACAAAATCAAAGTAACAGATTGAATAAACGCTTTATCAACATCATTTGTCGGATATTTCGGATAAAATTGAGAAAATCTAAGTATCAGAGTGAATAAATGCATTATCAACATCCTTTGTCGGGTATGTCAAATAAGATTGACAAAATCTAAGTATCAGAGTCATTAAATTCTATATCAACATCCTTTTCTCGGATACATGGGATTAAATTGACAAAAGCTAAGTGTCAGAGTGAATAATTTTTTTATCAACATCTTTTGTCAGATAAAACGAATATAATTGACAAAATCTAAGTTTCAGAGTGAATACATTTTTTTATCAACATCATTTGTCAGATACATCAAATAAAATTGACAAATTTAGGTATCAGGGTGAATAAATGCATTATCAACATCCTTTGTCGGATATGTCGGATAAAATTGACAAAATCTAAGTATCAGAGTGATTAAATTCTATATCAACATCTCTTTCTCGGATACATGGGATAACATTGAAAATTGACAAAGTCTAAGTATCAGAGTGAATAAATGCTTTATCAACATCCTTTGTCGGGTATATCGGATAAAATTTACAAAATCTAAGTATTAGATTTATTAAATTCTATATCAACATCCCTTTCTCGAATACATGGGATAAAATTGACAAAATCCAAGTGTCAGAGTGAATAATTTTTTCTATCAATATCTTTTGTCAGATACAACGAATACAATTTATAAAATCTAAATATCAGAGTGAATATATTTTTTGTCAACATCATTTGTCAGATACATCAAATACAATTGAAAAATTTAAGTATCAGAGTGAACAAATGCTTTATCAGCATCCTTTGTCGGATAAAATTGACAAAATCTAAGTGTTAGAGTGAATAATTTTTTTCCATCAACATCCTCTGTCAGATACATCGAATAAAATTGACATAATCTAAGCATCGGATTGAATAAATGCTTTATCAACATCATTTGTCGGATATCTCGGATAAAATTGACTAAATCTAATTATCAGAGGGAATAAATTCATTGTCAACATCCTTTGTCGGATATGTCAGATAAAATTGACAAAAATGTAAGTATCAGAGTGGTTATCTCTGATAAAATTGACAAAATCTATCAGAGTGAATAAATTCATTATCAACATCCTTTGTCGGATATGTCGGATAAAATTGACAAAATCTAAGTATCAGGGTGATTAAATTCTATATCAACATCTCTTTCTCGGATACATGGGATAAAATTGACAAAATTTAAGTATCAGGGTGAATAAATGCATTATAAACATCCGTTGTTGGGTATGTCGGATAAAATTGACAAAATCTAAGTATCAGGGTGATTAAATTCTATATCAACATCCTTTCCTCAGATATATGAGATCAAATTGACGAAATCTAAGTGTCAGAGTGAATATTTTTTTTATCATATGAAAAAAAAATTGTAAGTAAGTAAGTAACAAACTCTTTCTTGAATTCACACCAGGGGCCTAGGGAGAGAGACATGCAAAAAGCTAGGTTCATTTATTTTTACTAAAGCAAGTGCTACCATCCATTTCAATTAAGGTATAGATGGCAGCACAACTGATCCTTGACGGTTCATATTCATATACACCTCACTACTTGATTTGCAAGGATTTCTAAGGGTTGTTCTGAATTTCATTATTAAAATTCTTTTCTTGACATGTACATCTCTATTTGTATCAACTTTTTAGTATACTATATCGTTAGACCGTATTTTCTATTGCTAACACTGTTCAAATGGTGCTTGTGTGTTATACAGAACAAATCAGTGAAGTAAAGCTAGGTCAACTCATGGGGCCATTTTATCATCGTTAAGCTTTCACGTAGATTGAAGCTATTCCAAATTTATAGTATATTGACTATGAGTTAACAGCCCCTTCGGGGCTTCCTTAACTGGTAATCAGTTTAACACTTTTTACCACCTTCATACAATCTGATCACTAATTAGGATCATTCTCCCCCCTATTATTCAATCAACAATTAAGATCGTTCATAAAGTCCAGTTCGCAAATGCTATACCTTTTTCGCAAATGTAGTTATTTTTTAGGTAAATGTTACAACTTTTCATCATTCACATTTCTGTTATTATCCCATGATGCATTCTTAACCAAACCCGATGAGATGCCTTTAAGCTAGAGGTTATCAAACTCTTTGACAGGTTTTGTTCATTCAACTTTATACGCTTCAGTGGTTCCTATACGTCTCTGCAAAGTATAATAGAGGCTGACCTAGTATAATAGGGGATGACCTAGATTAAGTCCGTTCATCTTGATAAGCTTCAGTGGTTCCTATGGCCTCAACCAAAGTGTAATAGATGATGACCTTGATGAAGTTCCTTCAACTTCAATGGAGGATGACCTAGATAAAGTTCACTCAACTTGATACGCTTGAGTTGTTCCTAGGGCCTCTATGGAATCCAGAAGGCACAATCTACTTCCATTAGTTCAAGATTTTATTTTACTGTAATTTTATTTTCATTTTCAGTGCTGTAAGAACTGGAAAAGTAAATATTTGCAATATAATTCGTCTTCAGTGAAGCTTCAATGACGCAGTAGGCTTTAGGTTTGTACAGTTAAGGAAGGGGACAGTGTCCAAACTCTTGTTTGTAGTGAAACTATATTCGTCTTGAGCAATTCTACTAAGAACTAGTAAATTAAACTGAATATTTCATGTATAATGATAATAATTGCTAAAAGCTCATCAGTTCAAAATTTTACTGTAATTTTAATGTTTATTTCAATACTAAGTACAAAAGAAAATATTTGTAATATAATTTGTTTTTAGTAAAGCGCCAATGACGCAGTAGGTTTTAGACTTTTACAGTGAGAGAAGGAGGCGATACCCAAACTCTTGTTTGTAGTGATATTAGTTTGTTTCAAGCTAGATTTGCATATTCAATTTAAGTTTAACTATTTTTAAGATTTATTTATTCATTTATATTATTATCTATTGTATTTCTGTTTGCATTGATTGTTTATTTAGTTTCTGTTCGTTTTGGGTTTCCTGTTCGCTTCTTTGTTCCGAACAGGAAAAAAGAAGCTCGACTGAACCGATTTTCACCTGAATTAATTCCGCTTTTGTGCAAGCAAAAGTATTTCGGGTCTTGGTGATCGATATAGATCTAAATTTATAAATGCTAGTTTTATTGATGAACAAGTTTCGCCAACGGTAAGAAAGACGAAATAGGAAAGAAACTAAACCGTTTCTGTGGATGCTTGAATTATGCATGCTTATCTTAGTTTTGACAAGATTTTTGAAGAAACTAAATTTTATCTGCGGTGGAGGGAGGGGGGTGCCTGCCCCATATAAAAATATGTTTCTGGTGCTATATGAGTCTAAACAATATTAATTGTTGTTCAAGAAGCCGTTGTTTACTCCGTTCCTGAAAGATTCATTCACTCAAATCAAGTTCTTTCTGACACAGAATAGCCACCACACTAGAGTTTTACTCAGATATGTCCCTAGTCCTGATTATTCTCATGCACAGGGGCGGAAACAAAATTAATATTTGGGGGTGCCAGCACAAACTGGGTTTTTCCCATCAGTGTTTTTTGCCCCTCCAACCCTGTAATTAGTAAAAACAAAAATTCCCTTCTGTTGGGCACAGTGGCGGGTCTAGAGAAAAATCTTGGGGGGGGGAGGCAATTTGCCAAGGGTGCCAATAAGCAAAATCTTAGGGGGGGGCAATGTAACAAGGGCGCCAATAAATGATCAAATTGACAAACTTATTTAAAAAACAGAAAAAACAAGGAATGAGGGCACCAGGAAAAATCTTAAGGGGGGTCCGGGATTCCCCTGCATCTTCCTGTGGGCGGGAACAGGGGCGTCATTTGAGGGTGGCAAGGGGGGGGGCAGTTGCTTCCCAATAATATGGAGAAAAAAAATATTATATATACCATGCCCTTTGACTATCCAGATATGGAGCCCTCTTCCCCCCCCCCCCTCAATAAAAATGCTGGAGATTCGCCCCTGGGCGGGAATGTACCCTTAAAACCACCCTTCCCTGCAAGCATAGCCGGCAAATATTCAGGTTCAACTCCAATGAGATCGAACAGAACTCAACTTTTCTTACTCTCGCGAACTGATTCGGGTAAGTACCATTTTACTTTGCATTGAACTAATCATAAAAATATACACACAATGTTTTGATTCAAAACGATCATAGTATTTACTTGTGTATTTTAAAATTTGGGTTTTTAATGGCTGGGCTAATGGGAACCGGTATTTGATGACGTTATTCGAAAGGATCCCCTCAGGTAGTTGCATTTTTGCTATCCGTTGAAAACTTGTTTTGTGGTCTTCCAAAATCGTTTGTACTAGACAACAGAGTGAATCCTCAAATTGGATAATTGCTTATAATTTACACAACTGGTAAAAGTTTTACTTTTTAATCGCTCTCTCATTTCATAACCTAGACTTATATCTCAGTAAAAAAGTATTCATTCTACTTTCCCTATTTATTCATTTAAGCTCAATATAGAAATCCTGTAGGCTAGACCCTAGGCGTTTGGGTTGAAAGTTGGCTGGGGTAGGGGTAATTTTTTCGCAGTTCATATTATTGACTTACGAACCGAGGTCTAGGACGGGCAGTTGCCCAACTGCCCCATAGCAAATTCCGCCCCTGGGTAGGTAGACTAGAAATGGCCTACCGTCTTAGTGCAGGGAATAGGCCTCCTCAAAGTGAGAAAGAAGCCAGACTTCATTTGCAACCTTTATAGATTTTGGCTGGAAGTAGGGATTAATTAATCCGTAACTAATAATCGCTTTCGAAGGTTCAGGGGTTTTGGTGATTTCCTTTCTAACCTAAATTGGACCTTTAATGAACTTGGATAATCTGTATTTTAAAAAGTAAATCACTGAGAAATGAATGGGAATTGTGAAGCTCAAATGATAGGCTAGACCTTAAAGTGGTGTTGGGTGGAAATCAGATAGACCTAGTCTAGGAAAAAGATGGGAATAGCCTAGTCTACTATTAGTTCTGTCTCCAGTAAGGGGAAGTGGGACGCAATTCAAACACTAGCAGTTATTATATTTCGCAAGAGTAGCCTATATGGAGAATCTAAGGGTATATTTATTTGGTGTTTAGGTCATCTGGTTCATTGGTTATATCATTCCTAAAGAGGCAAAAGAAAGTGTTTTTAGCCCCCTACTTTGACTTTCTCTTTTACTTATTAGGTTTGAAAACGGTAGTTTTTTCGGGATAGGCCTACCACCAGATGGCTAATTTGACAGTGTATAGGCTATATATACAACTCTTTAAATTAGCCAACTGGCCAACCAGTATTTTAAGCCTAGGAGTCCAACTGGACATAGAAAACATATTAAGAAAACAATTCTTACTCAATAATATGCAGAATAATCCTAGTTAACACATTTTGCAGGGGGAGAGCCTTTATCTTCACTTCTTCTTCTTGTATTTCCAGTTTTTCTAAGAAATTTATGAATTTCTTAGGACCTATATTTTCACAGAATATATACCCCCCCCCCCTCCGAATGTGCAAAAATATACCCCCACCCCCGTAATGTGCAGATATATACTTAGTATTGCATCCTCAATCTAGATATAATATCCATTTGCATCACAAATGAACTTTTCTCCCATATCAGCCATTTGGTGGATGTCCAATTTTTTCGCAGTTCATATTATTGACTTACGAATAAAGTAAACGTACCACGTGATGCCTTTTTTTATGTTCTGTACGAATATAATAATCGCTTTTATCGCAAATTCAAATTCACCTACACCACCCCCTCATGTGCAAATATATACCCTGAATTGTAACCACACAAAGAAGTTATCAACACAAGTTAAGTTATTGTTCACTAGTTTATTAATAAGTTGTTAAGAGTAACATATTTCATAAATACGTATATATAACAATTCACACCTCATTTAGTAGGCCACTCAAATATAAAACGTTATCCTACTGTTTCAAGTTTTGTAATGCTGTCAACAAAAATAGTGCTGAATGTTGCTATTCGAAACCTTACTGTGGACAATTCATGATATAGGCCAATTCCAATTCAGGGTAGCGTATATATTTGCACATTAGGGGGTGGGGTGGGTAAATTTGAATTTTCAAAAGAAGCGATTATTATGTTCGTAAAGAGCATAAGGAAAGGCTTCGAGTGGTATGTTCACTTTATTCGTGGTAAATTTTTACCAAATCATATTATTGAGTTAGGAATAAAGTGCATATACCATTTTAGCCTCCCCGGAAATGAATTTTAGCCCTAGATATGTTAATTCAGGATATATATTTGCACATATGGGGGTGGGGGTTAGGTTGGGCTTGGTTAGGGGGGCGGGGCTGAAATTCATTTCCGATGGAAATGATTATTATATTCGTAATCAGCATAAAAAAAGGCATCTAATGGTATATTCACTTTATTCCTAACTCAATAATATGATTTGGTACAAATTTACCCCTCGGTTTACCCCCCCGCCCCCGCTGAAATTTAGTTTCTTCCAAAAGCTTGTCAAAACTAAGTTAAATCTGTATAATTCAAGCATCAACAGAAACAAATCAGTATTTTTTAGTACATAGGCCTATTTACCTTTATAGTAAGCCTAGGCTACTATAAAGCGCCTTTATAGTACTAAATAGTACCTTTATGGAACCAAATGGCTTAGCGCCTTTATAGTACTAAATAGTACCTTTATGGAACCAAATGGCTTATTTTTTAGTTTTTACTGTCGTTTTCACTCGATTTAGAAAAATCGGCTCCAACTTTGCCCCCCCCCCTCCGCCAGGATTTTGAAGAAATTATGCTACAAAACTTAGATAAAATTCTACTTTAGCAACTTTTGGCTATCTTGGAAAGGGGTTGGGTTAGGAAAATCAAACTTTCAGGGATGGGTCTACAGGCTAAAGTATGTATCAGGAAGGTATTTTGAAGTACCTACCTCCACTCCTTCTCCCTCTAGAGGGTCCTGATATTTGCCTACATGACCTATTGAAATTTTGACAAAACAGTAGTTTGGTTTAATTTTTGGTTATCGGTTCCTTTTTCTCTGGTTTTAGTGCTGAACATTCAGATCCTGAAATTATAGTGGAATTTTAATCCATATCAATGTTTTTTTTTTAAAAAATCTTAATATGTATTTATATATATTTAAAACCTTATAAATTGGGATTGAGCAAAGTTGTGAAGCGGAAAACAATTTTGTTGTACTTCATTTAAGCAGATCTATTTTGCAAGGTTTCACTTTTAAAATACACAGATCTTTAAAGGTCGCCAAAGGTCAGGACCCTCTAGAGGGTAGAGGGAGTGGAGGTAGGTACTTCAAAATACCTTCCGGGGACATACTTTAGCCTGTAGACCCATCCCTGAAAGTTTCATTTTCCTAACCTAACACTTCTCCAAGATAGCCAAAAGTGGCTAAAGTAGAATTATTATTAAAATTATTTAAGGTGAAACACTTGAAATTATCAGTTTATTGACCTACCTACAAGGACTTCTTTTTGGAAATACCAATTGTCCTATTTTGATATATATATCCTTCAGTGTTTCAGTTTGGTTCACACATTAACAGAAAACCGATTTCCTTCTTATTCTAAAACTGTAACTTTTATTGCTTGGTATTTATTTCATAAATCACAAATATTAAATATAATTTTTTTTTTTTTGAATTGCTTGTCAAAACATTTTTGTCCTAATTGAACAGATCTCCAAGACAGCCAAGAGCACCACATCTCGAAGTCCACTTTATTTCCAAATTGCGCCCCAATTGCTATCATGACAATTGTGTACCAGCGTTCCCTCCAGTGGCGGATCCAGGGTGGCGAGGGGGCGCCCCCCTAATATAGTCTAAAATAGTGTAATTTACTAAATTAACGCAAGTTTGCGTTAACTGAACTCGCTCCTAACGCAAGTTTATCGGATCAACCTATTTTGCCCCCCCCCCCTAACAAAATCCTGGATCCGCCCCCTGGCTCCCTCCCATTGATGCCATTCCACAAAAATATTGGGAGAGGGGGAGGGAAAAATGTGCTTTTCGTAACCAACGAATGGTTTTTTGTTTTTCACTTTTTTCATTTAAAATACTAAGGAATCCATTTTTCAATAAAAGTACAATTTTTTTTTAATTTGGGTTGGGCAATTGCCATGTTTTTCCCTGTTAATGTCACTACCTCCTCTCCTTATTTCTGAATGTAGTATCATATTAGGACTGCCATTCTTTGGTCGTGTCTCATCTGCGACACTGAAAACCTGAATAATAAGAATTTCCTGAATTTAATAGGCTTACCTTGAAATTTTTGTCATTATTGTGTTTAGTTCAGAAAGGGCCATGCATAAGACTATTACTCCTGATGCCAAAACAGCTGCCCGCACTCCTCGTCCGTTCTGCTATCTAGAGCCTCGTTTTTTACCATCCCTCCAACCTAGCCCCTTCTGGTTTCAAATTCTTTCTTCAGCCCCCCCCCCTTATTCAAGGCCATTTTGCCCCAACTCGATTAGCCTACTAAAAACAAAACACTAGACAATAATCTATAAACCATAATTTTAGTATTTTAATCTTTCTTTTAATATTGGCCTAGACAGTGGGACAATATCACATTTTTTTTTATACAACGTGTTTGACATACGGTCATTCGAACGAGCACCTAAAACTATCCTTAGATAATCCCCCTGGGGAAAAAAAAATCTAGCCTATCTTCTTCAACATGATTCTTCTAGTTTTGAGAGTGTAGTGGCCCACCCTCCAAGTCTTATGATTGTTATAGTTTTCTCAATATTTTGTTTTAAAAAAAGTAAAGAACCATATTAAAATATAAAATGAGCAGAGGGTCCGGATTATTCCTCCCGAAAATTCCACCACCCACGAAAAATCTCATTCCGGCAATTCTCCCTGGAAAATTCTCCCCTAAAATTGAGCAGCCAAAGGGAAGTTACAACAAATAAAACGGAAGAAGAAAAGTGTATAGTTATACATCAGCTACTACGAAGGAGAGGCAGGGTTGCCAACAGAACAACAAATCTCGTAACGTCCAAACTCTTAAAAACGTAACCTTTTCGTAACTTTTGATAGGAAAGTATCTTTTCAAGGTAGGGTGCCTTAAGTTTGCTATCAAGTGCGGTACTTAAAGAGGGGAGAGGACATTTGTTGCCTGTAGGCCTATAATTTGAAAAATATATTTTTACGTAATCTTACTAAAAATACTCCCTCCAACTTTTAAAAGGTGCCTAAAAAGTATACAATAATAACAATTCATTCTTCTTTACGTTCAGGAAATTCTTATTTTTTCAGCAACAATTGTTGCCTTCAACTTAACTGCACACCATAAAGACACCCCCCCCCCCCCCCGATGCGTGTATGTAACTCCAGGCTACTATTTTGCTTGTTTTGTTGTTGTTGTTTTTAATTGCCATTATTGGTGTTTTAAACCAAAAGTTGAAGAGTAATACGTACAAGATAAAAGGCAAATCAATAAACACAGGACAATTTATGATTCCAGAAAAGAAGATAACCAACTAGATTTTTTTTGTTAAATTTCAATAGAAACGATCTTAATAAATCCAGCTTCTTAAAAACACCCAAAAAATCATTTTAATCGCTCTCTTTCTGTCTAATAATTTAAATTGGCTCGGTCTCAGTCTCACCTCCTCAAGCTTCAAATTTGCATCGCTCCAATATGAAGATTTGAGCAATTCCGAGTTAGAGAGTTTTTGTTTTGTTTTTATTTTATCGAACAAAAAATATTTCAATCGTTGTCTTCTGTTTTTACACGAAATAGCAGTTATTTTACATTTGCTCTTTTCCGTTTGTAATTTGAATCGTAACTCTCAACCAAAAGAAAGCAAGAAATAAAAGAAGAGTTCACACAATTCAACCACAAGAATGTTATCCTAAAGCTGTTTTGATGGGTATCACAAGTCCAGGCACGCAAAAAGAATTTTTAGGGGAGGAGGTCAAACAATAAAAAAAAATTAAACTGATTTTCAAAATGAACTAAAAAGTAGAGAATTTTTGTCTCAAGAATATATGAATAGAATCGAACACGAGGGGCACAAAATATATTATTTACATAACATAAACACCAAATTTACCTAAGTTTTAAATGCATAAACGGAAAAAGTCGATGAGTTGAGGAAAACAAATAAAAAAGATCAGATTATGCAAAAACGAATTGATTTTTTGCCCCGAATTTTCACTAATATATATTTAGATTCTGGAAAAAAATATTTTCGATATTTTAATTTTCTAATTAAAAAAATATAATGTCTCACCCAAGATTACAACCTTGGGAAGTTAACCAAGCCTCGGGAAGTGCTCTTACCTTTGTGCTATACTGATAATGGTGGGAAGTAACTGAACATTCGGAAGTGGTTGAAAAATAGTTCACAAATAAAAAAAAAAAATTGTGTGACAGAGAAATAGATGGAAGATGGAACAAAATGATCATTGAGTCAATAAAAACGAACTGGGAATGATTTAATTAAAAAAAATTGAACCTGTAATTTAATAAAGAAATGCCGAAAAATTCGAAGAAATTTACATTTCCACGGGGTTGTGGCTCCATTCCAGTCTGCATGGTCCCTATGAATCAGTTTTTAAGTAAACTGTAAGCCTACCCTATACGTATACTAGACTACTTATCTTCATCATAAGAATAGGCATTGGTCTAGTTGTCTTTTTCTAAAGCCAAATGATAAGTGATTGTCTGTTTCTGAAGAAAACATGGTAAACACACGAGCATTTCTTTTAAATTATTTATTTTACACTATTTCCAAATATCATGGCCCCTTTTCGGAAAACACACCCACCCTCCTGATGGTCCGGGATATAGCCCTAGGAATATATTTAAAAAAGATTAACCATTGAAACTGTTAATTTACAATATGAAAGAACAAGGAAGAATGTAACACGAAAAAATGTCCTCGCAAGATTCGATACAAAGGCGAAATGTATTTGTACATTTAAATATGAGACCTCAGATGGGGAGGGGGGTATAATTTCAAAAAAGTGACCATGATACTTGGAAAAACTCTAGCATAAAATCAAAAATTCCGACTCTGCTAACCCCCCTCCTCAATGCTTAGATATAACCAAGAAATGGCTCATTTTTACAGCTTCGTATATTTTGTCAATATCAGCTGTTCATAATCCTATGTAAAAGAGCAAGTTTTGTATATAACCTGATATTATGTCCAACAAATCAGAAGGGGGAGGGGGTGAGGTTGTTACGGAAAGAATAATATATATATATATATATATATATATATATATATATATATATATATATATATATATATATATATATATATATATATATATATATATATATATATATATATATATATATATATATATATATATATATATATATATATATATATATATATATATATATGTATATATATATATATATATATATATATATATATATATATATATATATATATATATATATTAATAGAGCTTCCGCTCAAAATGCACCCCAAATATGAGCCAGAAAAGTGCCAAAAACTTTTCCCCACCCACTTGAAATGGAAGGGGCTATTTTAGGAACTGAAGAGGAGGTCATTCGATTGAAAATTTAAAGTTATTTTGTCCTTTTTAAAGGCCAAAAGCAGGTTCGGGGCCATCAGCTTCCTTCTCCGCTCCTATTCCTATTCTGCTATCTGGCCTTCATCTAGCGCCTATGATATCGAATGAAATTTTTAGATATTTGTTTTGTTCAAAAACTTCGAAATGCCTAATAGATTTTCCTTCGTGGTTGATATCACCCTCACTTCCCCAATGTTAAACTTCATCTTACCCTGCTTTGAATACTCAACTCTCAGAAACAAGAAAAAAAATACTGATAGACATTCTACCCAACATATTCTGCCTCTATTTTCTAATATTGGTAGAACTTTCCAAAATTCCTTCTTTTCTTTATTATATTTATTTGTCATACTTTCCCTGTGGCTTCTGAATTTTGCATATGGGGGGGGGGGGTCCACTAGAGGGAATAAGCCTAGCACCACCGAGAAGAAATAATGCCCCATAATGGTTCAAATTTAAAGTGGACAGGAATTAATACGAGTGAATTACATAAACACGAACAGACGTCAAAACATTACCTTTCGCATAAAGATAATATATACTGTTATGGATAAATAGACGAATCTTGAAACGAGAAATTAAAACGAATAAGAAGAGAAATTAACTTAAATAAGAGTAAGGATACTACCCCCCTAAAACCCCCAAAGGCTAGAGTGTCATTTGCGCTTTACTGAAACTAACATCAGCGACGCTAACATCATTGACAGCATAATAACAAAATGTAATCATAATGCTAATGAAGGCATTCTCTGAAACCTTCTTTAAAGGCCTGAGTGTCATTTGTGCTTTACTGAAAGCCATTAGGATCTTGAGCAGTGTGGTTTTTATTTGTGAAAACGTCAACAACAAAAGTAAAAATCACAGTTATAACAAAGATTATAGGAAAGAAAAAAAATATTAGAATAATCACATTTGTAACTTTGTGTTTAATTTTGTCTTTTTAAAAGAAAGCTTAACTTTGCTTTATTGCTTTATTGTCCTTTAGTTCCAATCTTTTTATGTATATATATATATATATATATATATATATATATATATATATATATATATATATATATATATATATATATATATATATATATAGAATAATCAAGTAAAGCTTCAGAATAATCAAGTCTGAAGCTTAATTGCCCATTTTGGGCTCAACCTCCCTCCCCATCCAAGCACAAGTTTGGATGGGGAGGCACAAGAACTCCATTGAACAAAAAATGAACAAGAATAAAATCAAATAATCTACCAAGCGTGAAACTACCACAAATCAGCATCGATAAATAAATGAAACCCAAAACGAACAGAAAATACAATAAATAACCGAGTCAAACTCAAAACGAGCAGAAATTAACACAATTTGGGCGCAAAACCCCCTATGCCTTCCCAAAGCGAGAACAAAATATGCACTTTACTGAAAAAATATAAATGTTTTTACTTTTGTAACTTTAATAAATGAAATAATATTAACATTTTGATTACTAAATATCAATATATGTATATTAAACTGACAATGCACGTTCATTTGTATTTTTTCAGTAAAGTGCAAATTTTGTTGTGGCCATGGGATTACCAAGTTGGAGTGTCCTCCTCAAAAACATATTTTCTATAAGAAAATTAACTACGCTGAACAAAATGGCTATCTCAAAATTTTGATTGGATGTGTTTGAGGGAATAATGGGCGCGGGAGAGGAGGGTGTATGTTAGTCGCCCTTCAATCACCTCCTCAAAAACATATTTTCTATCAGAAAATTAACTACGCTGAACAAAATGGCTATCTCAAAATTTTGATTGGATGTATTTGAGGGAATAATGGGCGCGGGAGAGGGGAGGGGGGGTGTTAGTCGCCCTTTAATCACTTTCAGCAATTAAAAAGGGAACTAACCCTTTGAATTTCCAATCGAATGAGCCTGTTTTGAAGTTTCTACGACCTCGCGCTCTATAAAAACCTTATATACCCCCAGGGCATAGCTTAAAACCCTTGCCCTGAGGGTTATGGGGGAGTATCGTCCTCAAAAACATATTTTCTATCTGTAAATTAACTACGCTGAATAAAATGGCTATCTCAAAATTTTGATTTTATGTGTTTTGGGTAATGATGGGCGTGGGGGGGGGGGGGTAGTTGCCGTCCAATCACTTTCGACTATAAAAATGGGCACTAGCCCTTTGAATTTCCAATCGAATGAGCCTGTTTTAAAGTTTCTACGACAACGCCTTCTATAAAAACCTTATATGCCCCTTATCTCAAAATTTTGATTGGATTTGTTTGGGGGAATGATGGGCGTAGGGGGGGGGGCTAGTTGCCTTTCATTAAAAACTTTATAATCCTTGCCCCCAGAGCATAACTTACAACCCTTGCCCTGAGGGCTGTGGGGGGATGGGTTGTCATCCTTAAAGACCTAATTTCCAAAACTTTCAACCACGTTGAATAAAATGGCTGTCTAAAAATTTTGATTGGATGTGTTTGGAGAAAAGGTGGGCGTGAGAGGGGGGTTAGTTGCCCTCAAATCACTTTCGACTATTAAAAAGGGTTCTAGCCCTTTGAATTTCAAATCGACTGAGCCCTTCTTCAAGTTTCTTCGACAACGATTTCAATAAAAAACCTTATATGCCTCCAGGGCACAACTTATAATCCTTGCCCTGAGGGTTGTGGGGGAGTGTCCTCCTCAAAAATATATTTTCTATCTGGAAATCAACTACACTGAACAAAATGGCTATCTTAAAATTTTGATTGGATGTGTTAGGGGGAATGATGGGCGTGGGGGGGGGGCTAGTTGCCCTCCAATCACTTCCAACCATTAAAAAGGGCACTAGCCCCTTGAATTTCCAGTCGAATGAGCTTTTTTTGAAGTCTCTACGACAACGCCTTCTTTAAAAACCTTAGATACATTCTTAGACCACACTGGATATACATGACAAATGAAACTCAGAGAGGAAAGAAGATAACAAAAAGAAAAATAAAATAAGAAAGGACGAAAAAACGAGAATTTTATCAGCCAGTGGCGAACCATGAAGATGAACAATATATAAGCAAATATTTCAACAAGGACCTCCGCCAAGTCGTCCTCAGTGCTAAAGAAAAAGGAAACAAAAAAGAACATTATTTGGCAAATTTTTACATGGATTTCATAGAACAGTCTGCCTTGAATAGTTTCCACTTAAAACACTCTATCTGGTTTCGTTTTGTTGATGATATCCTTTCTGTTTGGGATCATGGACAAGACTCTCTAAGAGATTTTTTGGCACATTTGAACTCTTTTGATTCGAATCTCCAGTTCACAATGGAACTCGAAGATTCTGGTAAGCTGCCTTTCTTGGATGTTTTGATTATAAAAACTAATCCCAGTCTTGAATCTTCTATATATAGAAAGCCGACTCATAATGATCGATATCTACATTTCTCTTCCCATCACCCTCCTTCTGCGAAAAGAGAGGTAATAATCTCTTTAGTTGACAAAGTTTTAAAAATGTGTTCCCGTAATCATATAAATTCTGAATTAAACTATGTCAAGGATATTCTTTTCTGCAATGGTTACCCAATCAAACTCATTGAAAATATAATAGATAGACGATTAAACAAGATAAAAGTATAATATGTGGAGCTTGTCCCCCTTGATTCAGTAACATCGGCAATTGAGAAAAAAACTTTCATCGTTTTACCATACAATCCGAAATTTGGCGATAAATTTGGAAAAATATTAAAAAAACATAATCTCTGTTTCTTTCAAAACCGAACAAAAAGTTGAACACCTTTTCAACTCAGGAAAGGATAAAACTGACCCTGTACTGGGTAGTGGTGTGTAAAGAATTCCGTGTTCTTGTGGGAATCTTTAAATTGGTAGGACCCAACAACAACTAGGTGAACGTCTGCATAAGTACAGCATTTCAATAGATAAGTCCCTGAGATTAAAAAATAACAATGACAACTTTGATTCGGCATTGGCTTCGCATATTTTCGTAAATCCGACCTATCTAGTTCTGTTTGACGAGGAAACCTTAATATCAACTGTAAATGGCGTACCACAAACTTTTAAAGAGGTAATTGAGATAAAAAAATATATGAACCAAAATTTAGCAATAAATAGAGATACTGGAGATATTTCATTAAGCCCAATTTACGACAGTTTAATCTTGAAGGACTCAATCAATACTTTCACCCGGTATAACTTAAAAGAACCTATTGGCATATCTAATGAAAACCGAAATTGTTGACCAGCTAAATGCTAAAACTATTGCAAGGCAAAAGATCCTTGCCCAATCATCTTGGTAAATTAATTTTCATTGATTCCTGCCTGGTTTTTATTCAGTGTCTGTTCTGTCTTTGTAAAGTAAACTTCGAAAGGTTAGATTTTCGTTTTTTTTCTCTCTCTTTGTCTTCTTTTTTGTTTAGCACTGAGGACGACTTGGCGGAGGTCCATGTCGAAATATTTGCTTATATTTTGTTCATCTTCATGGTTCGCCACTGGCTGACAAAATTCTCGTTTTTTCGCCCTTTTTGATTTTATTTTTCATTTTGTTAGTTTCTCTCCTCTCTGAGTTTCATTAAAAACCTTATATGCCCCCAGGGCATAACTCAAACCCCTTGCCCTGAGGGTTCTGGGAGAGTGTCCTCCTCAAAAACATATTTTCTATCTGGAAATCAATTACGCTGAACAAAATGGCTATCTCAAAATTTTGATTGGGTGTGTTTAGGGCAATGATGGGCGTGGGGTGGGGGCTATTTGCCCCCCAATCATTTTCGACCATTAAAGTGGGTACTAGCCATTCGAATTTCCAATTTAATGAGCCTATTTTGAAGTTTCTACGACAACGCCTTCTATAAAAAACCTTATATGCCCCTGGGGCATAACTTAAAATCCTTGCCCCGTGGGTTGTGGGGGAGTGTCCTCCTCAAAAGTGTATTTTCTATCTGGAAATCATCTACGCTGAACAAAATGGCTATCTCAAAATTTTGATTGGATGAGTTTGGGGGAATGATGGGCGTGAGGGGGGGCTAGTTGCCATCCAATCACTTTGACTATTAAAAATGGCACTGGCCGCTCCAATTTCCAATCGAATGAGCCCTTTTCGAAGTTTCTACGACAATTCCTTCGATACAAAGTGCCCGGGTATGGAGGGAAAAAAAACACACTGCGCCCACATCGTTCTTTACTTAGGCAGCGCTGGCGCGCTGCCTGTGATAAAGCCAATCGAAAAACTTTTTTTTTTAACATTTTCTCGACTCTTGTTTATTGGAGGGAAGACCACGTCCCAGACTTTAATTTCCTGTTCATTAGGGTCCACGTAGATCAGGAACTTGTAGTTTTAAATTTCGAAACAATCGAAGAGTGGTTTTTGGCTCAATTTTCGGGAGAACTAATGTTTTCTTTTATTTGGGTCCGTTGACCCTAGGAATTTCAGACAGGATTTTCAAGCCAATCAAAAAAGTGTTGGGCGTATTGTTAGGGAGATGAGTTCCTAGTGGTTTTCTTTTGTACATTAAGATAAGCTTCAATCTGATCAGAAAACACCTACTTTTGGCCTCCTTCGGGCCCCATATTTGGGGACCATGCTTTCAAACTGCTTCTGTTTTTTGTCAGATTGCTCTTGCCATGGATACTTATTGCTGCTATCTTCAACTGAATGAAATATCCACTCGAATGAGCCAACTCTCAATTTTTATGGCCAAATTTTCATTAAAGACGCAAAATACACTAAAGACGCATGGCATAATACTCTTTGCTACGATATATATATATATATATATATATATATATATATATATATATATATATATATATATATATATATATATATATATATATATATATATATATATATATATATATATATATATAATAATTTATTTGTAACCCACTTTTATACAAAACAAGCGGAGTAAAGTACACTAAAAAGGAAAAAAAAAAAATTCAAATGCACAGAAACAAAGATAACTTTAACCTTAATCACTGACAAAAACACACGGATAATATTATGGTTTGGGCCAAGGGACACAAAGGCATTTCTTGTCAAATTATTACTAAGCAATTCAAACGATTGGATAATGTCGGTAGCACCATACTTCTCAATAATACGTGTATTACGATACAAATACACGTGTATTACGATAATATATATATATATATATATATATATATATATATATATATATATATATATATATATATATATATATATATATATATATATATATATATATATATATATATATATATATATATATATTAGCGAATTTTTGCTATCTTAGAAGTGGTGATATGCTAATTAAACTTTCAGGAATGGATCCGCACTTTAAATCAGGGTCTAACCTGACATATTCGAGTTTCTACTCCATCTATCCCTAATTCCATCCAGATCAGTAACTTTTTGCTTTCTTGGGAAGTTAAAAATTATTTTTCTTCGCGAATGGAGCTTTTGGAAATGAATCTATATTCTAAATGAGGTGCACATTTTACCTCTTCCCCCCAGGGAGGAAATTCCAAATTTTTACCTCCTCCCCCCAGAAAATTCCCATGTACTTAATTGCTTTAACGTCATTCTGAATTAATAACTCTCCTGGGGAAATGTTGGCAGTCCTGTACTAAAACCTATCATCCAGAAAAGAAAAATTGGTACTAGTGCATTATACGGACACTTATATATACTTTATATGGAATGTCGAACAGGAGATGTTATAGATACCGGAACAGATACCCGGTACTAAAATAGTTGTTAGAGTGGAATTGAGTCAAACGGGTGATCTAATATAAATGTTAAAATTGCGAAAGACATTACAGCGTTCTGGGCGCATAATTGTAACATGTAATTCTTATAATTTTGTTCATAAACCATTATAACCGGGTATCTGTCTCTGGTTAGGTTAGGTTACAAATTTGATATATGGTATGCTTTACCCCCCACCCCCCTAGTGTACAAATATATAGCCCAAATTTGTTTATAAACTATTATATATTCATCCTATTTTATTTCATTAGCATTAACCAAACTTGACTTCTTTAGCAGTATATAGAAGTGTCCATATAATGCACCAGTACCAAAAAAACGAGTTAAGGAAGGATTTACCCTTGTCTCGTCACAGCAAGTGCAATGGAGCAACTAAAATTTTCTGTTTGCTATATTTTCTGAGATGCGACCCATCGGGGTAAAGACAGACTTTACTGGTTTTCCACCGCCAAAACCTAGTATGGATATGCTGAAATTACAAGATCTGGTGTCTACACCTAGCAGAAACCGAATTGGAAAAGACGGGAAGAAAAAGTACTTTCTCCATATCTTCGTCTATTTCTCCCATTCCAAAAATAAAGAAAATCTTTGTACTTTTGTGATTTTCTCGCAAACTTGAAAAATGCATTTACTTGATTTTGACAGAGAATATAGCAGTGACGTCACTGCTATATAGCTGTGACGTCACTGCTATATACTGCAGTTCCTTAAAAGTGTTTAATATGCTTTTAATGTGATGTTATTTTCAATCGCCATAATGAGTTCTCCTGTTTGTGATGGATAAAACTATCCTTCCCCCTTTCTTTAATCACTCGAATAGTTTTAAAGATCAAAACTATTAGAATAGAAACAAAATCTAGAAACTAGAATAGAGACTATCGGTCACTTCAAAAGGAGTAAAGTTTTTTAATTAACTCTCAGTTTTTACAGCCCATTTGTTGTCTATCTAATTAGTAAGAGTTGCTAATTTAACAATGTTGAAGTCTCTAATTTACCTCTCAGGACTTAAGTAATTTGAAAAGCTCATTAAGGAATTTACATTAGGTTTCTTGAGTTTTAACCAGCGGTTTAGCCAGAAGGAGGGGGTCTCGAAGCCCTTCCGAAATACTAAAAAACGATGTTTAAATATGCAATTTGGATTATGTTTCGTGTAGTTTTATCTATTGTCCAGCCAACAGAAATACAAAATAAGAAACAGGTTTAAAAAGCTTATCTTAAATTTTGGGTTTAAAAACTTGTTTGCTTAAAATTTTTGAGTTAAAATGTAATTAGCAAGAGTTTTATAATTTTGCAATTTGGAAATCCTCAATTTACCTTTAAGGACTAAAGTAATTTTAAAAAAAAGTTTAATAATAATATAGTCCAGGATTCATGGATTTAGACCATTTTAGCTAGGGAGGATGTTATACTTTTTTTTATGTTTTAGCGTTTACAATACATTTTGACCATTTCAAGAATGAAAATAGAGTGGCTTCGGTTCATGAAAATTCAGGGGGGGAGGGTAAACTTATTTTTCAAAATCCAGTGTGGTGTTCTAGTCGAAATTTAATCACTGTGAATATGCAACCAGATTTTTGGATTTGCTCTGTTTTGCGTAAGAATTTTTTTTTTTTTTTTTTTTGGGGGGGGGCTGAATTGGATCTTTAGATTTATTTTTTTGTTCTCATAAAGTTATCTGGTGCATTTTTTATGTATTCAAAAATACAGTCATCGCTTTTCTAATGGTTTTTACGCCCATCTTTTAAGCCCGTAGTATCTAGCTAATGATCGTGTGAAATTTCTTTTTTATTTAAATTTCAGCCCATTCTTAAATTATTAAATCTTCCCTTTGTATTAACTCGACCAGTATTTCTATATCAAATCCTTGTGGAAAATTATAAGTCGTTGCCAAGATCTTGTTATATTTTTAAGTTTAGCTTACAAGACTGCGCGAGGAAACTCGTTTAGCAATGTTTGTCTGATTTTTTTTTTTTAATTCAGCAAATCTGACGCTACGGATAATTTAAAAATAGGAAAAACAATAGTTTACATATTAAAAAAAAAATCTGCTTTTCATGATTATTCTAAATATTTGAAATATGTAAATATTCATTATGTTTAAAGTTACCCTTTAAAAGTTACTTGTCCGATAAAATTCGCATGGCAAGTAACAAAAGAGATAGCTGCACAGCAACTTGGCCTTTTCCGCCTTTTTGTTGTGGTGGAAGATAACAATTTTGGCCCGGAAAAGGGCCAGAATATTAATCGAATGAAGTTTCAGAGATAACCAGTCGATTTGAATTATTGAACAGTCTTTTATTTAGCCTCCCAGTTTCAGAAGCCGTAATGCTACAGACCATAATGTTTCAGGGGCCATTGTGGCGCATTCGCTCCAAAAGATACACGTAGCTAAACCAAAAACAAAATTCAGAAAGAAAATTATTTTTAAGCTTCATTTAGCTGAGTTGATCTTATTTGAGGCTCTATAACTTCATCCGCATTGATGTCAGTGGCGGATCCAGGAGGAGGAGGGTGCGCGCCCTCCTAACGTAGTCTAAAGTTGTGTAATTTACTTAATTAACGCAAGTTTGCGTTAATTAAACTTGCTCCTAACGCAAGTGTATCGGATCAACCTATTTTGCCCCTTCCCTTAAAAAAAAACCTGGATCTGCCCTTGAGTGGTGTATAGTTGGGCCCCGACTGCTAAGGAGGGTCAATGAATCTTTCTGGGTGGTGAAGGGGCTTGGAACATGAAAAATAGGCCCATATTTCTATCTCTCAATTAGTGGATCAATATAGAACTCTTCAGTCAGTTAAATAAGTTTGGACTAAGCCTGCTATATGGTTGCTTTTGCTACGGGGGATAGCTATCCTTTATTGATCCTTTTATTGGGGATAGCTATCCTTTATTGATCCTTTTATTGGGGATAGCTATCCTTTATTGCACAAATACCTTGTTTTAGGCCTACATTCTGACTGCAATTTATGCACCTGTCGAATTTCCTTTTTGTTCTGATTTTGAGTATGCATAATCAATTAATTTTAAACGTATTCATCATAGGTACCCCTCTAAAAGGGGCGTAGTCTTGATTAAATTATAGAATGAAATTATAAAAATCTAAGAACTTTATGTATATAGAAATACAAAATTTGTTTTTTGTAGCTTAGATATTATTTTTCTAGAGGGTTGATTTTTTTTTCGGATATGGGTTTTATCGGTGGTAGCCCCTCCCCTCCCCCACCCGGGAAATTGTCTCTCCGCCGAAAATAGTCCTCGGACAATGCCCTTGTAACATTCTCTCCATATATAAGATTGTGCATCCAAATAAAGAAAAACAAAAAGAATTATGTATATGAATCCTGGGAAACTCCTCCCAGAAAATTTCCTCCCCACTAAAAATTCTCGCTGATGATCCCCCGCCCCTCAGAAAACTCCTCCTGAAAAATGTTCGTATGTTCCCCAATAATAAATTCTATATGTAAACAATGGACAAATTGTACAATTTGTAGCTCTTTCCCTCGGGGCTGTGGGGGGGAGGGGTCTTACCATTCCAAGAGGCATATTTATTGGACGCGATCTTTCAATTTTCTTGAACCGAATGGCTATCTCAAAATTTCAGTCGGATGTCTGGGGAAAATGGGCATTGGAAGGGGGCTAGTCGCCCTCCAATCTGCTTGGTCACTTAAAAGGACACTAAAACTTTTAAATTTTATTCGAATGAGCCTTCTCCTGATCTTCTAGGATTGTCGGTTCGATACGATTATCACTAAAAAATCAGTACTTTCAGTTGAAAAAAAACTTTTTTTATTATTTAATTTCTGATCGTTTTTAATAATTCTGGAAAAAAAACCCCATCTTCCCCTCTGTGCCCCCCCCCCCCATAGAAAGAACCTCTAGAAAATTCAATCCTATGAAAATTTACCCCGGACAATTACCCTTAACATACTCCACGTGTAAAATTGAGTCCGCAATGAGAAATTAAGACAAATAAAAGTAATTTTTTATAGGAATTCTAGAAAATTTACCCTGAAAAGTTTACCTCCCAGAAACTTTTCTCCCCATGGAAAATTCTCCCCGTGGAAAATTCCCCCAGGAATTCACCCACACACCCACCCCCCAAACCGAAACGTGTATACATACTTCCCGATAAAAATACTATACGTAAACAATGGGCAAGTTTCATAACTTAGAGGCCTTTCCTCAGCGGCCGTGGGGGGGCCATATTATCTCCAAAGACATGGTTATTGGACCTTTCAACTATATTGAACAAAAAGGATATCTCAAAATGTTGATCGGACGAGTTTGGGGGGAATGGGGCATGGGAGGGGAGTTAGCTATTCTCTAATCTTTTTGGTCGCTTAAAAAGGGTACTAGAACTTTTAGTTTCCGTTTGAAAGGGCCCTTTCCCAATATTCTAGGACCTATGGTTCGATACGATCACCCTCGAAAAAAAAAGATAAAAAAGCATTCGTGATCTTTCGTCTGACAAAAAATACAAATAACCACATTTTTGAAATCTCGAAAGTAGAGTTCTCTGGTACGCTGAATCTGATGGTGTGATTTTCGTTAAGATTCTATCACTTTTAGGGGGGTTTTCTCCCTTTTTCGAAAACCAGGCAAATTTTCTCAGGCTCTTAGCCTTTGGTGGGTAACACTAAACAAATGAGTCTTATATATTTGGAATCAGCATAATAATCCAATACTTTTGATATATCTATTGAAATCAAAATTCTGTATTTTACAGTTTTGGTTACCATTGAGCCGTGTCGCTCCTTACTTACAGTTCGTTATCACGAACTGTTTGAAAAATACAGAATTCCTAATTTCTATAGATTAGATCTTGAAACCTCCGCAGTAGGGTTCTCTGATCGTTTTGTAGTTAGGGAGAGTGCATATGCCTCAAAGGGTGCATTTTAATGCCGAAACCTCCCAACTCTCATTGAGCCTTCTGGTAAATACAGAATGAGTTTTAAAGAGGGTGGTAGAGGTAGAAATTGATATATAATGCCTCTTTATTTCCGGAAATATTTATGGCCTACGCTGTTAATATGACAGTAAAGCGTAACATTAAACCCCAAAACGAGTTATTCTGTTTAGGAGGGGGCTGCCCCTCCTCATCCCCAACTTCTTGCCCGTGGTCGTAGAAACTTCGAAGAACGATCCTTCGATCGGAAATTGAGAGTTCTAGTCCATTTTTTAAAACGTGATTCGAGACCAACTTTCCCTGTTCTAGAATCTTTTTGTTATCCTTAAGACGTCTGATCGACATTTTGAGCTACCTGTTTTGTACTTTCTCTATGGCAGCTGAATTTGCGTGTGAAGGAATTTTCTCCTGGGAGGGATGCCAGCCCCTGGTTTCGTCGGTTGAAAAGAAAACTATAAATGTATTTTCTAACCAAACCTGATGAATATTGTTTGATAGTATCTTCTTTTATTTCTCCAAAAAGTTTGATTTATTGCGGAATTTGTAGTCCTTTTAATTATATATTTAGTAAGTATGTCTAGAAAGAGATAGTTCGAAAACTTGATTGAAGTTTAGTCACTGATAAAGATCATCCATTCATTCAAACTTGCCCTGCAATGCCAACTTTGTTTTATTATATTAATGCATAGCTTTCATTTATATTGTGTATACCTTTTATTATGTATGCTGTAATGTCTTTCGCCTCAATTTTACCATTTTTTGAATATAATTAATTCTCTTTTTAGGCCACTCGCCTACGATTTGCCAAATATGGCAAAAGTGCATAAATCCTTGCGTTGGATTCCAATTTATTTGCTGGGGATTTTTTTGATTACAGCCGTTAACTGTCTTACTAATGAAGAAGTATTGACTGACAAAGAGAAAATGATGAAGTCTTTTAACGTATCCTGTGCTCCCAGGGATATTTGCCGCCATGATAAGGTAATTGTCTACATTTAATTTCTTTTTTATTGCTGCTCGGCCATAATTTTTCCCGTCTATTTTTTTTTTTTTTTTGGTTAACTGTTTTTTTTAATTCTACAAATAATGAAATATCACGATTCAGTTTTTCTTGTAGTTTTTAGAGATATATGGTGCGTAAACAGCGAATCAATAATCTGTTTTCGTTTTAAGTTTTGAGTTTGCTCTTTACTATAATCAGAAAAAATGTGTTATTTTTCAAAGAAAATGTATTTCTCGAAATCTATGAAGGGACAAAAATATCTAGGGGACAAATGCTCCCCCCCCCCGTTCCCAATTTAAGCCACTGTTTGAAAGACCAACACTACTCAGGTAAATTGGCACTGCAAATGCTCTAAAAAGTGCTGTACAACAACGGAAAAGTTTTCTTTAGCCAAAAGCCGACTGAGAGGGGTTTTCCCGACCGATTTTAGGGATACTTCTTTAACCCCCCCCCCCCTTATGTGTATATTGTCTATCCATCCACAGTTTTAGAGGGAAATATCGTACCTACACAATGCATTTTGTGCCCTTTAATTCCTTTAATTATAACCCCAGTCTAATTTACCTCTCAGGAAGTAGTTGATGGACCAAAAATAGTTCCAACAAGCCTCCTATAATTAAAAATTTGATTTATATTTTGTAAATTCTTGTACTAATAACTAAATTATTCAACATTCAAATATCTTGGAGTTTTTACTCGTATATATAATACATAAATTACGTGCAGTTGAGTGTAATTACAATAGTGATACAAAAACAAGTATCAGATTAAAAGCAGAATTAATCTTGAAATAATCTCATTCTCAGTCAAATTTCAGACAACTTTTAAATGAGTTATGCTAATTTAAGGAAGAGCGAAACAATAATAAAGATCTAGTTATATATTCCGCATTGAACTAGTGTTTGAAGCAGGGTTGCCAACTGGACACATTTTTATGTCAAAAGGACACAATTCCCATGTGCCGATACATAAATTGCAAAGAAAGGAACATATTTTGTAAGCTTATGACATAAAAAGAAACATGTCTCAACTGGCGATATATTTTGATAAAAAAAAAAGATATCATTTTTCACTTGCTTCTTTTTTTTCTTTTTTTTTTTTTGAGCATCCAGGTTTTGCCAGAGATGTTGGAAGCAAAGGATTTTTCCCAAAATAAGGGATTGTCTCCAAAATAAGGGATTTAAGTTTTTATCTAGTTTTAAGGTTTCAATATGGACATATTTCAGAGGCAACGCTGTAGCGTTACCTATAGTAAGGGCCATACAGCTCCAATGTTTTATTATTTATTTATTATTTATTTTTTTTTCCCAGAGGCACTTCATATGGAAGGGGTCGTCGTAGAAACTTTAAATGGGGCTCATTAGATTGTAAATCGAGAGTTCTAGTGCTCTTTTTAATAGTCGAAAGTGATTGGAGGGCAACTAGCCCCCCCCCCCACGCCCATCATTTCCCCAAACAAATCCAATCAAAATTTTGAGATAGCCATTTTGTTCAGTGTAGTTGATTTCCAAATAGAAAATATGTTTTTGAGGAGGACACTCCCCCACAACCCTCAGGGCAAGGGTTTTCAGTTAAGCCCTGGGGGTATGTAAGGTTTTATAGAAGGCGTAGTCGTAGAAACTTCAAAAAAGACTCATTCGATTGGAAATTCAAAGGGATAGTGCCCTTTTTAATAGTTGAAAGAGATTGGAGGGCAACTAGCCCCCCCCCCCCCCCTACGCGCATCATTCCCCCAAACACATCCAATCAAAATTTTGAGATAGCCATTTTGTTCAGCGTAGTAGATTTCCATATAGAATATATGTTTTTGAGAAGGAAAATCCCCCACAACCCTCAGGACAAGGGTTTTAAGTTATGCCCTGGGGGCATATAAGGTTTTTATAGACGGCTTTGTCGTATAAACTTCAAAAAAGGCTCATTCGATTGGAAATTCAAACGGCTAGTGCCCTTTTGAAAAGTCGAAAGTGATTGGAGGGCAACTAGCCCCCCCCCCCCCCACGCCCATCATTCCCCCAAACTCATCCAATGAAATTTTGAGATAGCCATTTTATTAAACGTAGTTTGAAGTTCTGAAAATTAGGTCTTTGAGGATGACAACTGCCCCACAGCCCTCAGGGCAAGGGTTGTAAGTTATGCCCTGGGGGCATATAAGGTTTTGTATAGACAACGTTGCGTATAAACTTCAGAAACGGCTCATTCGATTGGAAATTTAAATGGCTAGTTCCCATTTTGATAGTCGAAAGTGATTTTAAGGCCACTGACACCCCTTCCACGCCCACCATTTCCCCAAAGACATTCAATCAAAAATTTTGATATAGCCATTTTGTTCAACGTAGTTGGAGGCTACGGAAATTATATTGTTGACCAGGACGTTCCCCCCACATTCTTCAAGGACAATGGTTATAAATTATGCCCTAGGGGCAACTATTGCTCTTGTGGAAGGAATGCTCGTATAAACTTCAGAGTGGACTCATTTGATTGGAAATTGAAAGTTCTAGTTCACTTTTTAAGTGTTAAAAGATATTGGAGGGTAAGCAGCTCCCCTCCCCAAACCCTTTTTTTTTAAATGCATCCAATAAAAATTTTAAGATAGCTTTTTTGTTAAAAATAGTTCAAAGATCATATAACAAAAATTACGGTGTCGACACAACCCACCAGGGCCCAGGGTAAGGCGTTGTAAGTTATGCCCTGGGGTTATATATGGGTCTTATGGAAGAGATGCATGTAATAACTTCAAAGAGGGATAATTTGATTGGGAATTGAAAGTTCTAGTTCACTTTTTAAGAGTGAAAATAGATTGGAGGGCACCTACCCCCCCCCCCCTCCACGCCCTTTTCTCCTCAAACCTATCCGATAAGACCTTTGAGATAGCTCTTTTTAACCATATAAAGAAAAATCAGGGGTCAACACAGGGCCCGAGGGTAGGTTTTGTAAGTTATGTTTTGGGGGAATATATGGTTCTTATTGAAGGGATGCTCTTAAAAAATTCAGAGATGGCTCACTTGATTGGAAATTTAAAGTTCTAGTTCAGTTTTTTAGTGTAAAAATAGATTGGAGGGCAACTACCCCCCCCCCCCCCACGCCCCTTTTTCCCCAAATGTATCCAATAAAAATTTTGAGATAACCATTAAGTTAAAAATAGCACAAAAGTCAGACAACAAAAACTCAGGTGTCGTCACAACCCCAAGGGCCCGGGGGCAGGCGTTGTAAGTTATGCACTGGGGCATATATTGTTCGTATGAAAGGGATGCTCGTATAAACTTTAGGGAGGGCTCATTTGATTGGATATTGAAAGTTCGAGCTCACTTTTTAATTGTCAAAAGAGATCCGAGGGCAACTAGCCCCCCCCCCCCCACATTTTTCAAAACACATCTGATTGCAAATTTTTAGATAGACATTTTGATAAAAATAGTTCAAAGATCGGACAAGAAAAAATCCGGTGTCAATAGAACCCCTCAGGGTCTGTGGGAAGGTTTTCTATTTTATGCCCTAAAGACCTCCATGTTTCCTTTGAAAGAAGTGCTCGTAAAAACTTTATAAAGTGCCCAATTCATTGGAAATTGACAGTTCTAATTCACTTCTTAAACGATGAGAGAGTTAAACTATCCCCCCCCGCTCTTTTTTCCACAAACCTGTCCGCTACAAATTTTGAGATAGCCAGCGTTTTGGAAATTTTTCAAAAATTAGGTAATAAAAACGCTCCCCCCCCCCAGAGCCCGGCCTTGATTTGCATTGAATATGCAAATCAAGCTTGAAACGAAAAAAAATAACCACAAACAAGAGTTCGGGTATGACCTCCTTCTCTCGCTGTAAAAGGCTAAAACCTTTTGCGTCATTGGCGCTTTACTGAAAACCAATTTTGTGACAAATATTTTCTTTTGTGCTTAATATTGAAAATAAACATTAAAGTTATAGTAACATTTTGAACTGATGAGCGTTCAGTAATTAATATCATTATACATTAAATATTCAGTTTAATTTGTTAGCTCTTTTTAAAGTTGTTAAAGACTAATATAGTTTCCCTACAAATAAGTGATTGGATACTGCCTCCTTTCCTAACTGTAAATAAAAACCAAAAGCCTACTGCGTCATTGGTACCTAACTGAAAACGAATTATATTACAAATATTTTCTTTTCCGGTTGTTGTGGTATTCAAAATAAAATAAATTAGAGTGGAATACATTCCCAAACTGATGGGTTTTCCAAAAGCTCAAATCATTACTCATCAAATATTCCATTTTAGAATCTTTATACTTTTCAAGACTGTTCAAGACACATATAGTTTTCAGTATAGTACCAATGAAACAGTAGGTTTTACACTTTTAAAGTGAGAGAAGGAGTACATACCCAAACCCTTGTTTGTAGTTATTTGTACTTACTTTAATCTTGATTTGCCTATTCAATTTAATTTTCATTTGTTTTAACATTTATTTGATAATCTCAATTAATGTCTTTTGTATGTTTATTTGCATTGATTGTTTATTTAATTTATTTTCATTTTAAGTTTCAATTATGCTTCAATAGGAAAATAATTTCTTTCATTTTAAGCTTGATTTACATATTGAATTTAAGCATTAGCCTACCCGCTGTAAAGTTTATTTATTCATTTATATTATCGGCTGTTGTATGTTTTTTTGCTATGATTTCTTATTCGTTATATGCTCTTTTTGCGTTTGATTTATTCTTTAATAATAATTTCTGGTCATTTTGAGTTTGAATTTTAAAAGGTATTTGTATCTGCTGAGCTTAAGTTTAAAATGGCCTTTACTTTTCTTTGAAAAACTTATTTTTCGGAAAGTTTTTTTTTAATTAATTAGCTAAAAATGACGCAATTTTGGAATGCTCAGGCAACACATTCATGGACCAGGAAGTTGGTAACCTTGGCTCAGAGCATGCAAATCAGATAGGCTTATATTACAAACCAGTAGAGAGGTCTCTGAAATAAAGAGCTTGGCAAGAAATTTGCCGACCAATGAAAAGAGTCAAATTTGCCCCCCCCCTCACATTTTATGTTAATAAGAACTCTAAAATACACTTGCTTAATATGGAATTGTGCCCCCCCCCCCTGTGCACAAGGTCAAACTTGACACCCAAATTCTATACCAGTATCAAATTTGATAATAATAGAAAGGTATCTGAAAAATAATGACTTTGCAAGGAATTTGCCTCTTTCTGTAGAACCGTGATTTCCAGCTGAATTTTCTCCCCCTCCTCTCCAATTTTATGTTAATAAGATCTCTAAAATACATTTCCTTAATATGGAATTGTGCCCCCCCCCCTCTGTGCACAAGGTCAAACTTGACACCCAAATTCTAATACCAGGATCAAATTTGATATTAATAGAAAGGTATCTGAAAAATAACGACTTTGCAAGGAATTTTCCTCTTTCTGTAGAGCCGTTATTTCCAGCTGAATATACTTTAGAGCCTTAATTTTGAAAGACATTTTTCATGTGGATGACGTCAATATCATATGCATTTAAGGAGCGAAAAAGGATACACGATGGCCTTAAAGCTTCCTTCAGATAAATACAATTAAAATTTTGAATAAGTGGTGCGATATGACGGTGCTGATAATAAGTTAGAAAAATAATCTTAAGAAGGCCGAGCTTCATAAATTTAGAATACATGGGGATGAAGGATTGATGTTATTGACTGCGAGAAGGCTGAAAAACCAGATTCTTTCACCGACAGGATGGCGAACGTAGTCCACAGTTATCGCGGCCATTTTAAAAACGTACCGCCTCACTCCCCCAATATCGTAATTTTGAACCAGTGCACCCGCACACTGTTTAAGCACATGCATGATGTACGGTGGGTGTTAGGAACTCTGTTTCTTTTGTTTCAAATTCGAATCAACAATATCATGGGATGATTTAAATTTGATTGTTGTGAAAAAAAAACCTTTGGAAAATAGAGGAGAAATTCCTGTATAGGACAAATAGATTTGATGTTTGAGGTTATTGTGAATTTTTTATGAGGATGGTTTAGTGAATAGGTAGTTTTTTTTTTTTTTTTTTTTGTAGTTCGTGTAAGTATTTTAGTGTTTGTGTATAAATTTAGTTATATAGTATTGTATCGTGAAATACCTGTTTGGTGCAGTCACGTAATAAAATAATTCAGTAGCATAGAATGGGCTTTGATTGGATGAAAATCATAACACGACATCATTTTCAATTAATCAGGGCTGCTTTCCACTGACGTAAAATTATTTAAAGGGAATGTTATATTTTATGCGAAACAGGAATTGTGGCAAGACGAAAATAATAAAAACTAATTTTAATATTGCCATCACGGTCAAGTGAATTAATTCTTTTTCGCAATTCTTTAATATTAAGCCTCAAGGCTGTAACAATTGTTGCTATGCAATGACTTGAGTCGCAAAATAATGGCAAATCAAAAAATCATGTAAATACTGGTTTTTATTTATTCTTTTTTTTGTTATTAAACGATATATGAAGATTCGGATACTTTATACATTAATTTATTTATATGGAAGAGAGCAAATAAAAACAGCAAAAACAGAAAAATTATATGGTAAGAAAGGCCATATTAAGGGAAGAAGTTAAGGGATTTGAACCCCCCCCCTTCCCATTTTTCTGGCACGTAAAAACGTAGCAAAAATGCATATAAACAAATTGTTGATGTGTTTGAAGATATTTATACCTTCCCCTGAACAAAAATCCTGGAGCGTCGCAACATATGAAATTTGTATTTAAAAAACCGACTCGTGACATTATCCGATATTTGTAAAATACTGAAAAACAAATGTTTTGCTTTTAGTACAAAAACTGAAACGGTAATCCGCCAATTCTTTTTTTTTAATTCTACAAATATAAGGAAATATCACGAGTCAGTTTTTATTGCAGCTCTAGATATATATGGTGTTTAAACAGCGAATAAATAACCTGTTTTCGTTTTAAGTTTCAAGTTTGCTCTTTACTATAATCAGAAAAAAATGTGTTATTTTTGGTACTTGATAATTAAACGAAACACTCAAGAATTGCGCTTAGGTTAGATATCAGAAAACTGGTTTCTTTCATAGCCACAAAGACAAGTGATGAGTGATAAAATGCATTGGATTTGTATAATTTTTTATATATATTTGCTCACTAGGGGGGTGGGGGTTAGGTTATGTTAGCTTAGTGGCGCTGTCCAAATACTGCCCCCTCCCAGTGTGTAAATATATAGCCCAAATTATATTATTATATCTACTAACGGTTATATGAAGATTATATTTAATTAGGATTAACCTAATTTTACTTCTTTGGTGTATTTCGTTTAATTAACAAGTAGCATTGTTTTAATGTTAATTTTTGTTTGTTTTTAGTTCTTAAGAATAAACACAATAAGCCTTACAATAAGAATCTTTACCAGTTTAGATGGAGAAACCAAAAAAGTCTACATGAGCTTTTATTGAAATGAGCTTTTGAAATGAGCTCATGAGCTACATGAGCTTTTATTTATTATCATTAATATTAGGTTTTACTTCGCAGCTCTCTTAAACTTTCCCTTAAAAAACATCTGCAACTCTTTCTCAAGGAATCCAAGGGGTTATTTATTCTTGGTATCTTTGAGGGTGCGTAGATAAAAAAAGTTAATATATTATTTAAAAAATATTGTCCTATCTGAAATATATATAGACTTTAGAAAACTGGAGGGCATTAAAAGAATTTAAGATGTATAGGCTAGTTGATGTAATTTATGGGAATTCGTGGTATTATTAATGTAATTTGTCAGCTGCAATGTTACTAAGAATACCGAACTTCTCATGCTAAAAATTGCTTTCATTATTTTTGCTTCTTGGAATTCAACATTTTAGGAGAACTGATTATCAAAATCGTATCATCAGGAAAAAATAAAAGGTTATAAAGCAAGAAAATTCTTCTAATTTGAGGATAGTACCCTTCCCATACCCCTCAATGACATGTAAAAAAGCGGTATAGGGCAGATATATTCGTTGCGATTTTTTGTTTGATCGAAAAAACCAATCACCGAAATTAATAGTAAAATGGATGTAAGTAGTAAAGCATCTAGTACTACAGCCAGTGATTGCGTAATATGCCTCCAGGCTCATTTAATACCGGTCCTATTAAGGACAAGTTTTTTCTGACGTAGATTTCTAGTTCATGATATACAAGTTTTTTTTTTATGTTAAATCCGTGGTCATTCATCTGTAAGTTGATTAGTAGGGTTTTTTTTTTAAAAACTTGGCTATTCGTTTCATGGGTTTCATTAATAGAACGAGTAATGCATTTGAAAAGGGTAATTACTTCTTTAGTTTACGAGATTTGCGAATTTTTTTTTTTTTTGCGAAAAGATATTTGCGTAGACGCTTACAAGGGACATTGCTAGAAAGTATTCAATAGCTTAATTGAAAAGTAACGATAGAATGACATTGTGACTTGACCTAGATTTACCTCGCCGATGTGGTCTGTATAATACGTAAGTAACGTTTGAAAAATATTGTCAATTTAAAAATACAGGGCTGAAAAGTGGTAGGAGGGGGGGGGGGGGCACAGAGGGGGGAGGTGCCCGCGGGTGCGGTTAAAGAGGAGACAGGTGCCCGGAGGGATTTCGGTTAGACCCGGGTTCAGTTACACGGAGGGTTCCGGTCCCCGGGGGCTATCACTTTTTTTTTTTAGTAAATAGGGCTCCCTGTTTTAAAAATACCGTTTTATTATGTGGCGTGGATCATTTGGTGACGAGATATTAAACGTAATTAAATTTAGCACGGACGTTCAGTTGTACAGGGGTTTCAGTTATACAGGGGTTCAGTTACATGGGGGTTCTTTGTGTTAAATAAGTAGTTTTTGTATCTTTTAAAAGAACTTTACGGGGATTGAGAGACTCAGTTGCCTAATTCCGTGTGATTTTTATTTACTTGATGCTCATTAAAATCGAAATTTTTGTGTTAAATAAGTAGTTTTTGTATCTTTTAAAAGAGCTTTACGGGGATTGAGAGACTCAGTTTCCTAATTCCGTGTGATTTTTATTTACTTGATGGTCATTAAAAACGAAATTTTTGTGTTAAATAAGTAGTTTTTTTATCTTTTAAAAGAGCTTTACGGGGATTGAGAGACTAAGTTGCTTTATTCCGTGTGATTTTTCTTTACTTGATGGTCATTAAAAACGAAATTTGTATGTTAAATAAGTAGTTTTTGTATCTTTTAAAAGAGCTTTACGTGGATTGAGAGACTCAGTTGCCTATTTCCGTGTGATTTTTCTTTACTTGATGCTCATTAAAAACGAAATTTTGATGTTAAATAAGTAGTTTTTGTATCTTTTAAAAGAGCTTTACGGGGATTGAGAGACTCAGTTGCCTAATTCCGAGTGATTTTTCTTTACTTGATGGTCATTAAAAACGAAATTTTATTGTTAAATAAGTATTTTCTGTATCTTTTAAAAGAGCTTTACGTGGATTGAGAGACTCAGTTGCCTAATTCCGTGTGATTTTTCTTTAATTGATGGTCATTAAAAACGAAAGCTCCCTGTTTTCAAAATCCCTTTTTCTTCTGAGGCTTGGAGCATTTGGTGACTAGATATTAAACGTAATGAAATTTGGCACGGAGGTTCAGTTGTACAGGGGTTTCAGTTATACAGGGGTTCAGTTACATGGGTGTTCTTTGTGTTAAATAAGTAGTTTTTGTATCTTTTAAAAGAACTTTACGGGGATTGAGAGACTCAGTTGCCTAATTACGTGTGATTTTTCTTTACTTGATGCTCATTAAAAACGAAATTTTTATGTAAAATAAGTAGTTTTTGTATCTTTTAAAAGAGCTTTACGGGGATTGAGAGACTCAGTTGACTAATTCCGTGTGATTTTTTTTACTTGTTGGTCATTAAAAACGAAATTTTTTTGTTAAATAAGTAGTTTTTGTATCTTTTAAAAGTACTTTACGGGGATTGAGAGACTCAGTTGACGAATTCCGTGTGATATTTCTTGAATTAATTGACAATAACAAATATATTTGTGAGTGAAATTAGTAGTTTTTGTATCTTTTTAACAGAACATTATGTTGATGGAGACAATCAGACGCATACTAACATTTGATTTTTTTTTACTTTATACAAAGAATTATATATATATATGTGGTGTAAAAGTAGTTTTTTTATATTTTATTATTGCATATCGGGTATTGTTTGTCTCTGTGGACTAATTCCGTGTGATTTTTATTTACTTGATGGTCATTAAAAACGAAATTTTTGTGTTAAATAAGTAGTTTTTGTATCTTTTAAAAGAGCTTTACTGGGATTGAGAGACTCAGTTGCCTAATTCCGTGTGATTTTTCTTTAGTTGATGGTCATTAAAAACGAAATTTTAATGTTAAATAAGTAGTTTTTGTATCTTTTAAAAGAGCTTTACGGGGATTGAGAGACTCAGCTGCCTAATTCCGTGTGACTTGTTGGTCATTAAAAACTAAATTTTTGTGTTAAATAATTAGTTTTTGTATAATTTTATAGATCAGTAAGTTGTGGTAGAGTATACTTTATGAAATATATGTTCATTAAATAAAATCGAAATACAAAAATAGTTTAATTCAGACTTTTTTAATAATATGTAAATATACAACTTTATTTATTTTTTTATTTATGTACATAAATTAAAATGTAAAAATATGATTACATTTCTAAAAATTGAGCTCTGTGATTGGTCAGAGACACGACGTGACTTTCCCACTGGCATTCTATGACCGGTTATTGACAGCGCTCTGTGATTGGTCAGAGACACGATGTGACTTTCCCACTGGTATTCTATGACTGGTTATTGACACAACCTAATCTATTGCATTTATTAAATCATTATTTTTTACGCAGTGGAACGATAAAAACATAAGTCATATCTTTTAAAAAAAAGTGAAGATGGAAAATTTTAATAAAGTGTGTTTAAATAACAAGGTTATTGTAGAATTGAATGCCGACAAAGAGAAATATTTAAACATTGAAACAAGTACAGGTGGTAGCACTATTGGAAATGTATGCATGCCTTGTCATGACAGTAAGGAATTAAATTTCTTTGGAATACCGAAAAAATTCAACTCTTATGTTGGTGGTTATGCGAGATTGAGATCTCCAGAGATGATTGCACTCAAAGAGAATGCCAACATAAAAATAATCATTGATGATAGAGGACAACTCCTTGCTACTGTTGCAGGTAACACATTACCTACTGATACATCCAATCGTCACCTTTCAGGTATTAGCATTCAACGGAAGATCAATAAAAGAAAGGCCTACTCTTCTACTAATATCGTACACCATATCTTGTCTACGTGCCGAAACTGTTACCTGTGTAAAAATAATGGGATAATAGACAGCGAAATTGCCAGAAAAATAAAAAGGGCATTGTCAGAAAATATCACGATGGAATATAAAGATGAATCAATGAAAAACAAACCACCAGCAAACGTTACTGACATTGGTCAAACAGTCATTGAACCAAATAATACCAAAGACGAAAAGCATATTGAGCCTTTTGATGAGACACCAGTAAAAATTGTGTATGACTCAAAATGGAATAATGATTATTCTACTGATTACGAACTAAGAGAAGACAATAGCTATAATATCAAGAGAGAACATGGTGAACTATTTTATGGAACAGATTCAAAATGTCCAAAGTTAATTGTTGATATTAATAATGTATCATAATATATTTATTCTATTAATATTCTACATAGCATTATTTCATTAAAAATATATTTTGCATTACATTGTTATGTGTTCATTATTTTTAGAGTAAGCTAGCATATCAAACGTTTAGAATGTCTAATAAAACGTCGGAGATGTAAGAAAAGGACTTTGCATACATCTATTGTCAGACACATGGGGACACATTTTTTCTTGAATTCACCTCCTGGATAAATAAAAAAAGACATTTCATTCAAGAAATTATGACGAAACTCTAAGTAAGCTACAAACTCTGTCTTGAAGTTACCTCATGGATAAACAATGCAGAAATTTCATTTAAGAAATTATCAAAAATAGTAAGTACAATATCTTTCTAGAATTCGCTTCCTTGACAAAATACAGATATTTAATTAAATAAATAATAATAAACTCGCAAGTAATTAATAAAGTCTTTATTGTTTTCCCCTATTGGATACACAATACTGAAATTTCATTCAAGAAATTATGAAGGAATTCTAAATAGGTAACACACTCATGTTACCTCATGGATACACACAATGCAGAAATTTCCTTTAAGAAATTATCCAAAATTTTAAGTAAGTAGCAAATTCTTTCTTGAATTCACCTCCTGTGTAAATTTAAAAGACAGTTCACTAAAGAAATTATGAAAAAATTGTAAGTAAGTAGCAAATTCTTTCTTGAATGTTCTAGAAATTATGACAAAAGTCCAAGTAAGTAACAAACTCTTTATTGTTTTCATGACTTAGATACACGTTGTAGAAATTTAATTCAATAAATTATTAAAAAATTCTCAGTAATTATCAATTTATTTATTTAATTAAACTATTTTATAAAAAATAATTACATTTAATTTAAGAAATTATGAAAAAAACAATTTCTTTCTTGAAGTCAACTCATGGATACACAATACAGAAATTTCATTCAAGAAATTATGAAAATATTTATAAGTAAGTAACAAACTCTTTTTGTTTTCACCTCTTGGATATACAGTACAGATACTTCATTCAAGAAATTATGAAAAAACCGCAAGTAAGTAACTTTTTTCTCTTTATCAAAAACAATTTTCACTTAGCTACACGATGTAGAAATTTAATTCAAGAAATTAGGAAAAAAATTCTCAGTAAGTAACAATTTCTTTCTTGAAGTCAACTCATTGATACACAATACGGAAATTTCATTCAAGAGTTTGATGACATAGATAAACGATTTAGAAATTTGATTCAAGAAATTATGAAAAAATTCTCAGTAAGTAACAATTTCTTTCTTGAAGTCGTCTCTTGGATGCACAATGCTGAAATTTCATTCAAGAAATTATGAAAATATTTGTAAGTAAGTAACAAACTCTTTATTGATTTCACCTCTTGGATATACAGTACAGATACTTCATTCAAGAAATTGTGAAAAAATCGCAAGTAAGTAACTTTTTTTTTTCTCTTTATCACATACAATTTTCACTTAGCTAAAGGATGTAGAAATTTAATTCATGAAATTATTGAAAAATTCTCATTAAGTAACAATTTCTTTATTTAAGTAGACTATTGGATACGCAATCTGTAAATTTGATTCAATAAATTATAAAAAAATTTTAAATAATTTTCAAATTCTTTCTTTACTTCACCTTTTGGATAAACAAAAAAAAAAAAAAAAAAGAAAGTTCTTTAACTAAAAAAATTAAAAATAAAAATAACTTACAAAAGTTTTTTTTTTTAACGAGTTATATATACGATGTATAAATTAAATTAATGAAATTCATTAAAAATAGTCTCTTTAAGTATCAAGTTCTTTCTTGAGTTTAACAGTCTGATACACAAAATTTTATTTAAATTCAAGAAATTGTTAATATATTTGTAAGTAAGTAACAAAATAATTATTAAAAAATAAAAATGTAGCGGAACAACAGACAATACATTCAAGAACCTATGAAAAAATCTTAATTAAATAGCTTTTTTTCTTTATCACAAACAATTTTCACTTAGCTACACTATGTGTTAAATTTAATTCAATAAATTATGAAAAAATTTTCAGTAAGTAACAATTTCTTTCTTGAAGTCAACTCTTGGATACACACAATAAGGAAATTTCATTCAAGAAATTATAAAATATATTTGTAAGTAAGTAACTAGCTCTTTTTTGATTTCTACTCTTGAATATACAGTACAGATACTTCATTAAAGAAACGTGATTAAACACGTGTTGAAACTACATGCTATTTGTATGCCTTTCCTTGGCACCTTTCCAAACGAACAGGGATTCCCCACTGGTTCCTACACATTGCAAAAAGTGAGCAGTACGAAAACTCCACTTTTTCAACCAGACTGTTTTTTTAGGTACCAATAAGGAGAGATAGGAAAATTCAACATAGCTTTATTTCATTTTTGTCAGTTACCTTTAGTCGTAGTTACGTGGGCCCACGGAACTTCGTCGAAATGAACCTTAAAAAAATGAAATAAAGCTATGTCGAATTTGCTTATCTCTCCTTATTGGTCCCTAAAAAACCAGTCTGGTTGAAAACGTGGAGTTTTCGTACTGCTCACTTTTTTGCAATGTGTAGGAACCAGTGGGGAATCCCTGTTCGTTTGGAAAGGTGCCAAGGAAAGGCATACAAATAGCATGTAGTTTCAAAACGTGTTTAATCACGTTTCTTGAATGAAGTATCTTTACTGTATATTCAAGAGGTGAAATCAATAAAGAGCTTGTTACTTACTTACAAATATTTTTTATAATTTCTTGAATGAACTTTCCGTATTGTGTGTATCCACGAGTTGACTTCAAGAAAGAAATTGTTACTTACTGAGAATTTTTTAATAATTTCTTGAATTAAATTTCCCACATCGTGTAGCTAAGTGACAATTGTTTGTGATAAAGAAAAAAAAGCTACTTACTTGCGATTTTTTCATAATTTCTTGAATGAAGTATCTGCACTGTATATCCAAGAGGTGAAATTAATAAAGAGTTTGTTACTTACTTACAAATATTTTCATAATTTATTGAATGAAATTTCCGTATTGTGTATCCAAGAGTTAACTTCAAGAAAGAAATGGTTACTTACTGATAATTTTTTTAATAATTTCATGAATTTTATTTTTAAATAGTATATATAACTCGTTAAAAAAATAAATTTTTTTACTTAATTAGAATTTTGTAATAATTTCTTGAACGAAATGTATTTTTTTTTTTTTTTTTTTTTATACAACAGGTGAATTAAAAAAAGAAATTTCTAATTATTTACAATTTTTTCATAATTTATTTAATAAAATTTACGTATTGCGTATACAAGAGTTGACTTCAAGAAAGAAATTGTTACTTACTGATAATTTTTAAATAATTTCTTGAATTAAATTTCTACATCATTTAGCTAAGTGAAAATTGTTTGTGATAAAGAGAAAAAAAGTTACTTACTTGCGATTTTTTCACAATTTCTTGAATGAAGTATCTGTACTGTATATCCAAGAGGTGAAATCAATAAAGAGTTTGTTACTTACTTACAAATATTTTCATAATTTCTTGAATGAAATTTCCGCATTGTGCATCCAAGAGACGACTTCAAGAAAGAAATTTTTACTTACTGAGAATTTTTTAATAATTTCTTGAATCAAATTTCTACATCGTTTATCTAAGTCATGAAATTCTTGAATTAAATTTCCGTATTGTTTATACATTAGTTGACTTCAAGAAAGTAATTGTTACTTACTCAGAATTTTTTTCCTAATTTCTTGAATTAAATTTCTACATTGTGTAGCTAAGTGAAAATTGTTTTTGATAAAGAGAAAAAAAAAGTTACTTACTTGAGATTTTTTCATAATTTCTTGAATGAAGTATCTGTACTGTATATCCAAGAGGTGGAAACAAAAAGAGTTTGTTACTTACTTACAAATATTTTCATAATTTCTTTAATGAAATTTCTGTATTGTGTATCCATGAGTTTAATTCAATAAAGAAATTGTTTATTTTCATAATTTCTTAAATTAAATTTCAGTATTGTGTATCCAAGAGTTGACTTAAAGAAAGAAATTTCTACTTACTGAGAATTTTTTCATAATTTATTGAATTAAATTTCTACAACGTGTATCTAAGTCATGAAAACAATAAAGAGTTTGTTACTGACTTGGAATTTTGTCATAATTTCTAGAACGAAATGTCTTTTTTGTTTATTCAGCAGGTGAATTCAAGAAAGAATTTGCTACTTACTTACAATTTTTTCATAATTTCTTTAATGAACTGTCTTTTATATTTACCCAGGAGGTGAATTCAAGAAAGAATTTGCTACTTACTTAAAATTTTTGATAATTTCTTAAAGGAAATTTCTGCATTGTGTATCCATGAGGTAACATAAGTGTGTTACCTATTTAGAATTCCTTCATAATTTCTTGAATGAAATTTCAGTATTGTGTATCCAATAGGGGGAAACAATAAAGACTTTATTACTTACTTGCGATTTTATTATTATTTCTTGAATTAAATATCTGTATTGTGTCCAGGAAGCGAATTCAAGAAAGCTATTGTACTTACAATTTTTGATAATTTCTTCAATGAAATTTCTGCATTGTGTATCCATGAGTTAACTTCAAGACAGAGTTTGTAGCTTACTTAGAGTTTCGTCATAATTTCTTGAATGAAATGTCTTTTTTTATTTATCCAGGAGGTGAATTCAAGAAAAATTTGTCCCCATGTGTCTGACAATAGATGTATGCAAATTCCTTTTCTTACATCTCCGACGTTTTATTAGACATTCTAAACGTTTGATATGCTAGCTTACTCTAAAAATAATGAACACATAACAATGTAATGCAAAATATATTTTTAATGAAATAATGCTATGTAGAATATTAATACAATAAATATATTATGATACATTATTAATATCAACAATTAACTTTGGACATTTTGAATCTGTTCCATAAAATAGTTCACCATGTTCTCTCTTGATATTATAGCTATTGTCTTCTCTTAGTTCGTAATCAGTAGAATAATCATTATTCCATTTTGAGTCATACACAATTTTTACTGGTGTCTCATCAAAAGGATCAATATGCTTTTAGTCTTTGTTATTATTTTGTTCAATGAATGTTTGACAAATGTCAGTAACGTTTGCTGGTGCTTTTTTTTTCATCGATTCATCTTTATATTCCATAGTGATATTTTCTGACAATGCCCTTTTTATTTTTCTGGCAATTTCACTGTCTATTATCACATTATGTTTACACAGGTAAAAGTTTCGTCACGTAGACAATATATTGTTTACGATATTAGTATAAGATTATGCCTTTCTTTTATTGATCTTCCGTTGAATGCTAATACCTGAAAGGTGACGATTGGATGTATCAGTAGGTAATGTGTTACCTGCAACAGTAGCAAGGAGTTGTCCTCTATCATCAATGATTATTTTTATGTTGGCATTCTCTTTGAGTGCAATCATCTCTGGAGATCTCGATCTCGCATAACCACCAACATAAGAGTTGAATTTTTTCGGTATTCCAAAGAAATTTAATTCCTTACTGTCATGACAATGCATGCATACATTTCCAATAGTGCTACCACCTGTACTTGTTTCAAAGTTTAAATATTTCTCTTTGTCGGCATTCAATGCTACAATAACCTTGTTATGTAAACACACTTTATTAAAATGTTCCATCTTCACTTTTTTTTTTAAAGATATGACTTATGTGTTTATCGTTCCACTGAGTAAAAAATACTGATTTAATACATGCAATAGATTAGGTTGTGTCAATAACCAGTCATAGAATACCAGTGGGAAAGTCACATCGTGTCTCTGACCAATCACAGAGCGCTGTCAATAACCGGTCATAGAATGCCAGTGGGAAAGTCACGTCGTGTCTCTGACCAATCACAGAGCGCAATTGTTAGAACTGTAAGCATATTTTGACATTTTAAGTTATGTACAGAAAGAAAGAAATAAATAAAGTTGAAAAATTTCGAAGTTTTAAAAAAGTTTGAATTAAACACTTTTAGGATATTGAGTGTCTTTACTGAAAAACTAGTGCATTACAGAGTCTCTCAAACCCCTTAAAGCTCTTTTAAAAGATACAAAAACTACTTATTTAACACGAAAATTTTGTTTTTAATGACTACCAAGTCACACGGAATTAGTCAGCTGAGTCTCTCAATCCCCATAAAGCTCTTTTAAATTATACTATCTAGTATAATATATCAAAAAAAGATCGTTTTTATTTAACATAAACTAAAGATTCCCCACATCGATTGAGGATTAAGAGTCTCTCAAGCAATGTAAAGTTCTTTTAAAAGATATAAAAACTACTTATTTGACATACAAATTTAGTTTTTAATGTTAATCCAGTCCAGAACACTAAAACCGACTAAGGAAACTGAGTCTCTCAATCCCCGTAAAGATCTGTTAAAAGATACAAAAACTACTTATTTAACACCAAATTTTCGATTTTAATGACCATCAAGTAAAGAAAAATCACACGGAATTAGGCAACTGAGTCTCTCAATCCCCGTAAAGCTCTTTTAACAGATACAAACTCTCCTTCTGTAACATCATATTTTCGTTTTTAATGACCAGCAAGTAAAGAAAAATCACACGGAATTAGGCAACTGAGTCTCTCAATCCCCGTAAAGCTCTTTTAAAAGATACAAAAACTACTTATTTAACACACAAATTTCGTTTTTAATTACCATCACGTAAAAAAAATCACACGGAAGTAGGCAACGGAGTCTCTCAATCGCCGTAAAGCTCTTTTAAAAGATACAAAAACTACATATTTAACAAAAAAAATTCGTATTTAATGATCATCAAGTAAAGAAAAAACACACGGAATAATGCAACTCAGTCTCTCAATCCCCGTAAAGTTCTTTTAAAAGATACAAATACTACTTATTTAACACAAAGAACCCCCATGTAACTGAACCCCTGTATAACTGAAACCCCTGTACAACTGAACCTCCGTGCTTAATTTCATTACGTTTAATATCTAGTCACCAAATGCTCCAAGCCTCAGAAGAAAAAGGGATTTTGAAATTAGGGATCTTTCTATATTAATTTACCTCACCTAAACAACAATCACACCGAAATATGAAACTGGGACTCTCAATCAACGTAAAGCTCTAATAAAATATACAAAAACTCATAATGTTTCCCAAAAATGTAGGTAATATTGTTAACCAAGTAAAGAAAAATAACACGGACAAAGTCAAATGAGACGCTCAATCACCGTAAATCTCTTTTAAAATATACAAAAACTACTTATTTAACACAAAAATTTCGTTTTTAATGACCAACAAGTAAAGAAAAATCACACGGAATTATGCAACTGAGTCTCTCAATCCCCGTAAAGCTCTTTTAAAAGATACAAAAACTAATTATTTAACAAAAAAATTTCGTTTTTAATGACCATCAAGTAAAGAAAAATCACACGGAATTAAGCAACTGAGTCTCTCAATCCCCGTAAATCTCTTTTAAAAGATACAAAAAATACTTATTAAAAAAAAAAATTTCGTTTTTAATGACCATCAAGTAAAAAAAAAACACACGGACTTAGGCAACAGACTCTCTCAATCACCGTAAAGCTCTTTTAAAAGATACAAAAACTACTTATTTAACAAAAAAATTTCGATTTTAATGAGCATCAAGTAAAGAAAAATCACACGGAATTAGGCAACTGAGTCTCTCAATCCCCGTAAAGTTCTTTTAAAAGATACAAAAACTACTTATTTAACACAAAGAACCCCCATGAAACTGAACCCCTGTATAAATGAAACCCCTGTACAACTGAACCTCCGTGCTAAATTTCATTACGTTTAATATCTAGTCACCAAATGCTCCAAGCCTCAGAAGAAAAAGGGATTTTGAAAACAGGGAGCCCGATTTACGAAAAAAAAAAGGGATACCCCCGTGCAACTGAACCCCCCTTTTAACTTAACCAGAGTATAACAGAAATCCCTCCGTGACCCTGTATAATATTTAACTTAAAAATATTTAAAATACAAAATAGCTTACAAAACAAAAAAAACTATAACATTTACTAATTGTATTATTTAATTTAATATATTTTTCATACTTTACTTTATTTTTATAAATACAACATCGTCTTTTTAAAGCTAGGTCAAGTCACAATGTCATTCTATCGTTACTTTTCAATTAAGCTATTGAATACTTTCTAGCAATGTCCCTTGTAAGCGTCTACGAAAATATCTTTTCGCAAAAAAAAAAAAAATTCGCAAATCTCGTAAACTAAAGAAGTAATTACCCTTTTCAAATGCATTACTCGTTCTATTAATGAAACCCATGAAACGAATAGCCAAGTTTTTAAAAAAACCTACTAATCAACTTACAGATGAATGACCACGGATTTAACATAAAAAAAACTTGTATATCATGAACTAGAAATCTACGTCAGAAAAAACTTGTCCTTAATAGGACCGGTATTAAATGAGCCTGGAGGCATATTACGCAATCACTGGCTGTAGTACTAGATGCCTTACTACTGATGTAATTCCCAGTTGTTGGCAGTATCAGTTCCTGAAAATGCTTGTGAGGGAAGGGAGATTCAATATATATTTTTGAAAATCTAGGGGGGGGGGGGTAATATTTTGCCGTTTTTTTCAAATTTTCAATAAGAATACCAAAAAGACATTTTTCAACGAAAATAAAAACAATATTTTCAAAATCTGGGAGGGGAGTAGAAGCCCAATTGACGCCACTGGTTATTGGGCCGTTTGAGTATATGGCACCCTGTGGTATTTGCACACTTCTAGCATCGCCAATGGCATTTTACCATATTTCTCAAACGCTATTTATTTTAAACTACCTTTAACTGTGGTTCAAATAAACTACCTTTGACTGTGGACTGTGGTTCAAATAATGGGAAATGTGAAAAGCTAACGTTTGAATTTTTGGACTCTTAGTCTAAATATCGTTTTCTTGCAAATCTTGAAACAAGTATATGTTTATTTTGGAAGCGACGATATATTTCGTGCCATAGAATCTTTTCTGTCGCAAATTTTTTCGGTTTGTGATTCTTTTTCAATGTGATTTTTTTTATTATTATTAGAACGAGTCAGACTTTTAAAAGCTCTCAGAACCTTCAATTTAACAGGCAATATAGGATTTTATTAATAATTGTGTAATTGAAGCCACGTCCTTCTGGAATTCTCTCTAACGACTCAATATCCAACATAAATTCGTGCGGCTATGCAGAATTAAAATTCAACCTCCATAATTAGAACAGATGAGTAAGAAGCACCACTTATTCTTCCAATATAAAATTAATAAGCTTTAATAGCTGTTTCAATTATGCAATTGGAGAATTTACTCCGTTGTGATTTGCCAGGGATATGGTTGCCATGTCTATGTAAGGCCTTCTCGTTGGGCCACTGTGAGGTGGTCATTGTATAAATGATGTACAACATTTATTTAAAATATTTTCTTTTTGTAGACCACAATTACGCTACGCGGACGGGGAACTATATTTTGAGGAAGATTTCATCTCTTTCAGCATATTTTCCCCTTTTACTAATTTATAAAACTCCATGCGAGTCAGCATGTAGTTAAACTAGCACTGTAAGGTCGATTTTATGGTCCCTGGGGGCAGCCGTTTACGGTCCCTGGGAGCGTCAGTCCACTGGCTGACGTCAGGGACAAGTAAGGCCAACTTTCCAAGTTGGCCTTACTCTATTACTTGAGCCAAGCTCGTAACGTTAGTTTGCAAAATTGGGTCTTCTCAGGGCAAGAAGGTCCATACAGGGGAATATCAGGAAAGATGGCAACCCTAGCTTGGGAGTGTTTTGCCCTGATTCTAGTATGAACACCCCCCTATCTCCTTGTGTGCTAGTGTACATATATCCATGAGAATAAATGTATGATACTCCTTTATCAGGCTTATACGTAGGAGGAGGGGGCGAGGTAAAAGGCCTTACCCTTAGAAATGTGATTACTTATAGTTGCCAACAATTGGCCAGTTGTCATCAAATTGGTCGCTGGGAGTGTAGCCCCACCCTCCCCACCTGAATAAATTGTTAAATATCATAAGTCTGCCCTGCACTATCAAATCCTATAAGTTTTCATTCCCTTTGTCGTTTTGTTCTTTATGGTTCCAAACAAAGGAAAATGTCTATGTCGAGAGCGCTATTTAAGTTCCTCTTCCAAGGGGCGGACAAAAACCAAAAATTTTCTAGGGGAAGGGGCAAAATACAGCCACGTTTTTGTAGCAATTTCAGGAAGTTTTTGGTTTTGTATGTACTTGATAGGTTTTGCGTTATCTCATACATTTCGAGTAAATTGTGTAATCTCAAGTTTCTTCTTTAACTTTATGTTCCTGATTTAAAAGTTGTTTGCTGTGACAAATGTTGGCTGCAATAAATTAGCCTTCAGTTAATTAAATCCTGGATTAATAAATTAAGTTTGTACACCTTAACAGGAAAATCCAATTAATTAGAATAACGGGAAAACCATAGTTAGGTTTTAGTTTATCCTTTCACCGACACCCGGATACAGAATTATTGACTCATTAAGGTTTTTACTTATAAGCCTACTACCATGGTCATATAGGCAGAAGGCCAAAAATTTGACGTGTTTGATTCAATAGCTTTCAGGGTTTCAACAACAAGGGTTGTCATCCATAGGAGTTGGGCACTATTTCCCTAGGTGTATACCAGGGCCGTATCAAGGAAGTTTTTTTTTTGGGGGGGGGGGCTATAAAAAACTAAAAACATATTTCAAATGTGTGTTATGCATTTTTATTACGTTATTACGAGTCGAACAAACATTTCGGGGGGGGGGGGGGAACCCCCTAACCCCTTTCCTGAATACGGCCTTGGTTTACACCACAGTAGACAGAATATACCAGTAAGCTCATCGCAGATCATTTCTAGTCTTCGTGAACAAAAAGCTCCTCCCACTTATTTCTGCCTTAGCTTGTTTCTGCATTAGCTTTATTTCCGTTTGTTTCAATGCACTTTGATGGAAACAGTCGGAAACAGACTAACCTGTCTAGCATGTCTAACATGTTTATATCTGCCAAAACGTTCTCCGGAGCACTCGCACCCCGGTCCGGGTTTTTATAATGGGTGAGATAGAGAATGATCATACTGGATAATATATGAACTGTGGTTTACACCTACTTTTTCCAGTGAGCAAGCCGTGTACGTGAAGTGGGAATCCCATGATTTCTTCTTTGTCCAATATATTGGCATTGTTTTCATATCTTCCAGTTGTTCTGGCAAACTTGGCCATATGCTGAAGCAAGTTGGAGCGTTCCTGTCTATTTCTACCCCTACCATCGAATACATATCCAGTCCTTCTGGTCACCAAACTAGTTAATGCAAACACATCCGCCGGAATATCTTACATTTATGGGGGAGGGTCTCATATTTGAATAGATCAATCCTGTCAACCCCTCCTCCACCTTAAAAAAATTAATATAAGTGGAAAATATGGTCAAAAATCTAAAACGTGGATTTTTTTTGGATATGGGGAAAGAGAGCTCCGGATAAAGGCAAATAACAAATATAGAAAAAAATGAAAATATAGGCATGACGGGGGGGGGGGGCTCTTCGTCAGGTATCCATGTTTGTTGACTGTGATGACTTTTAGGCTGAAGGAGATTTGAAATATTTTAACACCAATAAAAATAGGTGGACCCTGTAGTCAAGGGCATATTCAGTATTTTTGTTTGGGGGTGGTATTTTTTCGTGGTTGTTTAAAAAAAACATAAGAAAAACGGATCAAAAGTTTGTTTAAATTCAGTTTTGTTACTTTGTTACGAGTCAGACAATTTTTTTTTTTGGGGGGGGGGAGTCCAACCCAGTGATGTCTCTAGATACGTCCTTGCTTGTGGTAGCATTGTGGACTGATCCACAGCTTAGCAATACGTGGCCGAGGAATCAATTCCCGCTGCCACAAGGTTGGGCGATAGGCTTGCTACTTGTCACTATGGAAAAGACCCAGCAACTGAAATGTCAATTCGGCCAGATATGGCCGAGAACTCTGGTTAGATTCCAGAGCCGTATCTGGTCAGGCTCGGACAGAGCGTCACACGGCCAGATACGGCTCTGGAGTATCGTTATACTTTTAAATATAGGTAAATTAATAAAAATAAAAAATAAATAAAAAAAATAACTTGTTGGAATTTCGGTATGTTTTTTCTGTGGAGGGAAGGGTACGATCTCAGCTAGTCTTCCAATCTTATTATCAATTCAAAGAGTGAATAGGCTAAGGAAGAAAGCCAGGAAATGATAAGAGTAAATGTGACTGAAGTTTTTTAAGGTAGTAAGAAAAAAGAATTGTCCAACGCCACTGCTGCTATTGGTAATGGTTGCTGCCTCGTCGTGATTCACTACCATCTTTATTTTTTTTTTTTTATGTTCTTTTCCGAGTAGTTTCGCGGAATAATGGAACAATTTTAGGAAAATGGTTTGTATAGTCGCTGATATTAGAAAGGCAAGTTAAAACCAAGTCTGAAAGAAGCGCAAGTCTGGAAGTTAGAAACTCAGCTAGAAATATTTGTGAAAATGCTTTATGTTTTTTTTTATAGAGAGGAGGAGGAGCCTGTACAAGAATTATTTGAGTGATAGATAATGTTAAGAAAGCGGAACAAATAAGAGTTTCAATAGGGATAAGTCCTTTATTAGACAGTGAAAAACAAATGCAAAAGTTCTGTTACTTTTTCTGTATAAAAAATATTTGTATTTGTTTTTCACTGTCGAACGAAGGATTTATCCCTATTGAAACTCTTATTCGTTACGTCAAAGAAAGGCAGTGTAGTCTGTGAAAAAAGAAATTCAAAGCAAGCGAGAAAGCTTTAAAATATATATTACGGAAGTGTGAAGTGGAAAAGTTGGTAAAAGTCAGCGTAGAAATGATAGAAAAAGTAGCCTGGTTTCTAGTTTCAAGAGAAAAACAGTGTGTGGTTTTATGAAGGGTAGAGGATGTGAGTAGAGATGCCATAATAACTCGTGACAGGGCTCCTTATATGGGCATAGAACCACGTGGTTTATGGACTTTGTCAGTGAGAATTTGAAAAACAGGAATTTTGTCACATTTATGGATGGGTTTATGGATTTTGTCAGTGAGAATTTGAAAAACAGGAATTTTGTCACATTTTTGTATGTTTTTATGGACTTTGTCAGTGAGAATTTGAAAAAACTGGATGTTTTATGGTTTTTGTCAGTGAGAATTTGAAAAACAGAAATTTTGTCACATTTATGTATGGTTTTATGGTTTTTTTCAGTGAGAATGAAAAAACAGGAACTTTCTCACTTTCATGGATGTCAACAGCAATTTATGTATGTTTCATGGGTTTTGTCAGTGAGAATGGAAAAACAGTATTTTTCTCACTTTGCTGTCAGTCATTAATCAAATTGTTTCCGGGCAAAGTTTAGTAATGTCTGACAGGTACTGCTCCAGGAATAGATCCAAGTCATTAATGTCTTTGCCTCGGGAACAGTTCTACTGGTCGAACTCCAAAGGATATTAATAACCACAGGCCATGGAAACAATTAGGCAAGAAACATCTTAGCGATGAATTGTTTTAGCGCGCGAGAAGGTTTCCTATTAATTTGAAATGCGTTAGCACAGAGATGCCAATAACAAAGGAACACGCTGAATTTGCGTTTAGGGATTATTTGGGCGAAACAGTTTTAGACAGGTTATGGAACTATTTCGGCGAAACAGATAGAGACATTTTAAAAGAAGATTTTTGAAGAGATTTTAGAAGAGAATTTAAAGGTGAAACTCTGTGGTCGTTATAATACACAAGTTTCATTTGAACAGTGTTGTGAGGTCCTTTAACCCAACCCCAAAGGGTTCCAATCCTCCTACCCCAACCCCGAAGGAAGCCCCCGGTCCTCAAAGGCCCCCCCAAGCTCCCAAAGGCCCTCCACCGGTCCCCAAATGTCCCCTAGGCCCCCAACTGCCCCCCGGACACTCAAAGGTCTCCCAAGCTCCCAAAGGGCCACCGGCGCCCCCAAAGGCCCACCCCAGACCCTCAACTGCCATCCCCGGGCCCCCCAAAGGCCCAGCGAGTTCCCAAAAGACCAACAGGGTCCCAAAGGCCCTCCACCGGTCCCCAAATGTCCCCCAGGCTCCCAACTGGCCCCCGGACCCCCAAAGGCCCTCCCCTGGCCCCCAAAGGTTCACCGGGCTCCCAAAGGACCAATCGGTCCTCAAGTGCCCCCCCGACCCCCCAAGGCCCGCCCAGGGCCCCCCCAGGCCCGCCCCCGGGCCCCCAATGTCCCCCAGGCAGCCCAAGGCCCTCCCCGCGCCCCAAAGGCCCACCCAGACCCCCAAATGCCATCTCCGGACTCCAAAGCCCATCCCCCGGTCCCCAAAGGCCCCCGAGCTCCCAAAGGACCACCGACCCTCAAGGGACCCACAGACCCTCAAAGGCTCTCCCCGAGCACCCGTCTTTCGTTGATGTGTGTTGTCTGAAACCTATGATTTGGGATGTGTAGTTTGCTACTTCAGGCTTTTCTGAGCTAAGGTTTCCTAGTATTTCCTAGGTGAATGTTGTCTGAAACCAATAGTTTGGGATGAGTAGTTTGCTATTTCAGGCATTTATGAGATAGGTTTCTTAGTCTTTCGTTAATGTGTGTTGAGTGAAACTTATGATTTGAGATATGTAGTTTGTTATTTTTGACTTTTCTGAGTTGGATTTCTTAGTCTTTCATAGGTGAGTGGTGTCTGAAACCTATGATTTGGGATGTGTAGTTTGCTATTTTCGACTTTTCTGAGCTGGATTTCTTAGCCTTTCATAGGAATGCGTTGTCAGAAAATTATGATTTGTGATGTATAGTTTTCTATTTCAGGCTTTTCTGAGCTAAGGTTTTCTAGTATTTCGTAGGTGAATGATGTCTGAAACCAATAGTCTGGGATGAATAGTTTGCTATTTTTCACTTTTCTGAGCTAGGTTTCTTAGTCTTTCGTTGGTGTGTGTTGACTGAAACCGATGATTTGGGATATGTAGTTTGCTATTTTTGACTTTTCTGAGCTGGATTTCTTAGTCTTTCATAGGCGTGTGTTCTATGAAACCTATGATTTGGGATGGGTGGATTGCTACTTTTGACTTTTCTGAGCTGGATTTCTTAGCCTTTCATAGGTGTTTGTTGTCTGAAACCTATAGTTTGGGATGACTAGTTTGCTATTTTTGACTTTTCTGAGCTAGGTTTCTTAGCCGTTCATAGGTGAGTGTTGTCTGAAACCTATGATTTGGGATATGTAATTTGCTATTTCCGACTTTTCATAACCGGATTTCTTAGTCTTTCGTAGGTGTGTGGTGTCTGAAACCAATGATTTGCGGTGTGTGGGTTGCTATTTTTTTGACTTTTCTGAGCTGGATTTCTTAGACATTCATAGGTGTGTGTTGACTGAAACCTATGATTTGGGATGGTTAATTTGCTATTTTTGACTTTTCTGAGTTGGATTTCTTAGTCTTTCATAGGTGTGTAGTGTCTGAAACTTCGAGTTTGGGATGAGTAGTTGGCTATTTTCGACTTTTCTGAGCTAGGTTTCTTAGCCTTTCATAGGTATGTGTTGTCAGAACATTATGATTTGGGATGTGTAGTTTGCTATTTCAGGCTTTTCTGAGCTAAGGTTTTCTAGTATTTCGTGGGTGAATGTTGTCTGAAACCAATAGTTTGGGATGTGTAGTTTGCTATTTTCGACTTTTCATAACCGGATTTCTTAGTCTTTCGTAGGTGTGTGGTGTCTGAAACCTATGATTTGGGATGTGTGGGTTGCTATTTCAGGCTTTTCTGAGTTGGATTTCTTAGTCTTTCATAGGTGTGTTGTGTCTGAAACCTATGATTTGAGGGGGGTGGTTTGCTACTTTTGACCTTTCTGAGCTGGATTTCTTAGCCTTTCATAGGTGTTTGTTGTCTGAAACATATAGTTTGGGATGACTACTTTGCTATTTTTGACTTTTCTGAGCTAGGTTTCTTAGCCGTTCATAGGTGAGTGTTGTCTGAAACCTATGATTTGGGATATGTAATTTGCTATTTCTGACTTTTCATAACCAGATTTCTTAGTCTTTCGTAGGTGTGTGATGTCTGAAACCTATGATTTGGGGGTGTGTGGGTTGATATTTTTTGACTTTTCTGAGCAGGGTTTCATAGCCATTCGTAGGTGTGTGTTGACTGAAACCTATGATTTGGGATGGTTAATTTGCTATTTTTGACTTTTCTAAGCTAGATTTCTTAGCCTTTCATAGGCGTGTCCTTTCAGAAAATTATGATTTGGGAAGCATACAAAAACTTACACATGCACACAAAAACTTACATCCACACAAAAACTTAAATGCGCACAAAAACTTACACACACACAAAACTTACACACACACACACACGAAAAATCTCACACACACGCCAAAAATAACATACACACACACACACACACACACACACACACACACAAAAAACTTACACATGAACACAAAAAAAACTCACACACACACGCACAAAAACTTACACACACACACACTCACAAAACTTACACATACACACACGAAAACTTACACACACACGCCAAAACTTACACACAAAAAAACTTACACATTCACATTAAAACTTACACACACACACACACACACGAAAACTAACACACACACGCAAAAACTTACATACACACACACACACAAACTTACACACACACACACACACAAAAACTAACACAAGCACACGAAAACTTACATGCACACAAACACTTACATGCACACAAAAACTTACACACACACACACACACAAACTTACACACACACACACACACACGAAAACTCACACACACACACGCCAAAACTTACACACACACAAAAACTTACACACACACAAATAAACAAAAACTTACACATGAACACAAAAAAACTCACACACACACACACGCCAAAAATTACACACATACAAAAACTTACACACACACACACACACACATACACAAAAACTTACACATGAACACAAAAACTCACACACACACACGCACAAAAACTTACAAACACACACACACACACACAAAACTTACATACACACACACAAAACTTACATACACACACACGAAAACTTACACACACAAAAACTTACACACACACACACACACACACACACACAAACACACACACAAAAACACACACACACACACACACACACACACACACACACACACAAACTTACACACACAAACACACACACGCACACACACACACACACACAAACTTACACAAACACACAAAAAACTTATATCCACACGCAATAGCTAAGACACACAAAAACTTACACCCACACATACAAAAACTTACACACACGCACAAAAACTTACACACACACACAAAAACTTACACACACACACACGAAAACTTACACACACGACAAAACTAAAACACACACACAAACACTTACAAAAACACCCACACACAAACACACACACAAAAAAAAAAAAACATGAACACGAAAAATTCCATTAAAAAAAAAAAAAATACACACACAAACGCTCTAATAAACAATAAAGTCATAAAAATAAAAATAAAGAGCTTAGACACACGCAAAATTACACACACACACACACAAAAACATAAACAAATGCGCACACACTTACACACACACACACACACAAACACTAAACACAAAAAAAACACTCACACAAACCCCCACACACACAAACTTACACCCACACACACACACACACTAAAAAATACGCACACACAAACACAATAACACACACACACACGCAAAAAATTACACAAGCAAAAACAATTACACACACACACACACACAAAAACCAACACAATCACACTAAAACTAACAAGCACATAAAAACATACATGCACACAAATAATTACGCACACTCTCAAAAACTTACATGCACACACAAAAACTTACACACACACACTAAAACTTACACACACACACAAACACACAAACTTAAACACACAAAAACTCACACACACACACACACACACACACACAAAAACTTACACACACACGCATATACATACACACAAACAAACACTCACACACACACACACACACACACAAACACTTACACACACACACACACACACACGAACAAATAATCACACACAAGCAAACTAACACACAAACACACGCACAAAAAAACACACACACACAAACATACACACACACACACACACACTCACAACAACACAACTAAATAATAACAATAACAAAAAGAATCACAAAAAAAAAAAAACTAACAAACAATAATACACACACTCGCATACACTTACACTCACACAAAAACACTTACACACACACACTAAAACTTACACACACACACACACTAAAAATTACACACACACTCAAAAACTTACACACACACAAAAACTTACACACACACACACACACACAAACACACACACACACACACACACACAGAAACACAGACAGACACACACACACACACACACACTCATAGACACACACACAGATAGTTGAAACTGAAACTCTGCATAGATATCTTCATTTTTAGTCTAATGGCGTAGGTACTAAAGGAACATTGAACATTTTTTCTGATTTTTTGTGTATTCGCAAGAAAATAGCTTGTCCTTATCAAACTTAGTCAGAGCGTGTTGAAACTCTGAATATCTAACTTAATTTTTAATATAGGTGCGTAGTTAATATCGGAACATTTAACATTTTTTATGGTTTGGGTTGTTTTCTAATGAAAATTGATTGTCCTTAGAAAACTTAGCCATCTCTAGTTGAGAATCTGCATAAATATCTTAATTTTAGTCTAATTGCGTAGGTACTAAAGGAACATTGAACATTTTTTCTGATTTTATGTGTTTTCGCAAGAAAATAGCTTGTCTTTAGTAAACTTAGCCATAGTTAGTTGAAACTCTGCATAGATATCTTCATTTTTAGTCTAATTGCGTAGATACTAAACGAACATTGAACATTTCTTTCTGATTTTATGTGTTTTCACAAGAAAATAGCTTGTCTTTAGAAAACTTAGCCATAGCTAGTTGAAACTCTGCATAAATATCTTCATTTAGGCCTAATTGCGTAGGTACTAAAGGAACATGTGTGTCTCTGTGTGTGTGTCTCTGTGGGTGTGTCTCTGTGTTTGTGTCTCTGTGTGTGTGTCTCTGTGTGTCTCTGTGTGTGAGTGTCTCTGTGTGTGTGTCTCTGTATGTGTGTCTCTGTGTGTGTGTCTATGTGTGTGTGTGTCTGAGTGTGTGTGTGTGTGTGTGTGTGGGTGTGTCTCTGTGTGTGTCTGTCTCTCTGTGTGTCTGTGTGTTTGTGTGTGTTTGTTTGTGTGTGTGTGTAAGTTTTGACGTGTGTGTGTTAGTTTTCATGTGTGTGTGTGTATAAGTTTTAGTGTGTGTGTGTAAGTTTTTGTGTGTGAGTGTCAGTTTTTGAGAGTGTGTGTAAGTTTTTGTATGCATGTAAGTTTTTATGTGCATGTAAGTTTTCATGTGCATATGTATGTTTTTGTGTGTATGTTTGTTTTTTTGTGTTTGTTTGTTTTTGTGTGTGTTTTTGTTTTTTTGTTTGGTTTTGTTTTTGATTGTGTTTTTTTTTTTGTTTGTGTGTTAGTTTGTGTGTGTGTGTAAGTTTTGGCGTGTGTGTGTGTGTGTAAGTTTTCGTGTGTGTGCGTAAGTTTTCGTGTGTGTGTGTGTGTGTGTGTGTTTTTGTGTGTGTAAGTGTGTGTGTGTGTGTTTTTGTGTGTGTGTAAGTTTTTGTGTGTGGGTGTATGTTTTTGTGTGTGTGTGTGTGTGTGTGTTTATGTGTTAGTTTTTGTGTGTGTAAGTTTTTGTTTGTGTGTGTGTGTGTGAGTTTTTGTGTGTGGGTGTAAGTTTTTGTGTGTGCGTGTAAGTTTTTGAGCGTGTGTGTAAGTTTTTGTGTGCATGTAAGTTTTTATGTGCATGTTAGTTTTCGTGTGCATATGTAGGTTTTTGTGTGTGTGTGTGTGTTTGTGTGTGTCTGTGTGTGTGTGTAATTGTGCGTGCGTGTGTTTTTTTTTGCGTGTGTGTGTGTGTTTGTTTTTGTGTGTGAGAGTTTTTTTTAGTGTGTGTGTGTGTGTGTGTAATTTTTTGTGTGTGTGTGTTTGTGTTTGTGAGTAAGTTTTGTGTGTGTGTAAGTTTTTGCGTGTGTGTGTAAGTTTTGTGTGTGTGTGTGTGTGTGTGTGTGTTAGTTTGTGTGTGTGTCAGTTTTTGTGTGTGTGTGTGTGTGTAAGTTTTTGCGTGTGGGTGTAAGTTTTTGTGTGTGTGTGTGTGTAATTTTTTGTGTGTCTAAGATTTTGTGTGTGTAAGTTTTTACGTGTGTGTGTAAGTTTTCGTGTGTGTGTGTATAAGTTTTTGTGTGCATGTAAGTTTTCGTGTGCATGTGTAAGTTTTTGTGTGTGTGTGTGTGTGTGTTTGTGTTTGTTTGTGTGTGTGTGTGTTTGTTTTGGTGTGTGTGTTTGTGTTAGTGTGTGTGTGTGTTTGTTTTTGTGTGTGTGTGTTAGTTTTTGTGTGTGTGTGTAAGTTTTTGTGTGTGTGTGTAAGTTTTTGTGTGTCTAAGCTATTGCGTGTGGATATAAGTTTTGTGTGTGTTTGTGTAAGTTTGTGTGTGTGTTTTTTTTTGTTGTTTTTTTTGTGGGTTTATTTTTTTTTGGGGGTGGTTTTTTTTGGTTTTTTGTTTGTGTGTTTTGTTATGTTTGAGTGTGTGTGTGTGTGTGTGTGTGTAAGTTTTTGTGTGTCTAAGCTTTTGTGTGTGGTTGTGTAAGTTTTTGTGTGTGTGTGTGTGTTTGTGTGTGTGTGTGTGTGTGTTTGTGTGTGTGTTTGTGTGTGTTTTTTTGTTTTTTTTTTTGGGTGTTTATTTTAGTGTTTGTGTGTGTTAGTTTTGGCGTGTGTGTGTGAGTTTTAGTGTGTGTGTGTGTAAGTTTTGTGTGTATGTGTGTGTGTTTGTTAGTTTTTGTGAGTTTTTGTGTTTATGTTTTTTTGTTCTTGTGTAATTTTTTTTGTATTTGGTTTTTTGTGTTTGTGTTTAATTTTTTTAGTTTGTGTATGTTTTTGAGTGTGTGTGTGTGTGAGTTTTTTTGTGTTTATGTGTTATTTTTTGTGTATGTGTGTGTGTGTGTGTAAGTTTTTGTGTGTGTGTAAGTTTTGGCGTGTGTGTGTGTGAGTTTTCGTATGTGTGTGTTTGTGTGTTAGTTTTGTGTGTGTGTGTGTGTAAGTTTTTGTGTGCATGTAAGTTTTTGTGTGCATGTAAGTTTTCGTGTGCATGTGTAAGTTTTTGTGTGTGTTTGTGTGTGTAAGTTTGTGTGTGTGTGTGTATGTAAGTTTTGGAGTGTGTGTGTAAGTTTTAGTGTGTGTGTGTGTGTGTAAGTTTTAGTGTGCATGTTTTAGTTTTTGTGTTTGTTATTTTTGTCTTGTTTTTTTTTTTTTTCTTGTGTGTATGTTTTATATTTTTGTGTGTTTCTTTTTGTAAGCTTTGTTTCTTTTGTTTTTGAGTTTTTTTGTTTGCATTTTTTTTTGTGATTTTTGTTTTTTTTTTTTGTTATAGTTTTTGTTTTTTTTTGCGTTTAAGTTTTTGCTTGTGTGTGTGTGGGATCGTGTGTTTGTGTGTGTAAGTTTTGTGTGTGTGTATGTGTGTGTGTAAGTTTTTGTGTGCATGTAAGTTTTTGTGTGGATGTAAGTTTTTGTGTGCATGTGTAAGTTTTTGTATGCTTCCCAAATCATAATTTTCTGAAAGGACACGCCTATGAAAGGCTAAGAAATCTAGCTTAGAAAAGTCAAAAATAATTAACCATCCCAAATCATAGGTTTCAGTCAACACACACCTACGAATGGCTATGAAATCCTGCTCAGAAAAGTCAAAAAATATCAACCCACACACCCCCAAATCATAGGTTTCAGACATCACACACCTACGAAAGACTAAGAAATCTGGTTATGAAAAGTCAGAAATAGCAAAATACATATCTCAAATCATAGGTTTCAGACAACACTCACCTATGAACGGCTAAGAAACCTAGCTCAGAAAAGTCAAAAATAGCAAACTAGTCATCCCAAACTATATGTTTCAGACAACAAACACCTATGAAAGGTTAAGAAATCCAGCTCAGAAAAGTCAAAAGTAGCAATCCACCCACCTCAAATCATAGGTTTCAGACACTATACACCTATGAAAGACTAAGAAATCCAACTCAGAAAAGCCTGAAATAGCAACCCACACATCCCAAATCATAGGTTTCAGACACCACACACCTACGAAAGACTAAGAAATCCGGTTATGAAAAGTCGAAAATAGCAAACTACACATCCCAAACTATTGGTTTCAGACAACATTCACCTACGAAATACTAGAAAACCTTAGCTCAGAAAAGCCTGAAATAGCAAACTACACATCCCAAATCATAATGTTCTGACAACACATACCTATGAAAGGCTAAGAAACCTAGCTCAGAAAAGTCGAAAATAGCCAAATACTCATCCCAAACTCGAGGTTTCAGACAAAAAACACCTATGACAGACTAAGAAAACAAACTCAGAAAAGACCGAAATAGTAATTTACATATCCCAAATCATAAGTTTCAGACAGCATTCACCTACGAAATACTAAGAAACCTTAGCTCAGAAAAGTCTGAAATAGCCAACTACTCATCCCAAACTCGAAGTTTCAGACAACAAACACCTATGAGTGACTAAGAATCCTAGCTCTGAAAAGTCCAAAAAGCAAACTACACCTCCCAAATCATAATTTTCTGAAAGGACACACATATGATAGGCTAAGAAATCTAGCTCAGAAAAGTCAAAAATAGCAAATTAACCATCCCAAATCATAGGTTTCTGTCAAAACACACCTATGAATGGCTAAGAAATCCAGCTCAGAAAAGTCAAAAAAATAGCAACCTACACACCGCAAATCATTGGTTTCAGACACCACACACCTACGAAAGACTAAGAAATCCGGTTATGAAAAGTCGGAAATAGCAAATTATATATCCCAAATCATAGGTTTCAGACAACACTCACCTATGAACGGCTAAGAAAACTAGCTCAGAAAAGTCAAAAATAGCAAACTAGTCATCCCAAACTATAGGTTTCAGACAACAAACACCTATGTAAGGCTATGAAATCCAGATCAGAAAAGTCATAAGTAGCAATCCACCCATCCCAAATCATAGGTTTCATAGAACACATGCCTATGAAAGACTAATAAATCCAGCTCAGAAAAGTCAAAAATAGCAAACTACATATCCCAAATCATCGGTTTCAGTCAACACACACCAACAAAAGACTAAGAAACCTAGCTCAGAAAAGTCAAAAATAGCAAACTATTCATCCCAAACTATTGGTTTCAGACATCATTCACCTACGAAATACTAGAAAACCTTAGCTCAGAAAAGCCTGAAATAGCAAACTATACATCCCAAATCATAATTTTCTGACAACGCATACCTATGAAAGGCTAAGAAATCCAGCTCAGAAAAGTCGAAAATAGCAAACTACACATCCCAAATCATAGGTTTCAGACACCACTCACCTATGAAAGACTAAGAAATCCAACTCAGAAAAGTCAAAAATAACAAACTACATATCCCAAATCATAAGTTTCACTCAACACACATCAACGAAAGGCTAAGAAACCTATCTCATAAATGCCTGAAATGGCAAACTACTCATCCCAAACTATTGGTTTCAGACAACATTAACCTAGGAAATACTAGGAAACCTTAGCTCAGAAAAGCCTGAAGTAGCAAACTACACATCCCAAATCATAGGTTTCAGACAACACACATCAACGAAAGACGGGTGCTCGGGGAGAGCCTTTGAGGATCTGTGGGTCCCTGGAGGGTCGGTGGTCCTTGGGGCGCTGGGGGGGCCTTTGGGGACCGGGGGATGGGCTTTGGGGTCCGGAGATGGCATTTGGGGGTCTGGGTGGGCCTTTGGGGCGCCGGGAGGGCCTTTGGATGCCTGGGGGACATTTGGGGACCGGTGGAGGGCCTTTGGATGCCTGGGGGACATTTGGGGACCGGTGGAGGGCCTTTGGGGGGCACTTGAGGACCGATTGGTCCTTTGGGAGCCCGGTGAACCTTTGGGGGCCGGGGGAGGGCCTTTGGGGGGCCGGGGGCCCGTTGGGAGCCTGGGGGACATTTGGGGACCGGTGGCGGGCCTTTGGGACCCTGTTGGTCTTTTGGGAACTCGATGGGCCTTTGGGGGGCCCGGGGATGGCCGTTGCGGGTCTGGGGTGGGCCTTTGGGGGCGCCTGTGGCCCTTTGGGAGCTTGGGAGACCTTTGAGTGTCCGGGGGGCAGTTGGGGGCCTGGGGGACATTTGGGGACCGGTGGCGGGCCGGGGGGCGCGTGGGGGCCCTGTGAGGACCGGGGGCTTCCTTCGGGGTTGGGGTAGGAGGATTGGAACCCTTTGGGGTTGGGTTAGAGGACCTCACAACACTGTTCAAATGAAACTTGTGTATTATAACGACCACAGAGTTTCACCTTTAAATTCTCTTCTAAAATCTCTTCAAAAATCTTCTTTTAAAATGTCTCTATCTGTTTCGCCGAAATAGTTCCATAACCTGTCTAAACGGTTTCGCCCAAATAATCCCTAAACGCAAATTCAGCGTGTTCCTTTGTTATTGGCATCTCTGTGCTAACGCATTTCAAATTAATAGGAAACCTTCTCGCGCGCGAAAACAATTCATCGCGAAGATGTTTCTTGCCTAATTGTTTCCATGGCCTTTGGTTATTAATATCCTTTGGAGTTCGACCAGTAGAACTGTTCCCGAGGCAAAGACATTAATGACTTGGATCTATTCCTGGAGCAGTACCTGTCAGACATTACTAAACTTTGCCCGGAAACAATTTGATTAATGACTGACAGCAAAGTGAGAAAAATACTGTTTTTCCATTCTCACTGACAAAAACCATGAAACATACATAAATTGCTGTTGACATCCATGAAAGTGAGAAAGTTCCTGTTTTTTCATTCTCACTGACAAAAACCATAAAACCATCCATAAATGTGACAAAATTCCTGTTTTTCAAATTCTCACTAACAAAAACCATAAAACATCCAGTTTTTTCAAATTCTCACTGACAAAGTCCATAAAAACATACAAAAATGTGACAAAATTCCTGTTTTTCAAATTCTCACTGACAAAATCCATAAAACCATCCATAAATGTGACAAAATTCCTGTTTTTCAAATTCTCACTGACAAAGTCCATAAACCACGTGGTTCTATGCCCATATAAGGAGCCCTGTCACGAGTTATTATGGCATCTCTACTGATGTGTCGAACAAATTTTCAATCTTAGAATAATAATTGAGAAGTGCTTGAGTCATCAAACCCCTTTAGTTCTCAGTTTTATAGACTATGAGCTAGCGTAATACTGTAACATTGCTTTAGTAAAAGCTTTAGTTGGGGTGTGAGTATGTCGTAAGGAAAGATTTAAGAGAAATGGGAACTTCGTGGGAGATTGTAAAAAGGGAGGCTTTGAATAGATTGAGGTGGAGGAGAAGCGTACGTAGCTATGCTGGCCTTAGGAGGCTTGGTGCTGCATTGAGTTGTTAGTAGCAGTAGTAATATTTTGAAGCTCTTGTATTTTTGTGGACGACTTAGAAAAAGAAAACACAAAAAAAAGAAAAGAAAAAGAAGGTCACATAAGTAAGCACGAAGCAATTCTAGAGTTTTTTTTTCCACACTGACGTAATAATGGTGTGACAATGTAAAACTTGAAATATTGCGGAGGTAAAAACCTTGGTACTTGGATTATCCAGAACACAGTCGAGAAGTTTTCTTTGTTTCATCTGAGTAAACTGGTTTTTTTCACGCATTCGGTTATAATTAGCTTATTCTTTCGTGAAATAAACTACGATGCAGGCATATCTTAATTAAATATTTAATATATAGAGGTGGCTAGGTTAGGTATTTAATATAATGCTTTCTCGGCGGCCTGCTTACCATATTTATTTGCTGTAGTTCTCATAATTTTGTTACTAAAGTATTATATTTTCGTCGTATTTTGGTATTTTTCATTATAATTAACCTAACTTCACTTCTCGAGTGTGTTCTGGATAGTATGTAAGTACCAAAATGTTCTATTAAACTATTTTAACACCTTTAAGGATTTTGATTAATGTCAGCTGGTGATGATTATCGATTCAATAATCAAAATATTCAGTTGCTTTAGTTTTTTCGTTATTTCTTTTTTTTAAGTTTTGTTTCTTCGTTTGTAAGGACTTCTGCAATATCGGCTTAGTTCAAGTGATTCTGTCACATAACGTCACATTTACGTCACGAAACATCAGGTCGAACTTCTGAAGGATTTTCTAATTGATTTTATTTTCAGGCGAACCGAATGGCTGACACACCTGACTGGAAATCGCGGAATTGTATGTGCGACGATGACTGTGCCATCTACGGTGACTGCTGCGCTGATGCAAAACAATTAAATGTCTCATTTTCAAAATTAGCCATGGATAAATTCAAATGCGTCACTCTGCGACAATTTGGTTCTAACTACATGGTTGCCAAATGCCCAAAAGATTTTGATGATGAAACAGTTCGTGTTAATTGTGAAAATGACTCAAGTGAATTCCAAGACCAAGATCCGCTAATGAACATCCCTGTCACAAGTAAAAAATCTAGATTAACATATAGAAATTATTTTTGTGCAATTTGCAATGACGACATTAATGAGGAACATTTACGGGCTTGGCAACCTAGGATTGAATGCCCAGACTACCTATTAAAAACACCAATTGAGGAAATAAAAGATAATATAATCTGGAATGACGAGAAGTCAGGATGGGGTTTCGAAAGGGATGGAACTAACGGTAAAAAATGGTATCAGTGCGTCATTGATCCATACATTCCACCTGATCTTGAATTTTTTGTTCGTCCTTGCCAACCCTGGATTTCCAACTGTACCATCGATGACCCCGTCTTGGACGATTTTTGTAGTGCATACGCAGGATATGTGGCGGTAAATACTCAGATTTACCGAAACATTCACTGTGCTTTGTGTAATAATGAAACGAGTGATGCTTATATAGCTTGTGATGACTATTTACGCTTTAGATCAAGTGATACATGGAATGATTTCAATCCAATAGCATTTTCAGTTTTATTTGACCTAAATGATGGGGACGGAGTAGGCCGTGTCGGTTCGAAATGTGGACCAGGAAAGCTTTATGATCCATTCTTCAAAAAATGTCGCCGCATGTACTGTCCTGGAAAAGATTTAGTGCTAAAAGATGGCGTTTGTGTTCCCAAAGCTACTGACGTCATTTTCAACGTTTCAACGTCTGTACCACCATTTAATGATTATAATACATCATTGGAGTTCCAATCCTGCCCGAAGTTTATGTTAAGTAAAGGGGACTATGATTTAAAGGAAAACAATACTCTCTTTGTCCCTGTTTATGGCAAAAGCTTTGATCCGAATGAGTACGAACTTGTGAATGATACAGTGTTTATTTGCAGCGACTGGGTTACAGAAGTATCGAAATTTGACCCTGCCCTTGGGTGGGCAACCCTTGTTTGTGTTGTCATTTCAGAAATTTGTTTACTTATCCATATAATCTTTGGTTTTGCCACCCCTGATTTCAAAAACTTATCAGGAAAAAACCTTCAATCACTCTGTATTTCTTTATTTTTGGCCTTTGGTTTCTTCTTATGTGCTCAATTCGTTCCATCTTATAGCGAATATTGTGTGATTGTAGCAGTTTTAATTCATTATTTCTTCCTAGCTGCCTTTTGCTGGTCCTCTGTTCTAGCGTTTGATGTGTACCGTACTTTACTAGTTGCGACAACACAACTACGTTCCCCTAGTGGCAAATCTATGAAATTTATACTCTATTCCTTATGGTCCTGGCTTGTTCCCCTTCTATTTGTTGGTATATCTGTAGCGATTGAGTGGGGGGACACTAATTTCAACATAGCGCCATCATATCATCCACATTATGGGAAACATATTTGCTGGTTTGGCCAGAGACGTGCACTGCTTGTTTACTTCGCAGCGCCTCTTGCCGCCATAATGGGAGTTAATATAGTTCTTTTTGGCTGGTCGTTTGTTCTGATTCGTTCCAGTGCCTTGAAAACCCAAAATTCCGTTTCAAACACACCGAAAAGAGAATTCCTACTTTTTAGCCGTCTTGCGATTTTAATGGGTTTAAGCTGGGTCTTTGGTCTTATTGCTGGCGCCTCTGATTGGACATTTTTATGGTATTTCTTCGTATTTTTTTGCGCCTTGCAAGGTTTATTCATACTGGTTGCGTTTACGGCCAATTCCAGAACTGTCCGTAGATATTTCGATAGTATGAAGGACACACAAACGGGTAAATTTAATTTGACAAACAAGCGAACAAGCGGTACGGACGAAACGGATCATACAAATACTAGCTCTGTTTCTGTATCTCATTAAACATGCTGTCCAATCTGCCTTACTTGGTTGTTAATATCTTTTAATTAGTTGTATTGTAATTCAGGTTTTTGGACTGATTTGGATAATTATTTTGAGCTAAAATTATCAAAAAACTCTTTTAGAATCTCATCTTGACCAGGCCGTAAGGGTGTTAATGATTTTTGAATTTGTTTGTGAAATCAAAAATCAACCTTAGTGAACTGTTCCATCCATAATGCTGTGCAGACAATTTTTCCTTTGAATCCTATTGAATTTCACCTCTGATCTGGATATAAAGACTTTTATCAAGCCATGGACCTATGTGAAAAAACAAAACTTTTCGGTAATGTTAGTTCCAGAAATACCCACCTGGCTGATATAAAAATTGAATACGGATAGGGGTAGATTTAATCATTTTATTGTTGTTTAGAACTAATGGAGTTGTTAGACAATTTTCAAAAGTAGATAATTGCAGTGCTTTCTCTATCCCCAAGTCTTTTTGGGCTCTCCGAAAGAAAATTCGGTTCTCCAAAATCTGTCTGAGAACTAACGTTCGTTCCAAATGTTTAATAAGAAGCACAAATCGTTAATTCTTGTTGACGGTAATTTTGGAAGATTTTTGACAAACCGATTTTCTTTTAGGGAAATTGGAAGCATAGTTATACGATCTTTACCTCTCACGTTTAATTGTATTTACTAATTTACTCGTTCTAACGCTGCCGTTGACCAGCAGACTTTTGCTATCTTGTTTACCTTGAGGGTAATTCACAGTGAGATTTTACTAATAATGAGTTTTAACCAGCACTAATTTAAGCCAATCAAATATTTTCTCAGAATTTTGTGATTGTTTGACACATTTCACGGAAAATTGTGATTAGCTCAGGTTAGTGCTAGCTAAATCTCTGTGTTATTAACATCACATTGTAAATGGACCTTTAAACGTCCTCTATACTAGCCAGAACATCAATTCATTGATTATGTGCACCAACCTTTGAATTTTGTTTCTAAAGCTTGCAGATTCTTTAGCTCTCTCAATAGTATTAAAGCTAGGATTGCGCAACTTGCTGAATTGATATCAATATTGAAGAAATTGTTGGAGACATTCACGTTTTGCTCTCTATGACACTGCCTTACCAATCCACTATTCGGAAGCAAAAATTATCATTATACTATTTTTCGTTTGTAAACTTATTTTAATGCTCTTAATCCTTTTATTATTTCTGTAGAATAAAAAGGGTTTTAGAACAAGCCGTTCAAAAGCAAACAACAGAGTAACTTGACACTGTCATGTTACTGTCACGGTGACAGTGAAAATATGTTGTTTGGGTCATAGTCAAGATTATATTTTAGGGAGGTCGAAGTCTTTAAGGGTGGGGGTGCAGCTACAAAGAAGGCCATATTTAGCAAAGACAAAGCCAAAAGTCGTATCTTCATCTAGTTGTCTTTTTCACCCCACAAATCACCCGTCCCTTGAAAAGAGGTTCAATGTAGCTTTTGAAATTAATGAACCAGGTTTTTTTCATTTTGTGTCTGTGTTTTTTCAGCTGGAATATGTCTGTGCATATTTACTTTATAAATGCAGCAATTTAAAAGGTCTTATGCCATTTTGTTAACTTATATTTACATCTCGCCCCCTTAAACTAAGTCGTTTCTTTCGACTGGTTTGAATTTTCTTCTAATTAATTTGGTTCTTTAGATATTACACGTTCTTACCATTTTCTATGTTTGGTTAATAAAGTTATTTAAAAAATGTGGTAGGTGCCAGTTAAGTATGATGTAGTTGTTTGTTGAAAATAATTTTAGTTTCTGGATGGCTCCTTTTTCTTTTCTTTTTTTTTCTTTTTTTTTCTTTTTTTACTTTTTTTCAAAGATAGGAAAATTTTCTGTTCCCTGTCCAGCGGTTGTTTTCCATGATTAAAAAAAGAGAAAAAATTGAGTTATATTGTCTACTGATGCTGTATATAGAAACGTATAGGGCAGCATATTAAAATTCTTTTAAATACAAACGTGTTTTTTAATGTATTTATATTGTATTTATTTTTGCGTTATAATTGTATATAATTTGTTTGAGCTTTGTTTTCACTGACGTTTCTTAAAAAATATTTAAAAAGTTCTTGTTATAGTTGAAGCAGCACTTGTACTTGACCTACAATATATCATATTTAAGTTTTTCCAATGTGTCAATTTCATTCAAATTTTTCATGTTTGTTTACCCACTAAAAGATTTTACCCCTGTTCCTTATATTTTCGTGATGCGCCATTTTCATGCATATATTTCAAGTTCTAAGATCTACCTATCGTTAGTCGGGTATAAATAGGACGTAATTCCATAATTGTTAATTTTCAGACGAGCAAAAAAACACCTCACAACTTTTTTAATTTCCCTTCGATACCCGTGAAACAAAAACAAATCGATATGTAAAATCAATACAAATCAATTCGTTTTTCTAAGGTTATCAGAGAGGGAATAAAAACATTGCAAGGTTTTTATTGCTCATCTGAAAATTTACAATTATGGGGATACATCATTTTGATACCCGACTGACGGTATCCTGTCTGAATTTTAACCAATCAGAGTAAGAAGGAACTTTTTGGTCCACTTAACTCTCATTGGTTGAACGTTAGAAGTGAGTTGTGATTCATACTCGTGTCAGTGTTAAAAACGCTTAAAAACAGCATTTAATATACCTCAGGTGTATTTCAAAGGAGAAGTAAGTAATTTTTGTCACTTAAAATGCTGACTCTAGAACAGGAGAATTAAGCTCGATTTTTTAAAAAGCCATTGTCTTAAATATGCCATTAATAATGCAAACCAAAGTAGTTGACCTGATTTTGGTATTATACAACAGCCACTCATCTTTAAGTCTAAATAACTTCTTTACGGAGTTATGTTTTGGCTCTGAGTCTAGAATTGGGGCTGTTGAGAAAGAAACATGTTGAGATAACCATTTTTACTTCATAAAATGCAGAATAATCGTTCTTAACGTGTTTTAAATGCAGCTCCACCATACTTTACTCACCCTTCCTTCTAATGTGCAGATATATAGCCAAATTTTATATTTCCCATGTGTATTTCTGGTTCTTGATTCCGTCACAGTTGATTCAATTTACGGGTACAAGGGTCTGAACATGAGTGACGCATGGCTAAATTCACGGGAAATATATAATTTGGGCTGTATATTTGCACATTAAGGGTTGGGGGTAAAGTATAGTGGATTTTCAGTCAAAATATGTTAACTACGCTTATTCTGCATATTATGAAGTACGAAATATTTTCTTAACACGTTTCCTTCGCAGCAGCCCCAATTATAGGCTTATACCATGTAATCTTGTTTTGTCAAGAAATTCAAGATTATTTTTCATTAAAGATGCTTTTTTCCTAGCTTTTTTTTTCTCTGTTTCTTGCGCACTTGGATTTTCTTTCTGTGAGAGATATTTTCATAAATGTGTTTTGTTTTATTTTTCTTGGGGGGGGGAGGGGGAGGAGGGGGCTAAGCTCAGATATTTATTTCTCAATTTTTAGTGTTGAATATTAACATGAATTCAAACTCGCCGTAAATACTACTTAAAATACGATCAAAATGGTACTCCACGTTATGGTAATTCTTGACTAATGCATTTTCTAATTTAGCAAAGCTCACAAGTTTATGGGTATAAATTAGGGCCGCATCTCACTGCTGTCGAAGCTAGTTACGGTCAGTTGACCATATCTTTGACGCCATTTTTTCAGATATTTATAAGCTCAGATATTTATTTCTCAATTTTTAGTGTTGAATATTAACATGAATTCAAACTCGCCGTAAATACTACTTAAAATACGATCAAAATGGTACTCCACGTTATGGTAATTCTTGACTAATGCATTTTCTAATTTAGCAAAGCTCACAAGTTTATGGGTATAAATTAGGGCCGCATCTCACTGCTGTCGAAGCTAGTTACGGTCAGTTGACCATATCTTTGACGCCATTTTTTCACTTACTTCTGGCTGTTAAAATTTTTAAGCTCTTGGCTCATTGTGGCGCTCGTTAAAAGCTGGGAAAACCATAACCAAAGTTTCATTCTTCAGAATTTATTATAATATATTATAATGTATGGAAATTTTCTTTGGTATTTACTGGAGAAGGGGGATCTATTTAAAATACTGGTGATTATATTTTGCTTCTTGGAGCACCTAATGAATGTTGTTGCCAAACATAATTGATTTATAAAATAAAACATTTATAAAATATAAAGTCAAACATATTGATTTATGCTTGAACTGTCACCGAAGTCATAGCTGCTGCTTTAATTCTTAGCTTGGGAATGAGAAAAAATATCGTGAGTTATTATGTCTATCGAACAACGACTGTTCTTTTTAATAGCGTAGCTAGACCCCTCCCCTCCCCACCCCCCACAAACTATAAAAGAATGTTTGCAAAATTGATTTCGTCATCCGAAATGGAATCATGTCTGCGGCTTTGTATCTCTTTTTATTCCCCATTTAAATTAATGCAATTTCATACTCCAGTATTTTACTTTTTAGCTAACGCAATTCCCTCCATAAATCAAAGATCGTACAGTCGCCCCCCCCCCCCTCGTCAGAAAAAAGAATGCTCCAAATAACGCCCACAAGAACAAAAAAAAAACCTCTTATAACTCTTCCCACAAAGGTTGTTCAGATATGCAAATACCTCCTTTTTCTTTCAAATTTAATCTCAAATTTGTAACCATTATTTTATTGCTTTTTTGGCCTTACAGACCGTTGAAATTTACTATTTTTAGTTTTGCAAAATTGTATATGTGATATCTTATGATCTGATATATTCAATGCCATGTAAGTAGTGCCGTTGTTCAGGTATTGAATCCGACTAATATAATGTTATCTATAATATAATATTGTTTCAATAGTTTCCATACCATTAGTTTTCCAAAATTTTTGTATATGTTGAAATAAATTATATGCCAGATTTATCTTTCAGCTCTATAGTGTGTCTTAGTTCACTGTTTAAGGTTATTCTGTTTTCAACTGCTTCTCTGCCGTCAATTTTTTTACGGGTGACAATTGTTGTGTAGAAACTAAAAGACTAGTTGTTCTTCTTTTTGCATCACCAGGGTGTTTTTCTTTATCATCGGATCCTTTTTTTTCTAATCCCACTGGTCATACGCCACTGCTGGACCCCTTCTCAGGAGGTCGAAAGTGCACTGATTAAAGCACAGTATATAAGTAATAGAGTATATAAATAATCATATTATCTTTATAGAGTGGATTAAACGGATGAGGGGAGAAAATACCAATCGGGGAGCCCAAGTTTTGTCGATGCCCTTTTCTTCAACATAAATTCCGTATCCCCCCCCTGCCTAACATTGATAGAAGACAAATGGTTCAAAATTCTGTGCCTTCTATTGAAGGAAAGACAATGTGTTTTTTTTTCATGGTATTTATCATAGAAAATTTCCACACGGCATTTTTCATGTAATTGTTATTTGACAAACTGTTAAATCAACTTGAAGAAAAGAATGACTTACGCAGAATTCAGTGCATATATACAACTCAGGCTATATATTTGCAAATTCTGGGGGTGGGGGCGAAGTTAATTTCCGTCGCAAACGAAAATTGTGTTTGGATTCAGGATGCAATTATTATTCTAACGACATGTCTATTTCTTAGCTATCTCATTAGTGAGTTAGTAGGAAAATTTACCCTATTCTTTTTCAAAAATTTTTCTGAAAACTTCTCGGTCAAATTTTCTCACCTATTCACCCCCCCCCCCCCCCCGAAGTCAAGGTCACCATTTTATTCATTGACAATGTGAAACTGCAAATATATCTTATTTTCATTTTTTGTCTCTTCTAGATGTGGACACACAGCTTTACTACAACAAAACATACCGATATTTTTTTTAAAGGGCTATGTGGGTTTTTATTCCGGTGGGAAATTATTCTGTATATGAGGGAGGCTGCCTCCTCCTGAATACTCCGCTGTTTACGTTAAAGTTATACATTTTGTACAAATTGTTAAAGAATGAATCTTGAAACACAAGGACCATTTCATTAGAATAACTAACTTTTTTTAAAGTGCTTCAAAACTTTAGCCTGAAAAGAGAGGTATTGAGGAGGAGGCATCCCCCTTACACGGAACAATTTTTGTTAATTTTAAGTTTTGAAATTTATTATTTTAAGTTTTGAAAATCTATTTTAAACCACATCAGACAACTATTTTTATTTATTACTTATCATGTTTAATCGTTTCCTTCTTCTGTCATTTTTTCCAGAAAAGCTGTCCACGCTACAGTCTTCCATCCCATTTTTCTATTTTCGGACCCTCTGATCCTTCCTGCCCAGAAAACGGAAAAAGGGGATGGAAGACCTGTCTACATTTCCAGATTTCCGTCCCATTTTTCCAGAAAGCGGATAGTCTGGACGTGCTATTAGGTGGCACAAAAAAATTTTAAGCTAGGTTGAAGAAGGTTTGGTGGTACCTTCTTTTTGGCCAATACTATGCTGCAATGCCCAATACTATGCCACAAAGTTGTAAAATTGTTCAATGGAGCATTATTATTATTATTTAGGGCGGACTCAAATGGGTTGAGACTCAGGCCTCCAATGCCCAGTGCCTCCACAATGGAGCATTAAGAATTGTCATTTTCCATCTTTTGAGGGACCAAGACTGAATATGAGTATGATTTACAGAGGCTAAAAAATTGAAATTTAGCACTAAGAAGTGTCTTTTTTCTTCCATTTTGGACTTCTTATCACTGCTGGAGGGGGGGGGCCTTTAATTAATTTCTGGTTTTAAGATTTTTTTTTCACAAGGTATTTACACTGCTTATATGGTACAATTATATAATAAAATATTATGTATTTAATGGAAATTGATCGGTTATATATCATGAATAAATTCTTGAATTTTTTTCTAAGGTTACCATTAGTACCATACTAAATTTCTTCTCTATTTTGCAGAATAGCATGGAATCATTTGCCAGAAAAAAATTAGATGCTCTATATAGCCCCCCCCAAAAAAAATTTACTATGCAAAGTGTTTAATCTGCCAAACCGATGGAAAAGGACAGCTTCACACTGTTAGTGATATAAAACGTGTCCGAGAACTTCTAATGACCAGATGCAAGTGCAATGCTACGTACCATGCTCTAAGAAAGGACTGTCAGCAACCAAACTTCTTACAAAAAAGGCTTGTTTGGCATAGAACTTGTAGACAGAAATTTTTGTCTTGTGATCTCCATGGAGGTCTTCAGGAAGCAAATATGCCAGCTACACCTGCAAGACTCACTAGAACATTGGCAACAGAAGTGAGTTTCTCATATGCTGACTGTTGCATCATTTGTGGCAAAAAGGGAAGTACCAAGCGTAAAAGTGAGAATCTTCTTGCAATTAAAACGATAGAAAGGCAACAGAAGTTATCACAGCATGCTGAAAGACTTTTACGAGAAATGCCTGCTGTGTTTTCAAGGTCCAAAGACAAAAATTTGATTCAGTTGAGTGCAAAATACCACCAAAAATGCATGCTTAGCTTCTTTAAAAAGAAGACTGAGGAAGAGACTAACTTTTCTGCCGGAGAGGCTGTTGCAAAAAGTGTGGTGGATGAAATTGAAACTCGTCTTAAGGAAGGAAGAATGTACTCGCTTAGTGAGCTAAGGCAGAAATTAAGCAGTGGACTAGCTAGTTCAGGTCTGGAAATAAAGGCCCATGATGTTAGGATACTGAAAAAGCAATTGAGTGTGAAGTATGGCAAAGCACTAGAAGTGAGCTCTAGTAAAAAGGCAGACCAGTGCTTTTACTATTTGAAGTATAAAGTATCTGTTGGAGCCCTGAGCCGTCAGGTTTCAAAGTTTGTCAAAGAAGCAGATGATTCAGTTGTGCTAGTAGAGAGTCCTACCTTAGATACAGACTGTGAAACAAACGAATCTGGCAGAGAGAGTGACAGTGAATCATTTGACTGTGAAGTAGTGTGGGACAGTGAAGATGACACGCAAAATAGAGGCCCTGAATCAGTTGAAAACGGAACACAAAGTCCTACAGGGAGCCAACCATTTGTCAATGTTCCTGACTGGGAAACTCCGCATTGTTCAAACTCAATGAACGATATGTTTGAACATAAAGCTAAGAGTGAGTTTTTTTACACAGTGAAAAGGTTAAAGGCTGATTTAATTGATACAGTGAAATAGTACAAATGTAGTGACAAATATATTGATATTACTACAGAGTATGCAGATTCTATCATCCCTCCAATGTTGTTCAACATGCTTTCATTACTTTTTGCCGATTTTGAGGACCCACCAGATAATGCTAGCGAAAGATACAGTGTCACAGATGCTGTGAAAGAAGATATTATCAGTTTGGCTCAGGACATTCTATTTCAAGTGGGAAAATTAGAGACCCCAAAACATACTGGCCTAGGTGTTTATGTGTACCACAAAACTCGCAACAAAAATCTTATAACTCTACTGAATAGACTGAAAATGACAGTTAGCTACAGCACAGTTCAACGCATTGTCACCAATGAAGCTATGAAAGCAAAGGAACCCCAAGAAAGAACTGACAACGTCCACATACCAGAAGGAATTGTCCCAGGAGACTTTATTCACTTTTCACTGGACAACCTTGATTTTGAGGTAAGCATCAAAATATGAGGTAGAAGAGTCTAAATCTTAGTTCTAAATTCAAAATTTTTGCCGCTTTGCGGCATAATATTGCCTTTCAAGATAATTTGCTTCCTTGCAAAGATGTTGCAGGGGCTAATTTAAAGGAAACATGAAAACCACATTATTACTATATTCCAGTGGTAGGTCCCGGAATTTTAGAAAATACTGTCTCAGACATTAACTTAGTTCTTGTGTCTGCAAATGAACAAAAATAAAACAGCATTTCCTTAATCTCAATTTTAAATAACTTAAACCCTTTGCAGCACAATATTAATTTTTAAGGGTGTTTACTTCTCTAAAATCAGTATTAAGAGGCAAATATAAGGAATGATACACTGTTTAGTGATAAATTTCTAAAATTTTCGGGGATTTGCGGCAGAAAATGCTTTCTCTGCCTGAAGATCCTAAGTTTAGAGAATCTTAAGTTTAGATCCAGCAGGTTAAGGTGCTAGTTGCCTTTGTAGCACCCTAAAAAGCTCCTTAAAATGTTAAATTGGCCAAGTTACAGTAATAACATTGAGTCAAACAAATTAAAATATTTGATCACGGGCTCCACGGTTTAATCCCAAAATTCCCGTTAGTGTATTCCCTTATTCAGAATACGACACGGGGGGGTGTCTTTTTGGGGGTTCCAGGTGGAGACCCCCCCCCCCCCCTGCGAAAGTAAACAGTCCAAACTGCCTGGAATTTCTCAGGCACATTCGGCCTTAGTCACTTTAAAAACGGCTAGTCACAATTCTGACCAAAGACACTTATTCTTAGTGCTAAGTTGATTTTATTTCCGATTTTTCTAGAAAACATTTTTCTATGCCAGCTATTTTGAGGAAGCTGTTTTTATACCATACACTTGTCCAAAAGATTTTTTCAAAAGGGGTATTGACCACCTGCCGAGAGCTAGAAATACTCGAGACAAGAGTGTAATTTTTTTTTGTGACCAAGCCCCTTCCCCCCATTCCCCAAAACCTGGATTCGCCACAAATAACTGATCGATCCTTATTAATTATTTGAACTTCCTTGCAAACAAATTAATTGATTTGCTTCTGCTTTAGGAGCAACTGTAGATGGCACGTCATCCCACGTAACTACGATGATTGCTATCCAACCTTCAAGGACCTGATTGACGTTAGTACGTCATCTGCTTCAGTCGTTCGATCGCGCTCTCGATACAGAAACCGTGCATTGTCAAAATCTGATTTCGGAAGAGAACCCTTTGAAAAAGTGACTGAAAAGAAAACGCTGCATAGAACCTTTTTCTTTTAAGTTCGAAATGATTCGAGGGCATGGAAGAGTTTCCATCGCTCCCATTTTCCTATCTTGGGCAGTCTGTCATGGCTTGCCAACCAAATTCCTGGCAGTGGAATTACAAGACCACTTTACACTCCCAGACTTCAAATATTTTGCAGATGCTGGAAGAAGCTCCATGATACCTGTTTCTCGCATTGGATATTTGCCAATAATCCCTAGCTCACCTTCAAACCCTGAAGTTGTTGCAAAAGCAGTTGCGGTATTACAGCAGACAGCTGATTCTCTTCATCAAGAATACACAGTGATCACATGTGACTTAGCAATTTATGAGATTATACTTGCTTTGAGATCGAAAGATCCAAAAAGCTACGAAAAAGTCGTTCCTAGGCTCGGGGGCCTACACATCGCTATGAACTTTTTAGGTGCCATAGGGTATCTCATGAAAGGTTCTGGTTTGGAGGAGTTTTTTTTTCAAAAGCATATATTTCATGGCCTGGGTCTGCCAAAAAAGCTAGGAAAGGGTAAACCCTTTTACTGCTGTATAAGAGCGCACCAAATCGCTGTGGAAGCTTTGTGCAGGATGTACTTTGAAGCTTTCGAAGATCATTGTTTAGCGTTTGGTAAAGATACAGAAGTGATGGATCGCGTAGAGAAGGTGCTCTCAGAGATCGATGTTAATAACAGTTGGGCCACTGTAACAGCTGCAATGAGTGATCTGCAATCGACTTTAGACGACTTTGACAGCTTCCTCGAGACATCGTTTACTTCAAAACTATGGTTACAGTAGATGAGAATTTGCTTCATCCTGATGCACTTTTTAATTGCAGAAAGGTCAGGAGATTGGTGGCGACATCTCAAAGCAGCAAGTTTAATGATCACATATATGGCTGCATCTGGACATTATAAATATGCAGAATGTTTGACACTATATTTGAGAGAAATGGCCTGTGCTCCTCAGAAACTGATTGAAATATTTAAGGAAGGTTTGTTCAATGTGAAAAGGACTCCTGGCTCAATGAATTGTGTCGCACCGGACCATGCGCTAGAATCCTCACTAAATCTGGAAGCAAAGCAAAAAAGTGGATTAAGAGGTGTTACTCTGAACAAAGCAGCAGTTGCCAAGTGGACACTGACATTGCCATTTTGCTCGAGAGTATCCTCTTCCCTTCAGTCGATGGCAGGACTGGATGGGGCGACTGAGTTTGACAACAATATTTTGCAAAGCAGCCTCGTAGACAAGACAGTTAGTATTTTTGAAGACCATATACATCCTTTTAAATATGATGAAGTGCCGTTGGTGAATGTGATCACTTTTGAAACTGTTGATACAGCAATAGCGGAACGGATTATCTCAGCAGAGAAGATAGGATTGGATGCTGTAGAGGATTATTTAAAAGGCAATTCTAGTGCTTTTTCAAAGATCAAGGTTCAAACCATGGAAAGCTGCTTGAAACCTACCCAAAAGACGAAACGTACTTTTGCTAACCCTGTAGAAGAACTAGAAGCAGTTAAAAAAGTTCTGCTGAATGTTGGTAAAAATCCAGGATCAGCAACCGACATGCTAAAAAAAATACTTCAGCATGAACTCCTCCAGTATTCCCCGGCATTGTTCGAAGCGCAATCCGAGGGATTCCGATTAAGAACAGGAAAGAAATCTGATCTGATAAACTTTATAGAAGGGTTGTCTTGCCTAGATTCTAAGGCCTACTCTTTGCCAGTGTTTGATGTCAATTCGAGGCTATCTCTCATTCTGGAGTTTATGCCGCTCTTAAGGACTATGACTCCGTCAAGGGATGAGACATTGTCTGATTTTTCAAGAAGGTTGACGTGCAAGGTTTTTAGTCAGCTCCCGGAAAATCTATGCCAACTGCATGTAGTTTCTGACCGGTATGATGGAATTTATGGAATCAAGGACCCAACCGGCTCACCAGTGTGCTTAAAAGATAGTAGTGGCTGCCATAGACGAAGGGGTGAGCAGAGTTTGAAGGTCAGTACCACATATAGTGACAACATAAAACTCGGTGATTCCTGGCAATCAATCCTTAGAAGTTCTTCCTGCAAAGCTAACTTGGTGGCTTTTATTTATGAGTTTTGGAGCAATATTGGAAGTAAAAGTAAGAACTTTGATATTATACTTGCTGGAGGTTTCCCTGATCGTCGACATGTTGGGATATTGCCTAGAAAAGGATCCCTGGAACCTTTGCCTCCTCTTAGTCTTGAGGTTGCAAGCACAAATGAAGAAGCAGACATGCGTGTAGCAGTCCATGTTGCTTCCAGCTTTAGGAATGGAAGTTCTTCTGTCATTGTTCGGGCCAATGACACAGATATTCTGGTGATACTTTTGCAACACTCCTCTACGCTGTTAGCTACGAAAGAGAACAATAAGAAGGAGCTATTCCTCCAATTCCCTGACAGAGTTTTCCCTGTGCACGAGCTAGCTATTTCTCTTCCACGGGACTTTATTGACAGCATTGGACTTCTACACTGCCTTAGTGGCACTGACACGACGAGCTTTGCATATTCTGTGGAGAAGAAGACATTTGTGAAAGCAGCTTTGAAATTTGATCTTGTTAGTGACATGGCAAAACTGACGAGAAAAGTCAAGATTGACCTCGTCAACATATCAAATTATATTGAGGAAGTGACGGAGGTGGCAAGAAAAGTAACAATCGCAGCCTATGGAAAGAATCCTACTGACTTTAAGTCCTTGAATGACTTGCGAGTGCACTTATTCCATAGGAAAAAATCATTAAAAAATCTTCCGCCCACTGAAAACAGCTTTAAATATCACATCCTTAGAGTTGTATATCAGTGGGGAATCGTTTTACAGGCTATGGAGTCTGAACCAATAGTTTTATACCCCCTAAATTTCGGATGGGTATACAGTGACGCTTTCGGGGTTATTCCTCTGACAAATTCATTGTCGCAGTGGCCGATTTCTATAAACCGTATTGCAGTTCATTGCAAGTGTAGAAATATGTGTATTGGAAAGTGCTCCTGTGCTGGAATCCGCAAGTACGACTTGCTTTGTGCTTGTGCTGGGTCATGCGATCTTTCTGAAAGTGACGACGAGTTTGACTAAATAATAACTTAAAAAACATTGCTAAACATATTTAAATTATGTATATTCGACCAATCGTATTTTAAAAAAATTTTAAAAAGCAAAAGCTTGTAAAAGCATTTTTAACCATATTTAAGCTGTTTTGGTTTAAGCCGGATTTTTTTTTTTTTTTTTTTTATTTTTTTTTTTTTTTTACTGATGTCGTAAATTAACGATCGCCTAATGTTTTGGCTAGGTATAAAAAAGACAACTACAATATTCTAGTAGAAAGCTGGACTTAGTCTGAGTGAAATAGAAAAATCAACGAACTTAGTTGCAAAGAACCACCAAGCGCACCTTTGGCGCTTATATTCCCGAGATATTCGTAATCAGCATGGTCGATTTAGTCTTAAACCTCTCTCAAATCACTTGTCCTCCTCAGATTGCTATTTTGTCAGATTTTAAACTTTGGCTCCCCGACTATCAGTTGGTCACCTGATGACAAACAAGCATCACCATTGCTGCCAGCTTGGGGTCGTTTCAACCAATTGGGCTTGTAAAAATTTGTGGAGTGAAATTAAAAAGAAAAATTTGCCTAGTAAAAAGCTTGTAAAAGCAAAAGCTTTTAAAAGCAGTTTGAAGCATATTGAAGCTGTTGTGCTTGAAGCAGGATTTTTTTTTTTTTTTTTTTTTTTTTTTTACTGATGTGGTAAATTAACGATCGCCTAATTTTTTGGCTAGGTATAAAAAAGACAACTACAATATTATAGTATAAAGATGGACTTAGTCTGAGTGAAATAAAAAAATCAACGAACTTAGTTGCAAAAAACCACCAAGCGCACCTTTGGCGCTTATATTCCCGAGATATTCGTAATCAACATGGTCGATTTAGTCCTAAACCACTCTCAGATCACTTGTACCTCTCGGATCGCTATTTTGTCCGATTTTGAACTTTGGCCCCCCGACTATCAGTTGGTCACCTGATGACAAACAAGCATCACCATTGCTGCCAGCTTGGGGTCGTTTCAACCAATTGGGCTTGTAAAAATTTGTGGAGTGAAATTAAAAAGAAAAATTTGCCTAGTTGGGTAAAACATGATACAGAAATCAGCTTGAGAAAAAAATACAAAATCGGTAGAAATGTTCTGGAATTTTGCCTTTTTGGTCAAGAAAACCTGGCAATCGATTGAATCACACGAGGAAAAACTATAACGATTGCTCCTAACAAACAAATTATAATGGTTTGGAATTTTGTATAAGGTCCTCCGCCTCAACTGAAACGTAATCTCCAAACGATAACGCTTTACTATGAACATAGTGTTCAGTAGTCATTCGCTCATATTCGGCGCATAGAGGCTTTGAGGGTTAGACAGATGAAACACCTTTTTTTTCAGCGTTTTACGAGCGTGGAACTGTAGGTTTTCCTAGAAGAAAGTAGCGTTTTCTATTACTTATTTATAATTTTAGTACAGTTGCAAATATTAGAAGATGAGATGATATAAAAGAATAGAATCTTTTGAGGGTGGGGCAGACAATTTGCTTGTGGTGCCCCTGCTTTTACTAATCATAGTTTACTAACTGCTTGGTGGGAAGAGTCATGAAAATGATTTGCTTCGCGCTGTATAGGTACATGTCTATTCGGGGGTACCCTCTCCATTGCTGAGGATGCTGGGGCGCCCTCTCCATTGCTGAGGATGTGTATAAGGTACTTCTGCTCCGTTCCCCATCCGATGATTGCGTTGGCATTTTGAGTACCTTGGTCATTGGTGCTTTGCTCGGCTAACCACTCTGGGAACCTTTCCTTTTAACCTGGTTCCAAAATCAGAACTAATAAGCCACGGATCGAACTGGATTCTTGTAAATGACTTGTCTGCTTTTTCTCGGAATACGAAGATAGACCTCTTAATGGTGACCTACTTTTATGTATGAGATCTCAGCTGAAAGGTTCATCAGTGCCTTCGTTTTGTTAACACGATCAAGGCGACCAAAACATGTATTACCGACACTAATCTCAACCCAGAGATGATAAACAGTGAGGTTACTGTACATAGATACACAACACTCTGGCGAGATTGGAAGCGCCAAAATAGTGTTACCTATGGTGAGATTGGAAGCGCCAAAATAGTGTTACCTATGGTTTATGGGGTGTTGCATTATGCCTTCAGAACCATATTTTATATACTTCCTTAAGAGGCAGTATGGGTCAAAATAAACATCACAGATAAATCTGTCATTATTGCCACAATGTACAATCCCCCGAATTGTCTGATAGCTAGCTACCTTGCAGCCTCCTTCGAATAAATCAGAGGAAACTTCCCTAAATCAGTCATCACTGTACATGAGGATTTGAATGTCCATCACAAATTACGGATTTGCATTAAATCTGATCAAGCATGATGCGACTTGTATAATCTTCCTTTGTACTATGGGTTTGAGCAATTTGATGATTTCTACACCTACAGGGGCAAAAAGGCATCATCTTGTTTGATCCATTTCCTACAGACCATTTAGGCTCTTGAGCTGAATGATCATGATTTTGTAAGTGAATTCCATTCCTCCGCATTCCACTACCGATCAAGATTGAGCCGATTATTCGAGAATACAATGAAGGTATTGGGATGGTCTTCGAAGCGTGCTAGCTGCTTAAAACTGGAAAACATTCATTAAAGAAGTCCTGACAAGGTTGTGTAGGCATATCAGTAGGTAATGTCGGGTTCTACCAAAATCATATTCAGTTTTAAGAGGATACAGATGTCCAGCAAAGATAAGCTCTGGTTTAAATCAATCATCAGAAAGCTATCTGAGCGTAGCCGTCTACGATATCCTAAGATCCTTCTAACCTAATTTCAAAATGATTCAGCCAAAGTTGGTGAAGAGTAGTTAAGGATGCAGTACTATTTTCAATAAAGACGTCCATTCCCTCCTTTCAGACTAACTGGGTTACAATTTGAGACTCTCAGGAAAAGACCGAAATTCTTGCTAAGGTCCTTGCTGAGTTTTCAAATCTTGATGACTACGGTAAGAAAGTCCTAGATAATCCTCATCGCACTGGTCTGGCCCTTCACCGCGTCAACTACTCTGCTTCATAAGTTAAACACGCTATATTCTGCGTTGATGTAACGAAATCATTCGTTCCAGATAAGATAACAATTGTTGTCCTAGAGAATTGTAGTTCCAAACTAGATAGCCCTTCTTCATCATATACAGGATGGGTAGCCCTTGTATCATTGTAGCCCTTGCATCATTTGTAGCCCTTCATCATTTTCCGACTTAGCTTTTGCTTTGTATCCTTTTTAAGCTTACGGAAGTCTGCCCACGTCATCCCTATTTTCCTGCCAGAAAAAAGTTTCTACCTATGAAGACTCATTTAAGCGGGTAAGCCTCCTTCCTTGCATTAATAATTCTGAATGGAATTTCAGGGAATTTTGAATGAATCCCCTTACACATACCTGGAGTCTAATAAACATACTAGTGCTGAGCAGTACGTGTTCTGCCAGAAACGCTTTATGCTTGACTGCCCGAGTCCCTGCATTAGAGGCTGGTCGAGCTTCTGACCCAAGGGTACAATTTTAGGGTCCTGTCTTTTGATATTACAAAAGCCTTCGATGCGGTTTGACATTAGGGTCTGTTGAAAAGTCTCTAAGCTCATGGATTTTGTGGTTGCCTACTTAAGGTTCTTGGGAGTTTTCTAAGAAATCGTGCTCTCCCTGTAATTTTCGATGCGTTTACTTCCAGTGAGTGTTTATTAAAGCCTGGGGCTCTTCATGAATCCTCTTAAGTCATTTTGCTGACGATGCCGTAATTCATGCAGCTGTCCATAAACAATAAAAACCTGTGCAAGGTTCCCTGTCTCTGCAATCGGGTCTTGAGGAAACAGAGAAATGGCCTAAAACGTGGATAGTCAATTTAAATGAATCCATGACTAAAGCATGACTATTCATGCGATCGAAAGTATTGTGCCAACATCCTGACTTTACGCTCAGGGATGAAGCTATCAAAAGAATTGACTCTTGCGAATTCAATTCTGCTCACACCTTTCTTGATGCGCACATCTTGTTCGGGTTTGAACCTCCTGCGTAAGAAATCTGAGTGTGATTCTTCTATCGAAGAACCTGTTGCCTTTGCGCTCGGTTATTTTTCTGCATAAGCTATTCATTAGACCAAATATGGATGCTCACTTTTGCAAAGGCTTATAAAACTTTCATGACACCACTAAAGGAGCCAAAACAGTGCCTTATGTGCGATTTGCAGCTCCTATCGGTTGGTGTTAAAACTTAGTAGTGAGAGGTTTAATATGGCGTCAATAGCTATTCCCTACAAGTATAACCACTGCACTCCCTCCGACGAGTCATATCTGATTTCACCACTGCACCGCAAGCCGATATGGCAAACAAGCAGAAATACGATACAGTCGGGTTACCGAAAAGAGGAGATATTCTGCGCTGAGTACTTGAAGATTACCTTCTATAGGAGCTGTATCTTCATTTGGAACAGTCTCCTGATGGATTCTATCCCTGAAATCTCATATGTTGATTCCTTTAAAAGGAAATCCAACAGAAACAACTCTAGGAAGAACGCCTAGGTAAATGGTTAATAGTCAATAGCTCTTGTATGAACCTTTTCTGCCTAAAGTTTCATGGATGTTATCCTTTATACGCACGTTATAAGCTGAAATATTTTGTTTGAGAGTTTGTATCCATAAAACTTAATGCTTACAATAATGAATTTGGTTAAATACTTACAATATAATATTTTTCATAGCTATTTGGCGTTTGGCTATTTTGGGGTATCGTTGGGTCATATTTCACAGTTTGCATCTTAAATAATAGCATTATAGTGATAAACTTTAGAACTATCAAATTCACCATAAAATTAAACATGTTTCATGATACAATCGACTATAAACGTGTGGCTGAAAAAAAAGAAGACTTGAGCAACGTGTTTCCTTTGAAACACCATGCTAACCCAACTTGGCTGTTTGCCAATTACCACCGCAATGAATACTACATAGCCTTTACGGACAGCAAATGGGCTAGTCTACTTTAGTAACCCATCTTTAAAATCTTGCTAATCCTAAATTGTTTCAGACTTGTTAAAAGACATTCAATTTGTCAATTTGTCCATCTTACTTAGTGCTAGAGCAGCAGCTGTCTACACTGTTAAGCCAAAAAGGACATTGCATGCTTTTAGTTGGAAAGAGGATGTTATTTCCTCCAAATCAGAAACATTCATGAGTTTCTTTTTGCTCTCATATTAACTAAAGATAAAAAACAAAGGTCCTTTCCCAATTCTTTTCCTTTAGATAACCTTGAAACTAGAGCTAAGTTCTTTGCTTAATTTAAATATGAGTGTCTTCAATTCTGTGGAGAGTGAAATAAATTTAAAAAGTATGTAATACTTTTTAGTGAAATACATTAAAATACCTGTTTGCAAATGTATTTAAATACTGTTGTCAAATACGTGATTTAAAATGTATTTTGTATTGACAGAACTAAAATATATAAGGGATAATATAGGAAAGATGATTAGTAGGGTAACCGGATGGGTTTTTTATTTATGTCATACTATGCTCATAACGTCGCTAGTGCACCTGAAGGTCATATCTGACATTTTAATAAGTTCATTGTAATTCCCCAAAACCGTTCACTAAGCTGTTATCAAAGGGAGATCAGCCGAGTAGCGAAGGTCAAGAGGATGGAAGTGCGATCGAACCTGCATTGGCCCATTGACCCTCTCTTTCAATGCAGCTCATCAAACAGATTTAGCAATTATTTCACAAGTTTGAAATTGTCTCATACGATCTTTAGGCTTAATAGTCACAAGAAACATTATACTAAATAAGAAAGATAGATCTCAAATGTACATCAATCCGCTCCCCCCATAATCCAATATTTTTTACATTTTCAAAATCAATAGTTTTTTGAATCCATCATTTTTAAATTTCTTCCTCTTACATGTGAAAATCCATGAGCAACCGATAATCTCCTGAAAGCCAATAAGTCTTGAAATAGGGGAGGATTGATAATGCAATTGCTATCTCCCTAAAGTTTTGTCACAGAAGTCCAAATAATCGAGACTGGAAGAACATTTATTAAGCCCTCAAGGAATTGGAGCAGCGTCCTTTAAAGCCCTTTTGCACCTCATATAAATGGCAATCTTTTTCAGCCCTATGAGGACTGGCAACATTTTACCTAGGTACCAGTCTTTCCGCTTACAGAATATCTAATGTTTCGGTGACTGGACCGGTAACTTGCATATATCGCTCAGAAGCTAAATCTTTACGTTTCTTCATCAAGAGTTCATAAAGTACAATCAGGTAGTTTGAGCTCGTCATAAGTTTTTTCTAGCTTTTAGATTTCTTATGTATGTCAAATTAATTTGACAGTATCGTAGACTGAGTTCCAACGTGTTGTGTTTGGGGTTTTGGCTCTTTTCCTGTCACTTCTTTAAATTTAATCAATACCTTTGTATTATACCTGGAGGTATAATATAAACTGCCTGGCACTTAGCAAATGCAGCTCTGTAAAGCTTTTCGTAGGGACTGCACGTAAAACCATTGTGAATATCTTTAGAAGACACTAAATTGAGGGTATGGCTGCGGCAACGCAGATGATCGGGAAGATCGTAACTTTCGTCTGCAACTTTTGTATTTTGTTCATCGAGTATCAAGAGGATGATGAGATGCAAAATGAAACTGCTGGTCTGATCTTGCTCTTGTTCATCTAACATAAATTTGCTTCAGCAATCACACTTGTACCATCACCAAGGGCTGGATATTCTCTGAAGACCTACAAAACAAAACTGACAAAAGAACTTAACGTGCAGGACTTATCGTTAGGAAAGGGGGAATGGTGATCCTGGCGTGTCCAAAAATACTAAGAGTATTGAGGCAAAATCTTGAGTAATTTTGAGGTGAATGTTGAGCTAAATCAATAGAAACTATATTCATCCAACTTATCAAAAAGACGCATCTGCAATATCTTAGGAACGGGTAAGGGTATTAACTTGAAACTTTCAGTACCACTGCTGCTACTACTGTAGCTGCAAATGCAACTGGTTGCAACTGTGACTATTTCCGACTGCGACAGCAATCAACAGTGGTTGCGACTATTTTTAACCGCTACAGTATCTACTTGTGATTACTTTGAGATGATGTTAAGGGGGATGTTAACCTTCGAGTTGAAATGTTGAAAAACTTGAAGCTTTGGCAATCAAAAACAAACAGAAATTAATTTAAAATAAAGTTTAAAAATGTTAAAAATGAATTGAAAATGTTGAAAAATTGAAGCTTTAGCAATCAAAAACGAACACAAATTAATTAAAAAAGAACTTTCCTAAAAAGAAGTTTTCAAAGAAAAGTAAAGAGTCATTTTAAATTTAAGACCTGCAGAAATAAATTATAATCCAAACTCAAAATGACAAGGAATTACAATTAAAGAATAAATGAAACCCAGAATGAAAAGAAATTAAATTAACAATCATAGCCAACATATAGATAACAGATACTAATATAAATGAATAAATAAATCTTAAAACGAATGAAAATTAGACTGAATATTCAAGTAAAACTTGAAACAAACAATGTCACTACAAACGGGAGTTTAGTTGCTGCTTTCTTCCTCCTCCCCCAAATAAAAAGTCTAAGGCCTAGTGCGTCACTTTCGCTTTACTGAAAACGAATAATATTAGAAATATTTTCTTTTATATTACAACGTTGAAAATAAAAACAAAATTAGAGTAAAATAAAATCTTGAACCCCTGAGTTTTCAGTAATTAAAATCGTTATATGTTAACTATTCTATTTATTTTATTAGCTTTTTCCAAGGAATGTTCAAGACACATATAGTTTTCAATAAAGCGCAAATGACGTAATAGGCCTTAGACTTTTACGGTTAGGAGAGGAGAGAGGGGGTAGTAGTCAAACTCTTGTCTATAGTGAGTTTTGTTCGTTTTGAGTTTGACTTGAATGTTCAATTTAATTTTTACTCATGTTAAGATTTATTTATTGGTTTGTATTAGTAGCCTACCTGTTATCTGTAATTTTTTAATTACTGTTTGTTTATTTTCGGTTTTATTTATTCTTTAATAGTAATTTCTGGTCGTTTTGAGCTTGAATTATTAAGGTTCAAGGTTTAAGGTTTTTATTAATATCATGTTTACGCAACATATTAAATTTCCGACAGAGAAAACTCGACAGAGTCGGGAACAAAAAACATTTAACACATAAATTTAAATTAATGGTACCTCTACTAATATTCCACTTATATATATTTAAACCAAAATCTTTGATTTGCCATTTCAAACAGCCTTCAGAAATAAATACAAAACAATAGGTAACTCACCTTTCCAGACTCCTCAACCTACCAGAAAAAAAAATAAATACAAAAAAAAATAAAATCTTATTAAATTTTATTCAAATCATCAACAGCGGAAAAGGGACAAACTCCCCCTAAGCCCTCCATACGAAAAGAGGCGTACAGAGGTGTGTAAAAGCACAAACGTATACCAATATACACATAAATATATGTACATATACACATGCGGTACTTATTAACTAATGGCAAGGTTATTATTTCTGCTGATCTTAGGTTTAATATGGCTTTTAGTTTTCTATGAAAAACTTATTTCCCGAAAAGTTTTTTTTATATTAATTCTATAGAATTGTCACTGCTATTCCTTTGTTTCTTGATGCGAGGTGAAGGATTGACATTATGTTCTGTCACAAATCTAAAGATAGCTACTGTATCGGTTTGAATAGATTTTTCTATTTGTGTACGGAGGAGAAACCGTATGGAAAAAGATAATCTCTAAGGAGACGATCAATTTCTTGCAATAGGTACCTCTCTAGACAGCAGAAAGAACTGAGGGTAAGGTATAACTTTCCGTACAGAAAGAGATAAACTCAGCGTAAATGAAGTAGCTCTTATCAAAGGCACCCCATGAAAAATCCGACGTTAACTGCATTTTCGTAGGCTGTTCCGCTTGTTCGGATATCCGAGTTACTGGAAAATGAAGTTTGACCTTCGCCCTTGTAGCTTCTAAGGTGAATTGCAAACATCGAGTGTGAAATGCGCAAAAGCAGCATGTACTCAGTGAATCTTGCGGTTGAGATTGTTTTACTAGCAAAATAGAGACAAGCGGCAAAACTAAAGTCGATGGACCCGGGTTGGACCTCTATGGATCTGAAGGTGGGGCAGAAAATTGCTAATTTTGTTATCCAAGAAGTTCAAAGGTATCTAAACTCGGGAATACTAATTGCTAATTTTGATGCCGAGGAATATAACGGCATTTTGATGCCGATAAATTAATATATATAGCACGACAGTATATCCATTGGGTACCAATGGGACCATTATTCTTTGGGATCGCCATTCTTTTTTTTTAGGAAAACATAAGTAAATAAAAAAATTTCAGAAAACAAGCTACAAATATTCTTATAGGTAGTAACTCAATCCCCCCTCTCGTCCAAGAGACAGAGATGTAACCCCATAGAGTAAAACATTTATGTGTGCTACAGAGCATACATGGTTGCTCTAACCGTGGAAAATTGCAAGGCAACATTTCGCCCCACCTTATGGTCTATCCTAGGGTCCCAAAATCCTAGGTCTCAAAATTAGCACGCTGTTATCCAACTTTAGGTGCTTTTCAGTTCTGGAATTTGTAAACTGGTATCCGGATTTTAGGTCCTAGAGAGTACAGGCGGGTACTAAAGACTCGATTTTAGTGAAAACCACAGATACGCAGTAAGGACAGCAAAAATGGAGCTAGTTTTTTCAAAACCTGGCAAGTTTAGTAAAGTTTTACTTACAGAGTAGTCTTTCACAAAAGGTTTTGACTTCAGAAAGGTAGTGCTTTAAGAAACTGGAATCTCTAACTGATCCTAATGGTCCGGAGACTCAAAAGGAACAGCTGAACCTGAATTTTGAGTATCACAGGCCGAAACCTGACCTTTCATTTAAGATCATAGTTGACTCAAATTGAAATACATACTAAACATTACAGAACCTGTACCTGGAGTTCTTACGCTAACCTAACATGCCTTGAAGTGCTAGAGAAAGTTGGATGGTGACTGAAGGGGTCCCTTAAGTAAACAGATTGGACATTTTTATAGATAGCTGAAACTGTTTCTTTTTCTACTATGTTTATTTTAACAATATTTTCCGTCGAGAATTGTCAGAACTGGAATTCCTGCCTTCGTGCTTTATCGCAATTCAAACTTGTTTCATATTCCAACCAGTGGAATATATGAAACCCCTTCCGAAATTACCTGAAATGACATAATATCTACTAAAAAAATTACAATATGGTATGTCCTGGCAGGATGGTAATTGACGCTGATTGCCAAAGTATTTTGAATTTTAAATACAAAAAAGTACTTACACACATATTTTAAATATTCTACCAGAAGCGTGTTTGAATATATATTTGAAGTACATGGAAAGGACTTAAATACGTGTTTAATACATTTATTTTATAACTGCACCATAACTGCTTTACTTGAGGAGGGAACTTCTTATAAACAATTTTTTCGTAGTTAAAAAGTTTCAACTTAATGATAGGTCCTACTGACAAAAGAAGGGATAATTTTTAATTTAACCCAGGAATCCTGAAGGTTAGAAAACCAAATGGAAACTGTTTCTAGTTCATCTATTAATCAGTTCGTGGTAACCACAGTTTATAGAATTAGCAGTAAGTTTACCGCAGATGATTTCTGGCTCTTCATTCTCGGTGCGAACAAAAAGCTCCTCCCACTTATTTGTGCAGTTATGGATCAGTGTGTTTGCGTCAATCAATGAGAAATGATATGGAAACTGGATGTTGGCCCACTATTCCCACCCCTAGCATATGCTTATTTTCGTGGTTAATTATGTCATCTATGTCATTTCCAGTTCCATTGTCTTGAAGAATACACACCTATGATCTCCTCGAAACCGCGAATTTTCGGGTTACGTTGCAAAGCCTTTCTGAACGCCTTTAAAAATTAATTAAATAAAAAAAATTGTTTTTTTTCAAATGAAAGTAAGAAACAGGATTGAAAATTAAAACGAGCTGAAATTATTACGTATATGAGGGGGTCGTCCCCTCCTTAATACCTCGCTCTTTACGCTAAAGTTTGACTTTTTTCCAATTATTTAAGAATGATTCCTGAATTACAAAGGCCATTTCATTGTTTAATAAGCTCTTTTAAAAATTTATAGAAAGAAATAGCATAAAGAGCAACATATTGAGGAGAGGAGACCCCCTCCCCCCATATACCTAATACTGTCTGGCTATTTAAGTTTTAATGCAGATCCTTACTTTCAGCTGAAAAACTTGTTTTTTTTTATTTAATTGCTGATCGTTTTTTAAATAATACTGGGAAACCCGACTCCCACTTCATGAAAAATTCCCTTCCCCGCGAAAAATTTCTCTATGAAAAGATCCTCCCACGTATCCCCCCGCCCTCCACAAGAAAAATGTCTCCTGCCTGTATACTTCCCAATAACCAATGCTATATATAAACAATGGGATTAATTCATAGGTTGCAGCCCTTCCCCTGGGGACTGTGGGGGGTTTAGTCACCCTCAAAGCCATAGTTATTAGATTTTTTGACTATACTGAAAAAATGGCCACCTAAAAATTTTGATGGGGTGACTTTGGAGAAAAAATGAGCGTGGAAGAAGGGCTAACTTCCCTCCAATATATTTTGTCACTTGAAAATGGCGCTAGAACTTTTGATTTCCGATCAAATGAGCCCTTTCCTTACTGGCTCGATACGATCACCCCTGGAAAAAAATAAACGCGCATCCATGATCTTTCTTGTGGTAAAAAATGCAAAATTCCACATTTTTGTACATAGGAGCTTGAAACCTCTACAGTGGGGTTCTCTGGTATGCTGAATTTTATAGTGTGGTTTTCATTAAGATCAATTGTTTTTTGAGGGATGTTTCCTCCCTTTTCCAAAAAATTGGCAAATTTTCTCAGGCTCGTAGCTTTTCATGGGTACCCTTAAATTAGATGAATATTACATACTTTGAAGAAACAACAAAATTCGATTCTTTTGGTGTATATACTTTTGTCAAGACTTTGTTTCTTGGAGTTTTGGTTAATATTGAGCCACATCGCTCCTTAACTACAGTTCGTTACCACCACAGTTTATAGAATTAGCAGTATGATATTTCCCTATCTCACCCATTATAAAAACCCGGACCGAGTTGCAAGTGCTCCAGAGAACCTATAAACATAAGCGGCATTAGATCTTTTCACAGGTAGACAAGTCAGATCTCTCTTGAACGTTAAACTTGTCTTCAACGTTGGAACACTAAATTTTGAAGAAACTAACTTTAAATTAATTTATTCCAACAAATTTAAGAAAGTCGGTAATTAGTAGTGCAATATTATTATTAGATGTTTTAGGAATTAAAAATAGGTTTCGAAGTCTCAAGTTGGTTTCAAAGGCATTTTGAGAAAGTGTCTGCCAAAATACGTGTTCCAGGGTAATTGGACCGCTGATGGCAGATCAAATGAGAGGAGCTGTTTGTATGCGCCGATATATATATATATATATATATATATATATATATATATATATATATATATATATATATATATATATATATATATATATATATATATATATATATATATATATATATATATATATATATATATATATATATATAATTAGTTCAGATGTTTGTAGGAATTACAAGTAGGTTTCGAAGTCTCGAGTTGGTTTTAAAGGCATTTTGAGAAAGTTTCTGCCAAAATACATGGTCCAGGGTAATTGGACCGCTAACGGCATATCAAATGAGAGGAGCTGTTTGTACGCGCAAACAGCGTACAAACATATATATATATATATATATATATATATATATATATATATATATATATATATATATATATATATATATATATATATATATATATATATATATATATATATATATATATATATATATATATATATATATATATATATATATATATATATATATATATATATATATATATATATATATATATATATATATATATATATATATATATATATATATATATATATATATATATATATATACTAAAATGTGCGATGTCCTTCAATTTTCTGAAAATTCCCTAAGAATTTTACGAAAAACACTTCTTAACAGACGTTTGGTATTTTCTTGGATAGGGATATTGTGGCAACTTTTACCACAGCAACCAATAATTAGAACCCAAGTCCTAAAATTGGTCTCATTCAGGAACCCTTATCGCTATCTAAATTCACGAAGTGCAAAGATTTTGAAACAGAGGTGTTTATTCTTTCAAGTTCAGGAAAGGTCCTGCCCATTTCATACAAAAACATTGATTGAAAACGAAACTAGTCTTATCTAGGTTCTCCGCCAAAACAGGTAACTAGACTTTTCAAATATCACAGGAACTACAATCTGAGAAAATAAATATCTCGACGTGAAAAAAAAATGATAAACCATCCAGTTGCGGATCTAGGGGGGGCGAGGGTTACCCCCCTAAAGTAGTCGAAATTAGTGTAATTTCCCTAATTAACGCAAGTTTGTATTAATTAAACTTGCTCCTAGCGTAAGTTTATTAGATCAACCTAATTTGCCCCCCCCTTAAAAAATCCTGGCTCCGCCCCTTAAACCATCACACCGATTCCACCAGTTATTAGAAGAAAAAAGATTCCTTATTTTCACAACTTTCATCAACCCCCCGCCCCCTTTTTTATAAAATCCTACATAGGCCAATCAGTTGAGTCCACTGTATATAAATAATAGATTGTATATAAATTAAGTCATTATATGAAAAAAAATATGTTTCATTATATGAAACATAAAGAGTATATAAATTAAGTCATACCTGTGAGATGGGACAGTTGCAAACCACTTGGCCGGCTCACCAAGTTTTTTTCTGCTTTCGGAATTTCAAATAATGCACTTTCTAACCATTTCTCATTGATTGACGCAAACACACTGATCCATAACTGCACAAATAAGTGGGAGGAGCTTTTTGTTCGCACCGAGAATGAAGAGCCAGAAATCATCTGCGGTAAACTTACTGCTAATTCTATAAACTGTGGTTACCACGAACTGATTAATAGATGAACTAGAAACAGTTGCCATTTGGTTTTCTAACCTTCAGGATTCCTGGGTTAAATTAAAAATTTATCCCTTCTTTTGTCAGTAACCTACTGACAAAAGGGCTGCAACCTATGAATTAATCCCATTGTTTATATATAGCATTGGTTATTGGGAAGTATACAGGCAGGAGACATTTTTCTTGTAGAGGGCGGGGGGATACGTGGGAGGATCTTTTCATAGAGAAATTTTTCGCGGGGAGGGGAATTTTTCATGAAGTGGGAGTCGGGTTTCCCATTATTATTTAAAAAACGATCAGCAATTAAATAAAAAAAAACAAGTTTTTCATCTGAAAGTAAGGATCTGCATTAAAACTTAAATAGACAGAAAGTATTAGGTATATGGGGGGAGGGGGTCTCCCTCTCTCAATAGGTTGCTCTTTATGCTATTTCTTTCTAGAACTTTTTAAAAGAGCTTGTTATTCAATGAAATGGCCTTTGTAATTCAGGAATCATTCTTAAATAATTGGAAAAAAGTCAAACTTTAGCGTAAAGAGCGAGGTATTAAGGAGGGGACGACCCCCTCATATACGTAATAATTTCAGCTCGTTTTAATTTTCAATCCAGTTTCTTACTTTCATTTGAAAAAAACTAGTTTTTTTATTTAATTAATTTTTAAAGGCGTTCAGAAAGGCTTTGCAACGTAACCCGAAAATTTGTGGTTTCGAGGAGATCATAGGTGTGTATTCTTCAAGACAATGGAACTAGAAATGACATAGATGACATAATTAACCACGAAAATAAGGATATGCTAGGGGTGGGAATAGTGGGCCAACATCCAGTTTCCATATCATTTGTCACAAAGGCTTCTCTATAATAGAGAAGCAAAAGATATTTTTTCAAGTAAATATCCCGCAGTGGGATTTCTTTGGCTCTATCCCTATAGCCATAATTTAGTACCCTTGTGACTTTTGGTCTCACTTTGGTCTTTTAAGAAAAAATTAAGTTAAAAAAAACAAGCTTTTTAACTGAAAGTAAGGAGCGACGTTAAAACTTAAAACGAACAGAAATTATTCCGTATATGAAAGGGGCTGTCCCCTCTACAACGCCTCGCTCTTTACGCTAAAGTTTTTATTGTTTAAAAAAATATAGTTGTGAGAAAGTCAAACTTTAGCGTAAAGAGCGAGGCGCCGAGGAGAAGACAGCCCCTTTCATATACGGAATAATTTCTGTTCGTTTTAAGTTTTAATGTCGCTCCTTACTTTCCTTAAAAAACTTGTCTTTTTTATTTAATTTTTGAACCTTTTTGAATTAATGCAGGTTTTGATTTTGGCTCATCGTACATCAATAGTTAAAAAAAAATTTGCATATTAATTTTACTTTTATTTGCCTAAATGGCTTTCTCGAAAGTTGTTTAATTTTATTTATGAACGTTTTTATTAGTAATAAATATACGTAACTTAGAAATTAACTTGCGTAACGAACTTCTATATTCATATATTTTTAATATGTATATTAGGGGGTTCGCCTCCTAGTCAATACCTCAGTCTTTACGCTTAAGTTCGAATTTTGTTCTAATTCTTTAAAAATGACCCGTTAATCACAAAGGCTGTTAATTAGAATAAATAGCTCTTATGGAAGTACGTACTAAAAAATCTTTGGCTTAAAGAGGAAGGTATTGACTAGGGGCGAACCCAATCATATACGCAATATTATCTGTTCGTTTTAAGTTTTGATGTTGCTCCTTACTTTCAGTTGACTTATTTTCTTTTTAATTTAATTTCTGATCTTTTTTTAATAATGCTGGGAAAACCGGCACCCCCTTCATAGCAATGTCCCTTCCCCCATGAAAACTTCCTCCATGGAAAGATCCTCCCACATAACCCCCGACCCCCCACTACCAGAAAAAATCCCCCCTGAAAACGTCTGTATACTTCCCAATAACCAATACTACATGTCATCATTGGGTAAAATTCATAACTTTCAGCCCTCCCCCCGGGGACTTTGGGGGAGTAAGTCATCCTAAAAGACATATTTAACATATTTTCGACAATGCTGAACAAAATGGATGTCTCAAAATTTTGATCGGGTGACTTTGGGAAAAAGATAAGCTTGGGAGGGGGCCTAGTTGCCCTCCATTTGTTTTGGTCACTTAAACTTTTAATTTCCAATTGGCACTAGATCTTTTAATTTTTTTTTCCAATGAGCCCTCCTACTATATTCTAGGAACACTGGGTTGATACGATCACCCCTGAGGAAAAAAAAAAAAAAAAAAACACGCATCCGTGATCTTTCTTCTGGCAAAAAATACAAAATTCCACATTTTTGCAGATAGGAGCTTGAAACCTCTACACTAGGGTTCTCTGATACGCTGAACCTGATGGTGTAATTTTAATCAAGGTTCTATAACTTTTGGGGGGTCTTTCCCCCTTTTTTCGAAAATTAGCCAAATTTTCTCAGGCGCGTAACTTTTGATGGGTAGGACTAAACTCGATTAAACTTGTATATTTGAAATCAGCATTAAAATCTGATTGTTTTGATGTATCTATTGGTATCAAAATCCCATTTTTTATAGTTTTGTTTACTATTGAGCCGGGTCGCTCCTTACTTATAGTTCGTTAGCATGAACTGTTTGAAAAAAGACAAGAACAATTTTAAAAGAGCAGAGGTATTTATAATAAACTAAAATCGTAAACCATGATTTATTCCAAAACTGCGATTTGCGTTGCTGAGCCGTTGCTGGCTAAGCTCTTCTTGTTTGTATGCATGCTATTGGTACATGCTAATCACAATTATTCTTTTTCTACTTTTATAAAATAAAATGGCTTCAAGACGTTGTGAAAGTTAATTTGTTTATCTTAACATGTGTGCAAGACAATTCACGACTACCAGCATAGTTGCTTTGTTTTCGTTCAGTTCGCTGAGAAATAGCAAAATGCACCCTTAGTAGATTTTCAAAAGAGGCTCAAAGCCCTATGGAACTTATCAAAATCTATATTGATGAGAGTGGGACTGAAAGGTGCTATGGATTCCAGAATAAGTAAAAACCAATGGGTAGCAAAGATTATTCCTGTTTCATTTGAGTCATGTTATTCATGTATCATGTGTCCTATTATTGGGATAGAGCACAACCGTGCTTAGCTCCTAATTTAATACAAAACCAGCTACTAACCTAATTTTCTACCTTAACCGCAGCAGTGTTATTCTCGTACATGGCACTAATCACTATAATGAATTTGTCTGGTATACCATACAAGTATAGGACCTTCGTTAAAGCTCTTATATCAACAGAATTGAACGCTTGCTCATAATATTTAAAACTGAGGATTAAAGATGTTTGATAACTTAGGCACTTCTCTGCTCTTCTCTTATAATTTTCTCTGCAGCATCTCCCAGTCTAAAAAGCATCATATTATTAGATAATTTGCTACCTACAGAGACCAGGCTAATGTCTCGATAACTACTACACTCTCTATTATCAACTTTCTTATACAGTGATTTAATTAGGGTTTTCCTAAAATCGCTTCCTCTTTCTAAAAAATCATATTCATAATCTTCAGTAACTTATTTCTAACCTCAGAGCCACCATATTTAATAAACTCATCTACCAGACTATCAGCACCTGGAGCCTTATTATTATTTAATCCTTTTAGCACTGTCAGTAATTTTTCCTCACAAAACAAATCTTCCTTCACATCGAAGGTATCACAAACTTTTTCATTTTCTTCTATATCTTTTCCAGCAACTCTTATCTCGGTTTTACACATTCTCAAAATGTTCTGTCCATATCTGTTTTACTCTTTCCTTATCACTAATTGTGGTCCAATTTCTGTTTTTAACTGGGAAAAGTCCAGATTGAATACTCCCTTTCATTTATTAGCATACCAGTACAATATTTTACTATTATGCCATTTAGCTGCATCTTCCAGATCCTCGGCAAGTTTATCCATGGCCTCCACTTCAAACCACCTTAGTTCATATTTTAATACTTTCTCCACTTTCTTTATATTCCTTTTGTTTTCATATGAACTATCATTCAGATAATTCTTGTGCAAGCCCCCTCTCCTCTCTATTAAACATAAAGCTTTTTCACTGATATTCCTGGCTGTGTTCCTAACTTTCTTCCCTAAGACACCATCAGCAACCTCAAAAACTTTTTTCCTAAAATTCTTCCACTCATCTTCTATATTGTAAAATTTTACACTCTCCAGGCTAGTATTCAACTGTTCCTGGAAAGTTTCTCTCAAATTCCTATCCTGGAGTCTACCAGCATCGTAACTTCGTGGGACGTAGTTATTCTACCGAAATTCCAGCTGCAGGTTAACCCTAGACACAACTAGATGGTGATCTTGACTTTTAACATCAGTAACAGCTGTCCTATATACCCTAGTACCATGTATTGATCCTGCCAGTGTTTGGTTTACAATAACATAATCAACAAGGTTTACTGTCTTACCATCACGTCAGTACCATGTTAACTTATCGGCCATTTGAAACCAAAGATTGTATTGGTTATAACTACAAAATTGCAGCAGTCTGCAGCTATTGCTGTTTTCCTTTCCTGTTCCTACACCAAATTTACCTAGGCTAGGAAACCATCTATCCCTTTTCTACTGACCTGGGCGTTCAACTCTCCTAATAAAAAACACCATATTTCTAACAGGGTTCCCTGTCTATTTGCCCCTGTAACCGTAAGTAAAATTCATCTTATTTACTAGTTTATCCGTCAGTCGGTTCTACGGGGGCATATACTACTATAACTAATACCCTAAACTTCTTAGTCATAAAATGAGCAATCAATATTCTCTTATTAATACCTTCCCAGCCTAAACAAGACTTTGCAGCTTATTTATTCATCATGAGCCCTACTCCCTGTCTATATACCACATCCTTCCTGCCTAAGTGAATAATTTCTACATCATTTAATTTCATGCTTCCTACCCCTGGGATGCGAGTTTCTGAAACTCCTAGTAAGTCCAGTTCGAATCATCTGGATTTGTCAGTCAAAATGCCGATGCGATAGTTATTTTTCAACGTCGTAACATTCCATGTTCCAATTTTCATGTTCTTTAAATCATTGAAATTATTTTGGCCTCAGGAAAACCAGTGCAGGACGGAAACCAACACATCTTCTCAAATCTACAACGAAGCGCTTAAGCCGGGTTGGAATCTCACAACAAGAAGTCCCTCGAATCTCCAGTATGAATGGAGCCTTTGTGCAATCATGGGCCCTTCTTGGTCACAACTTGGTTTTCAGCACTTGGCAATACTCTTCTATCAATGAGAGTCGAAGTCATGCCCAGACAATCTCAAGCCTATGATCTCCGATTCATTATATATTCATGCCTACAAATATTATGCTACTATGGGTAGGCAACCCACAGTAGATAAATTAGCTAGGAAGAGGTTTTTCAAACCGAAAACGCCCGCCAAAAGAGACAAAGCCCAGAAGAATTATCTAATCAGAATTCCTTGTGAATGCTGTATCGTTTACTAGGCTATAATTTCCTCGAAGAGCATTCCACAAGTGGGAATAGGATTGACCGCAAGGTCCGCAGTCTTGCAAATACCCCAAAAAGGCCGAGGCAGCCCTTTGCAGAGGCCGTTGTCAATAGATCTGGATCTTACACCCTGTCGCAGTTGTCCTCCTATAGAGGATCCTCGGGTCTTCTGCCTCGAAATGTAATTTAACCCATTACTGCTAGAAGGTTTCGATGTGCCCTGCTGAGTTTACATTTGAGAGGCCTTCTTCCTCCTCCGCCTGTATTTAAAGCCCCGTGCTAGGGTACCCCCTTTTCCATTATCACCAGGGACAAGATCCCCTCTTGGTTCGTGCCTCCTCTAGAGATATCCTACATATCTGTAAGGCGTTCCCCTATCGCCACATGGGGACGCGCTGAGTGACTTAGGGGAGGCCCCCTAGGCCTCACATTATATGACATTCAATTGGAATATGTCCCCAGTGGCTATAAATGTGTAGCCAGTTGTTAATAAAGTAAACGAGTTTGACCTGTAATGATCACAGAAAAGGCAAGGCGAGGACACGGAATCAATTGGGGATGAAAAACTTTCCTGGACCTATGCTGATGAGTTAAGCATCTTAGATGAAAGTGTGAGCCAAATAAATGAACTCTTAGAGATTTTGCGAGTTCAGTGTTCAGGAATAGGTTTGAAAATTTATGTTAAGAAGACTGTCTCTAAGGCTAAAATGTTCTGCAAATGCTTCTAAAACGGTTTTAAAATCTATTTTCCTTGCATTTTCACTTTTAATCAACATAATTGCTCAACTATTTACTCTATGCTGATTATTGTTAATATCAGGTAGTTTTTTTTATTGGTTTTAGCTAGGAAAATGATCTCTCTCTGGAAACAACGCTTACTGGAATTCTTAAGAATATTTCACAATTTCGAAAATCAATTGTTCATTTTGGTGGTAGTGCGGGCCCCCTTCAAACATGGGGCCCGATTGGGCCAAATCGCCCTTTATCCGGCCCTGTGCAAACCAAGATTAGAATATTCGAAGCTACAGTGATGACAGTGGTTAATGAGGGTCTGAGGCATGGGCGCTCGGGAAAGCGGATGAAAATTTACTAGATTTTTTTTTTCCCAAAGAAACTGTCTACGGATTGTTCTGGGTACCCGGCTGACTGACCGTATTTCAAACAGTAGACGGTACGAAAAATGTGGTTCAATCCCCCTTTTTAGGGCTATAATGAGAAAAAGATTGATATGACTAAGGCACGCTGTGCAGATGAAGGATGACAGATTGCGGAAGACTGTCCTTTTCGGCCAAGCGTCTAGGGCTAAACAGAAAGTAGGTCATTCGCGGTTGGGGTGGGAGGAAGTCATAAAGAAAGATTTAAGGGAAATTGGAATGTCCTGGGAGAGTGTAAAGAAGGAGGCTCTAAGAGAGGGTCCAAATTAGTACTTAAAAACGTCATTACGGATATACTTAAAAGTTTATGTAATCACATACTTAAGCTTGATAGCAAAAGGGTCTGTTCTTCATCACTTTATATTCTTATCATATATAATACGTAGCATTAGCATTTGAGAATTATTGAACGGATGTAGCTTATGCGCTAGTGAGCAAACATCGGATGTTTGTAATGACAACTTATAAAGACTTAAATTAAGCTTCAGCTGTGTGTCAGAAAGTAATGTTTACGACCTATAGTTTCCCACTAAATGTAAACACAAAAGATCTATTGATAGGCTTTAAAATCTAAAAGCGGTTTCTTTTTGATTTTCCGTGACATATAAGCTACAAGACACAAGAACATAAAAAGCTCTTAGATTAGTCGGTTTAAAATACTCCTTCGACCTGAAACCAGGCTGCATTTTTACGTTTCTATGTAATGCAAACAGTCTCATGTAAGTGTTACCTACTAGTATAAAACCACTACAATTACTTTTTGCCAAATTGATTCGTCAAATGAGAATGTTTATTTCCTTTCCAGAAAATAACTGCAAAACTGGAAAATTCTTCTTTATTTTGCTTTTAGGTGACAAATATAAGCCAGGTAGGTATACTGTACGAATGTCCTTTGTTACAAAATTCCTGCTCCTTCCTTCAAATTTATCTTCAAGTTTAAACAAACTCGCGAATTGGTTACAGGTGTTGGCAGTATCGCTTGAATCCATGTTATGATTTATTTGAAGAAATAGACTAGTTGTGGAATTACTGTCAATTTAACATGAATTGATGGGAGCTGAACAAACTTGCGTCTTACCGTACAGAGTAAGTATCTGCAATATCTGAACCAAGACCACATCTTCCTGACACTAAGATATCAGACTTGGCTTGACCCTTAGATAGCTAGTGAATTTGCAGTTTTCAACATAGGCCTAATTTAGATAGCATGCATAATAGGAAGTGAATACATCACATGATGCCTTTTCTTACACCCTTTTATATTTCAATAATTACTTCTGTGGCAGGTCACATTTTTGGTAAATTTTTACCAAATCATATTATTGATTTACAAATAAAGGGAAAATACCAATAGACCTACAGGCTAGCCTACCACTTGATGCCTTTTTTATGCTCTTTCCAAATATAATAATCACTTTTGTCAGAAATGAATTTTACCCCACCCCTAAATACCAATTCAGGGTATAGGCTATATTAGCACATTAGGGGGGGGGGGGGGTGAATTTTAAACTTACCTCCCATTTACATCAGAAATAAAACACAAGCAAGGTGTTTCAAGCTTTTGCTGGGTTTTCTCAATCCTGATAGCATATATAGGCTAGCCTAAGTCTAGTTTAAAAACAGCCTATGTAACATAGGGCCTAATAGGCTACTAGCCTATTTCTTAGTTTAAAAGAAAACCCTGATATGGCTTTAAATTATTCTATGAATTGGATATTGAAGCCTGTCCATTTTTTAGAGTGCCTCTTTCCAAATGGTGCATCCCATTTCAGTCTGTGAAACTCTTGCCTGATCCTGTTCCAATTTATATAATTTTATTTTGTGTAGGCTAATTGGTTGCTTTATCTAGACTCAATTCCATTCTATATGTAAACTTGATCACTAGGTCCATTGCAGGTCTGATAGGCAGTGGAGACAAGTATTTTGGGATCTTTCATTAACAACAGAATAGGGAGGGTGCCTGGCTGGTCTAGAATCTTGTTGACTGTGGAACTGAATGTTTGGTTACAGCAGATACAATTTGATATGATAGGCTATTATCCTAAGTTGTTCATCCACCTTCAATCAAGTATGTTAAAATCACCAACCATGATATTCCTGTCTCTATGAACTCCCATTAAACTACTGTAGTTAGGATACCCCTATCTATAGTAGTTGTAGCACTAATTATTCTATTCATTTTGTTTTAAACAAAAACAAGAATAGGCCTAAGCCATAGGCCCAATACAAAAGGTAGTAAAGGGTCCTTTGCAGGTCTGATAGGCAGTAGAGACAAGTATTTTGGGATCTTTCATTAACAACAGAATAGGGAGGGTGCCTGGCTGGTCTAGAATCTTGTTGACTGTGGAACTGAATGTTTGGTTACAGCAGATACAATTTGATATGATAGGCTATTGGAAGAAGTAAATCCCAAGTTGTTCATCCACCTTCAATCAAGCATGTTAAAATCATCAACCATTATATTCCTGCCTCTTTGTGAACTCCCATTAAACTACTATAGTTAGGATACTCCTATCTATGCTAGTTGTAACACTAGTTATTCTATTCATTTTGTTTTAAACAAAAACAAGAATAGGCCTAAGCCATAGGCCCAATACAAAAGGTAGTAAAATATGGATATTACAGTGCCATAGGCCTTTCACATTACAATAAAGCAATTGAGCTTTTCATTCAATTGCTTACATTTTGTTAGCAATTTAATCTTCTTAGTGATGCATGGAGGTTGTAATGTGGAGTTTTTCTGGCCAATTTCAGTTTGTTAATCCTTATATAAAAAATAATAATTGATTGATTATTATAATTCCTGCTGGTCATTTGAAATAATTTCTTGTTTTTTTATGATATTGAGGTTTAATACCCCCCCCCCCTTATGTATTCGAAAATAGATTTTCTTCCCCCAAAACTTTTCTGAATTTATGCCACTGGGTTCAGGGGTGTAATATTATCAAAATCCTGGGGGAGGTGGGGGGCAAAGTTGGAGCCAGTTTTCCCTAGTCAAGTGAAAAATGACCAAATGGAAAATTAGCCATATAGTACCTTTAAGACAAAGGTATACTGAAGAAAACTGATCTGTTTTGTGGATGCTTGATTACATAGGCCTATCTTAGTTTTGTCAATTTTTTTAAAGCCACTAAATTTCAGCTGGGGGAGCAAACTTGGGTCTGATGAGGGGGATTCCCCCTTGTCCTATAGTAAATTACACTCCTGGCTGAGTTATTTATTTATTTATTAATACTAATAATGTTAAGCACAATGCCAAATACACAAAGATAATTGACTGCCTACTTGGTAGTAAGCTAATCTATATAAAATTGTACATTCACCACCCTGTACTTACATACATACATATTATCTGATTCTACTGCCTCTGATTACCTTGATTCAAACTTTTGAGCAAAGTAAGGTCTAATTCTACTCTTCAGTAATCCTAGAAACAACTTAGTGCTGGTCAATTTTCTTTGTGGTTTAAATTTTATAATATTATTATATTATAATAATATATATATATATATATATATATATATATATTATTATATAATAATATTATTATTTTAGTAATAATAAATTTTATAATATATTGATGCTGCTGTGTTGCTGGATCATGCATACATTTAATAAAGAATCTGGTTGAATATTATCAATCCTCTTAATAATTTTATAAGTATAGTTAGACATATGCGTCTACTTTGAAATTGGAGGGAAGGGATTTGGAGCCTGGAGAGCCTTTGGGATCATAGATGGCTAAAAAGTTTGAGAATCATCTTTGTGATGATCCCTCTTCTCATGTGATGTTGAAGTAATGGTGATTAATCAAACAGGAATAAAAAAAAGAAAAAGGAATATCCTCTAAGGCAATTATGGAGGGGATTGTAAACCTTAGTTCTTGTGTATTTCTTACCTAGCTAACCCAAATATAGCTGTTGAGAAACTTATTAGCTGGCAAAAAAATAAAACCAGTAATTTTAAAGCACAAGTGGGCAAGTTTGCTTGTTTAATCATTCCACTTGTTTTCCTTTTTTTGTTTCTCTTTTCCTTTTTTTTTGTTCCAGAGGTAGTTGTTTTTTGTGGTTATTTTTGAAGAATTTCTTGTTTTTTGTTATTTTTTTGTATGTTTTCTTTCTCTTTCCTCTTTTTGTATTATTCTTAGACTCTGTCATTGTACATTTATTGTATACAATGGGTTTTCAATATATTATTATTTCTTGCTCTAAATTATGGATTCTGAAAGTTTAAACCATAGTATATTGCATAAGCTACCAATATTTGTTGTTTTTATGTCCTTTTTTTCAGACATCTATGGTTTTCATTGGTTTTGCATGTTGTATGTATGGATATATAATTTCCTTTGGCTTTTTATTTTTCTTCTACTTAGCTAATCATATAGCTTAATAATGGACAATTGTTCTAATAGAGAAAACTGTGTGTTGATAATAATTATTTTCTTGTGTTGATTACAATCAGGTTGTTTTGTCTAAGAGAACTGAAATCCCCAAGATCTGGCATTTTTTTCATCACAGTGTTCTTTTTGGTTGTTCACTGATCTCAGTAGACTCTTCTTCCCTCTCTGTGTTTCTGCTCTTTTGCTGCATAGTGAAAATTTGTATTCTTTGCTAATGGTACTTCAACATTTTCATCACTTTTCATTTCCATACAGTGAAAATGTTTAGTTTTGTTTTTTAATAACTAGAATTTTGCTACTATAGCATTTGGAAATAATTAAGGTGAACTAGACTTGTGGTGCTAAGATCCCATGAAGTATTGCAGAAACTATGAGCCATTGATCACAGCTCCAGAGCAGAAGATATGGCAATTCATAATGAATTGGACTAGAGCTCTTTAGGACACAAAATATTTGTAGCTGCTAATCATTGCCAAACCTAGTTTAGATCTTGTAGGCCACTTTTGAATGTGGATTGCAGTTGACAAGAATGTAGCCCTTCTATCACAGTGGTTCTATTGAGGACAGAGGCCCAGTACCATAGCTATAACAGTTGATCAAGTTTCATTGGATCAATTCCCAACAGCCCTTTTATTTATTAGGCTGAAAAAACAATTCTTGATAATTCATACTCCTCCACAGAGGTAAGGTCACTATGAGACCATACAAAAGATATAACTAAAAGCCTTTCACTCTCTTATCAAGCTTGTTAGGGAACTGAAATCCCCTTCTGGTAAGTATGGTATGACAAGGATTCAGGGCCCCTGTCCTCCTACCTCGCAAAGGTCAAATTAATCCCAGACTTGGGAAAAATATTAAAAAAGGACAAGTAGGATCCTAATTCTTCTTTCCAATAAAGTTTTATTTGTGTCTAATAGTGGTTTCATGTGATGTAATTGACAAAAATAGGGGTATCCCCCCAATAAAGGTTGTAACAGGTAAAGACCATGGAAAAGCAGCTCTAGGACCACTCCACCTTCTATTACTCTCCACCAAGTCTGGTTAAGATCAGACAATCTATTCTGGTAGGTATCCTGGGAGAAGAATTTAACTATCCCTCTGCAGATGTTGGATCATTGGGTTACATCAAGATACAAAAAGACAATTAAGGCACTAACTCTTTCTACTTCCAAGGTCACTTCTGGTAGACTTACTATTGACCAGAATTTAGGGTCCCTTCATCCATCCATCACAGAGGTTTGAATGACCTCAAACTCTCAAAAGTAATGCTTACCCTTTTGTTGAGATTCAACAACCATGTCTCAAAGATGTCTCCAACAAATGATTTGAGCCCCCCCCCCCCTAGAGCAGTCATATTAGTCCCTGACTTCCATGAAGTAGAAATAGTCTACTACATGAACTTTTACTTCTGATTTAAATAAAAAAAAACAAGTTTTTTTTTACTGAAAGTAAGGCACAACATTAAAACTTAAAATGAACAGAAATTATTTTGTATATGAAAGGGGCTGTCCCCTCCTCAACGCCTCGCTCTTTACACTAAAGTTTGACTCTGTCACACAACTTTATTTTTTAAAACAATTTTAAAAAGTTAGACTCTTTCTCACAAGTCTTTTTTTTTAAAGAATAAAAAACTTTAGCATAAAGAGCAAGGCTTTGAGGAGGGGACAACCCCTTCCATATATAAAATAATTTCTGTTCGTTTTAAGTTTTAATGTCACTCCTTACTTTCAGTAAAAAAAAACTTGTTTTTTTTTATTTAATTTCTGAACGTTTTTGAATTAATGCAGCTTTGATTTTGGCTCACCATACATGAATAATTAGAATGAAATTTGCATATTAATTTTATAGCTTTCTCAAAATTTTGTTCTGATGTAACTTACGAATTAACTTACGTAACAAACTTTTATATTTGTATGTTTTTATTATGTGTATTAGGGAGTTTACCCCTAGTCAATACCTTGCTCTTTATGCTAAAGTTCGAATTTTGTTCAAATCATAAACCCCTTAATCACAAAGGCCGGTTAATTAGAATAGAAAGCTCTTTTGAAAGTACTAAAAAAACTTTAGCATAAGGGCGGGGTGTTGAATAGGGGGCGAATCCCCTCATATACGTAATAATTTCTGTTTGTTTTAAGTTTTAATATTGCTCCTTACTTTCAGTTGAAAAAACTTGTTTTTTTTTATTTAATTTCTGATCGTTTTTTAAATAATGCTTGAAATCCGGTGCCCCCTTCATAGAAATGTCTCTTCCCCCAAGGAAACCTCCTCCTGGTAAGATCCTGGTAAGCCCCCGTAACCCCCTCCTCCGACCCCCCCCCCCTCCAACCAGAACAAATCCCTCCTGAAACGTCTGTATACTTCCCATTAACCAATGCTATATGTAAACAATGGGTAAAGTTCATTACTTGCAGCCCTTCCCCTGGAAACTGTGGGGGATTAAGTCATCCTCAAAGACATATTTATTAGGTTTCGACTATGCTGAACCAAATGGCTATCTCAAAATTTTGATTGGGTGACTTCGCGAAATAAATTAGCTTAAGAGGGGGCCAAGCTGCCCTCCAATGTTTTTGGTCATTTAAAAAGGGCACTAGAGCTTTTAATTTTCGTTCAGATGAGCCCTCTAACGATATTCTAGGACTACTGGATCGATACGATTACCCCTGGGGAAATAAAAAAAAAACAAATGAACTTGCAACCATGGTCTTTTTTCTGGCAAAAAATACAAAATTCCACATTTTTGAAGATAGGAGCTTAAAATTTCTATGGCAGGGTTCTCTGATATGCTGAATTTAATGGTGTGATTTTCATTAAAGTTGTATGACTTTTAGGGGTTGTTTCCCTTTTTTTCAAAAATAAGGCAAATTTTCTCAGGCGCGTAAATTTTGATGAGTAAAACTAAACTTAATGAAACTTATATATTTGAAATCAGCATAACAATCTGATTCTTTTGATGTATCTATTGGTATCAAAATTTCGATTTTTAGAGTTTTGGTTACTATTGAGCCAGGTTGCTCCTTACTTACAGTTCATTACCACAAACTGTTTGACTAATTTTGGTTGACATGTGGCAACTCCTTTTGGTTATTGTTATGATTATGTGCATTTAGGGACCCTCTTTCCACGCCCTATAGGGCCTGGATCTGACACTGATTTCAAAAGCCATTACTTCTGACATTTGTTCTTAGTTCCCACAAATATTCTTTAAGATATGACAACTCTTTCTGGTAGATTACCCGAAGACAAGATATGAGAATCCCCCAAAGAGGTTAACATGGGTAGTGATCCCCATATTGAAATGCCAATAATCTAGCTTTCTCTTACCATCCCCACCAAGACTAGATTGGACTTCAATTACCAAAAAGTGTTACTACTACAGTAGCTATCATTTTCAACTAGGTTTTATGATCCAAAAACCTCTTTCTGTTGTCTAAATATTCTAATGACCAAAATTTACCCCCCTCTCCACCTTCCTGTTAACTTAGGTCAGAAATGGGTACAGATCTCTTACAGGCCACAATTAGGATATGTTAAAACCAGTGTCGTTACTAGCCAAAATGTTTGAAGGGAGGGAGCAAGAGATTTTACCAACTGGCTGGCCATTTTTACGGACTGTTGTTTTGTCAAAATAATTAGCATAATGTCCGTTTTGAATACAATATGCAAAATCACTGCATGAGTCGGTAAAACCACTAAATTTACCAACCGAGATTTAGATTCCGGTAAATACCATGTCACTATTTCAATGCTGATTCTTTGACCAAATAGAAAGTTGTGGCGCCATCTGTAAAATTACGGCAGGACTCGGTAAAACTGCTGTTTTTACTGATCAAGTTCAAAATTTCTGTAGATGACATGCCAGTATTGTCATGGTCTTTATTGAACTGAACAAAGAATTTTACCAATTTTTTTTTTACCAAACGACCAAAACATGGGGGGAGGGGAGATCCTCCCCTCGCCTCATACGTGACGGCTCTGGTTCAACATCTTACTTCTGTCCAAGCTGGGTTGAGATCTAATAACCTCTTCTAACAGATCACCAGATGATACAAATTTAAAGACAGCTTTGATTTCCCTCCTTTTGTAAGGTCAGATTGGATCTTGATACCATAAAAACCCCTCTGGATCATTAACTCTTATTCCTCACCGATTTTCGTGAAGATCTTCTAGAGAAAGTTCTGATCACAAGAATTCAGGCACTCTTACTCCCTACAAAGTTTGGCTGAGATTAGACAAACAGTTTTAACAGATCTGGTAGTGAAAGCACTCTAGAGACCCCCCTGGAGCATAAAAGTCCTTACCCCCCAAATCTCTAGTTACAATGCATAATATGAACTCTGACCAAATTTAGCTGAGAACATATAAACCCTTCTGCTAGATACCATGATCACAAGAATTTAGGAACCTCCACAAAGCATATAACTAAGATAGTAGTTTTTATTCCCCCAAGTGCAATCAATTCAGACCATCTTTTGTGTACCATATTGTGTGCCAGATGGCACACATTATGGACCACCCTGCTCCTCATCCTCTCCTCAGAGGATGTATCACTTTAGGAAAACCAAAAATATAACTCGGGCTCTTTCTCTTTCTTGCAACAAAGCTTGATTGCGATCCTATAACCCCTTATGTTAGATTTTCTGAGAGCAGAAGTTTAGGGATCCATCCCCTCCAACAGATGGCATCATATATTTACCCCTCAATATTACAACTAGGATAGTTACTTTCGTTTTGCATACACTGGCGTCAATTCACTTAAATAAGGGAGGGTTTTATTTTTCAGGTTTTAGGGAGGGGGGCAGTGCTGTCTATTTTTTCAATGAAATCACCAAAAAGGCTATTTTCAATGAAAGTGCCAAAAAAGATGTTGTTTCAAAATCTAGGGGGGCAAACAATCTTGGGGTCCAATACCCTCTTGCCCCCCCCCCCCCCAATGGATGCCACTGTTTTCAACAAGTTTAGTTGGTATCAAAATGTTCTGTTGTATGTTCTGATGGCCAAATTTTGACCCCCGCCCCCTCCATGCCACACAGAGACTGGATCGGTTTCTGTTACCCAAAAGTCATATCCAGGACACTAGCTCTTACTTCCTGATAAGTTTTCTCACAATTCGAATGTAGTGCTTCTGGTAGATGTCGAAATGACAAGATTTTAAGGATTCTTAAGAAAAAAATGAATGATCTCTAAGAGGTTTCCATAGATGTTCGGTTTTGTTTTGCTTGTTGTTTGTGCTATTTGATAGGTTAAAAACAAATTACTTCAGTATTCTTTTTTCAGAAAATTACGGGAAATTTTGCAAACTTTAAAGGAACTTCCCTTCTTTGTTTCTATCACTATGCTGGATTTCTAGAATTTATATTTTTTAACGTTACTGAGAAACAGGTCGTTGATCACAATAAAATAAGAAGAAAGAAACTCCAGCAATGTTGCTCCACAGTACAATGCATAGCGTATGAATGATTGAAAACAGTCCCAATTAAAATTCCATTTGAGTTTATATACAAACATCAAAAAATTGCCTTCAATAAAGCCCGCACTCCATGTCCTTGTCATTGGCGTAAGCAGTGGCGGATCCAGAGGGGGGTGAGAGGGCGCGTGCCCCCCTAATATCGTTTGATGTAGTTTAATTTATTTATTTAGCGCAATTTTGTGCCAATTAAAATTGCTCCTAACGCAAGTATATTTGCTGAATTTATTTTGCCCGCCCCCCCCCCTAAAAAAATCCTGGATCCGCCCCTGGGCGTAAGCAGTGACCCAAATTAAGCGTAGGATGGGGAGCGGAGGGATACGGATTTTTTCATAAAAGTAGGTACTTCAAAATCTTGGGAGAGCTTTTCCAATTTTTTTTTTAATGAAGATAAAAAAAAATTCTTCAAAAACTAAGAGAACCTTTGCCAACCACCATATGTTTGGATCAAAGCAAAAGGGTATTTGTTTTTATGCACAATCCTAATGCATCCATACTTTTACCTTATAGTTCTGGATTTGTTAAATTTGGTACTTTAAAGATAAAACGTTGCAGTTGTGGAAGTGCTTTATCCAGTAAACAATTGTACAAGTATTTTGGGAGAGTTACCGCATCATGTTTTTACTGTGGAAATTTTGCTGAAGTTAGAACTTATTTCGATGAGCTTTGTGACTGTTCTGGTTTTAGCTCGACAATAGAAGTTTTGCTGAATAGGCAGTGAGCCGGTGACTCACCACAGCTTCATGTATCTTTAGTTTTAACTAAATTTTAAAAGTAAAGTTTTTCGGTACTGGTGCATTATATGGGCACTTCTAAAAAGTCAAGTTTGGTTAATGCTAATGAAATAAAATAGGATTAATATATAATATTTTAGAAACAAATTTGGGCTATATATTTGCACATTAGGGGGGTGGGGGTAAAGCATACCATATATTAAATACGTAACCTAACCTAGGTACCTTTTTCCCTCCCCTAAACCCCAAAAAACAACAGTTTAAATATCGTAAACGCAATGAAAACCACGCTTTGCATTGCATTTCTGTATAGCGGTCTCTTGCAATTAACCCGTCGCAGACCCATTGCAGGGATGGCACCCAAAAGCTTATTTTGGGTGCCATCTAGCACTTTGTGGTGGTTGTAAAAGTCGAATTTATAAAAAGCGTTTTGATGTAAAAATTAGCTTTTAAATGAGCTCCTTAACATTGTCACTATGACGTTCCAGTGGCCCACTAGTGGTGAAGAATACCACTAGCACATCAGGACATATCAGTGCTACCCACAAAAAAGAAACAATTTTCCTTGGTATTGATGGTGGGGGGGATTAAGTTTCCTACATCAGGTTTTTGACAAGGCGATTCCAGTGATGTACTTTTCATTTGGATCCAATGCCATTTTCAAAGGGTTTCAGGCTCGTTCAAAATTCCTATAAATTTGTTTTCAAAATAACATTTTACTATAAGATTAATCGAAGAAATAATATTACCATTCCTGAATCAGCTAAAAATGACAATTTCTTTTTCCCTAGACAGTTTATTTTTAAAGTTTTTTGGTTACTATGGGGTCGTGGTTTGCTCTTTACTATAGTAGCGGCTGCCGCTGCAACAATGATTTGTTTTGAAGCCTTTTATCCAACCATTTATCTGAAATGACAATTGGCCCATTTGATGTCAGGCGCCACGTTCCGTAATTCCGGCCATGTTCACCACCCATTACGGATTACTAGTGAACAGGAAGTGCGTGCCAATAATTAAGTATTTAAATCAGTAAAAGGGTAGGGTATGACAGAATATAAAGTAAGTTTCGCTAACCGCATTGCTTTGACCCTCGGGTCTCAGTAACGATGACTTAAGGCTAGAAGAGCAGTCTCTATGATTTGATTGGAATATTCTTTTGGTGTCAATGTGTCATGGTGAGATATCCTGGATTTTTTCCCAATCAATATCTCATGGATACTCGATTTGGAGTGGAATTTGTTTGAAAGCTCGCTATGATTTTTTTGTATGTAGCATTTTCCATTTGTTCTTCTCAATGCTCATCATTTTCTATTATATCAAGTTTTTTTTGTTATTGCATGATCCGTAGCGTGATGGCATGCCGCTAGTCTTAGAAATTCGATAATTGTCACCTGTATTGGTGGTTAGATCCAAAATTGATGGTGGAAGACAAAAAGTTGCCAAAACTTAGTCGCTTTGTAAGTAAATAACATTCATGACCTTACGCTTATTTTTCGTAAAAGTGGTAATAGCCCCCAGAAGAAGGAGAACAATCGTTTTTTGTTCCTTGCTAACAACGTTTTTTGTTCCTTTTGTTCCTTGCTAAGATTAACATTCAAAATCCTGATATCAAATTGCTAATACCCCCACATTGGACTACTTTTCCTCAAAAGTAGAAAGAATTATTACCCCAGATATTCACGCGAGCAAGCATACAAGGGCCCTTTTCTAGTCTACGCTTCACGAATTCTCTAAAGTTTATTACTGCTTCGGTAATTTCAAATATTTAAGGTTTTAGGCATTTTGACGGATCTCCCACTCCCGCAGAAATATTTCATATTTGTCAACCTACAAAAAAGCCCATACACGGAATTTATTTCGAACAGGGGGGCAAAGCTTGTAGGAAATGCGAAAAATAAGAGAAACAATAGTAAAATATCAAGATTATGCTCAAAGTCCCCTTATTTTCGTCTCAAACCTGACACACTACGCGTGCAATTTCGGTCTTTATCCCCATGAATTAGGATAAATAATTCTTGGAAAAATCAAAAAAGTAATCCATTGAGTATTAGAACTTATGTACACATCAATCCGGCAAAGCATCTATCATCTTTTCCGTCCCTACATCATGGATATTTACATTCAGGGACCAAATTTGTAACAGAGGAGACAGCTAGAGGGACAAAAGAGAAGCAAATAGTCTTAAACATTATTTGCTTTCCTTGCTTACCACCTGCTTCTATCTTAATGGAAATTCCTTCGTCTCAGACTCATTAAATGACCAAATTAGTACTCGGAAACTCCGGAGGAGGACTTGTCAAGTCGGGAAAAGACTAAAACGAAGTGGATAGAACTTGGAAAATTAAAAACAGTGTCGCTCCTATTTAACATGATTTTCGTTGAATTTTTGTATTCTGCTAAGGGAAATGACTGACTTCTCTACCGATTCTCCCATGAAGAGACATCAAGGAGGCACACTTGTGCCTCTATAAAGAGGCGACCCACCACAATGTTAAGCGATTTCAGGTCCTAGAGGTCGCAGAGAGACGGCGGTAATTGCATTTTGTAGCCCAAGCTCAAACTAAGAACCTTGCAAAATTTCATCCTCCTCCGACTTTATCTTCATGGGGTAAACTGGGCCGGAAGTTTGGACCCTCCCACCACAGCCCCCCGTTAACGTTGTCCGATTGGGCTGAAATTTAGAGGTTAAGCTTTCCTAGGGCCCGGGAGCTTATCCTCGAAATTTCAGCTCAATCCGATCACTCCTTCCCTGTTTTCAAAAAACCAAATATAGCCACTTAAAATTCATCTCTTTTTTTTTCTTAGCCACGCCTACAGGCCACAGTTGGCAACGGATCCGGTTGAATGAGGACTCATTCGAAGCAGAATTCGACCTGTTAGGGCCTTTTGATATTTTCAGACCGAAAAAATTATCCCACGAATTTACATTTACGAAAAACCTCGTTTTCCTATATTAGCCCATGTTAATTTGTCCCTCCCCAACCCCCCCGTGAACGGTGTCTGATCGGGCTGAAATTTAGAGGATAAGCTTTCCTGGGGCCTGGGAGCTTATCGTCGAAATTTCAGCTCAATTTGATCACTCCTTCCCTGTTTTCCAAAAACCACATATCAAGATTTTTGGGAATTTGCTTGCGTCGAAAATACCTTCTATTTGCTAAACAACAATTACTATTGTGTTTGTTTAGTCCAGCGGCTGAGACTTCAGACTTTCAGGCCGAAAACTCGGGTTCGATTCACCATCAGAGCAACTTTTTTATATACTTTGAAAAGAAACTCAGTTTCTTTTTTAAATTATTTGAAAAAAATTACGTTTTCTAAAGAGTTAAAGAGGCTGAGTTACAAGGTCGACCCTTAAAACGTACAGGGATTAGGAGGCACAGTTGGGGGGCTGTTAAAGAGGCTGAGTCACAAGTTCGAACCTTAAAACGTACAGGGATTAGGAGGCACCCTGTACGACGTGATTTGAGTATTCAGGAATTAAAAGCCTTAACACAAGAATGTTCAAGAGCGGGGGGTTTGGGGGGCGGCAGCCCCCAACTTTAACTCCTGACACGATCAGCTAACAGTTAGTCAAGCAATAATAAGTAATAAACTGTACAAAAACGTGCAGAAATTATTTGAAAAAAACTACGTTTTCTAAAGAGTTAAAGAGGCTGAGTTACAAGGTCGAACCTTAAAACGTACAGGGATTAGGAGGCACAGTTGGGGGCTACCACCCCCAAACCCCCGCTTTCGCAGCCTTTAAATATAAAAAAAAATTTCTTTAAACTGAAAGTAAGGAGCGACATTAAAACTTAAAAAGAACAGAAATTATTCCGTATATGAAAGAGGCTGTGCCCTCCTCAACGCCTCGCTCTTTACGCTAAAGTTTTTATTGTTTAAAAAAAGAGTTGTGAGAAAGTCAAACTTTAGCGTAAAGAGCGAGGCGTTGAGGAGGGCACAGCCTCTTTCATATACGGAATAATTTCTGTTCATTTTAAGTTTTAATGTCGCTCCTTACTTTCAGTTTAAAGAAATTTTTTTTATATTTAAAGGCTGCGAAAGCGGGGGGGTTTAGGGGGTGGTAGCCCCCCAACTGTGCCTCCTAATCCCTGTACGTTTTAAGGTTCGACCTTGTAACTCAGCCTCTTTAACTCTTTAGAAAACGTAGTTTTTTTCAAATAATTCAATAAGTAGAGGATGATACAATCAGTGGCGAAATTTCGTCAAAATCCTAGGAGTAAGGGGCAAATTTGTAGCCAATTTTCCTAAATCAAGCGAATATGACAGTGAAAACTAAAAAATGAGCCATATAGCACCATAAAGGTAAAGATATACTAAAGAAGACTGACCTGTTTCTGTGGATGCTTGAATTACGCAGGCTTATCTCAGTTTTGACAAGATTTTTGAAGAAACTAAATTGAAGTGGGGGGGACCGGGATATGGGGGAGGCAAACCGAGGTTTGGTAGGGGAAGTGCCCCCCCTGCCCCACAGCAAATTACGCCTCTGGTTACAAAGACCTTGGTATTCTGGAAAGTCTACCACGCCTCTATATTGCTTCTGCTTTCTAAAAATCTTCATCTGAAGAAGAAAGCAATAGAAGAGTGGAACACAGATTACGTTGACGGGTGCGTTCACTGTTATTTCTCGAGGAAAACTGGAAAATAGATTTTTTAAAGATTTCTGTAGCAAAAAAATCCTGACCTGATTGAGCAAAACTAAGGTCATTTTCAGACTCAGAGCATCAAGATTAATCTAATTCAGCTGGAAAACCCTGGACGATTCTAAAAAAAATATCGTTTTGTTACCCAGTGTAATAATACAAGGCGCATTTTATTCTGAGCTACAAACATTGCTTTGTCTGTTTTTACTTTACAAGAAACAAACACTAAGAATAAACTAATCAGTAAGAAAAAGAGCTAACTTTCAGACAATTTTGTGGTATAGAGTGTACTTTAATTTCATTAATTTACATACGCGACGTACTCTCCTATGCCAATTAAATAATCTCTTGAGTGTATGCCAGAATAGGCTCACTTTTTTAAAACTGCTTAGTTCTTGTGTGATACTTTAAGCCATTTAAAAAGAACAAAAAGGGGAATTCATCCGATTGGTTCTTCTCTGTGAAATTTTGAGCCAGCAAAGAAAATGATGAATTTTTGTGTCACTTATTTTTTTTTACAAGTGAATTTTAATTTTCTCTACTTAAACTCTAATCCTTCCTTGCACTACACGAGCAGCTGGAATTTTCGTGATTCGGTACGTAGTTTTCAACCCTGTCGTGCTATTTTTGCATAAGGGCTCTTTTATCTTTAGCCCAATGTGATATGATATTTATTTGTTAAAAAAAAACAGCTGGGCCATGGTAAATAATATAAGACGAATATAATAGAATATAGAAACAAAAAATGGTACAATTATTCCAAAAAAATTTCTTGATGCAGCATACCCAAACGGATGAATCTACAACAATTTTTTATAGTAACAAAATTTATATTTTACAAAACCCAAACAAACCATCCCCCATCACCTTTTCCTACCCCAAACATTTCCTTTCTCGAGCCACCCAGCTCTAAAAACTCAGCACATCGGCCACCCAGCTCTCCACACATCGGAAAATATATAAACAAAGAGTAAAAGCATAAATGTTTGCTGTGTTTTTACTGAGGCTTTTAAAGAATTTTGCTGGATAGGTAATACTAGTAGAATGCTTCGTCTGGATTCTGTACCCTGTATAGCAATTCCTATGTTATTTGCGTACGGCACGTTCCATGGCACCTTTCCATGGCAGATTACCCAGGCAGATTATCAGACTGGTTATTAGGAAAGGTTTTTTAGGGAAAGCTGTTAATCATCCATGTGTTATCCACAGTTCCATTTTTGAAGTCTGTGGAAACAGTTTGACGAGTTCGGTGAGATTATGTTCCATGGCGTTTGATAGACATTTGCGAAAAAGGGGTAATTAGTGATTGGATAATTTTTTAACGTGAAATCTCTGAATGAAATATTTTTGGAGCATGTACTTGATGATGGATAAAAGGGTTAAGGTGATTCGCAATTACGAGCAAGGATCCCCCCACTGGCTCCTGGTAGTAGGCTACGCATATCAAATTGCTGTACTGTGGGTTAGGTAACATGATTAAACATGCTTTTACAATCGGAATTTATTGATTGAAATTTGCAAAAAAGGGTTAATTAGTGATTGGATAATTTTTTAAATACTCAGAATCGAAAATAAATGGGATCTGCCTCAAGGGGAAGGCTCAGAGGGCCTTCGTTCCCCCATTTCTGAGGGCAGGGGAGGGGGGTCAATTTTGGAGGGAAAATCAAAAATACTCAGATTCGAAAATAAATGGGATCTGCCTCAAGGGGAAAGGCTCAGAGGCCCTTCGTTCCCCCATTTCTGTGGGCAGGGGAGGGGGGGTCAATTTTGGAGGGAAAACCAAAAATACTCAGAATCGAAAATAATTGGGATCTGCCTCACGGGAAAGGCTCAGCGGCCCGGCGTTCCCCCATTCCTGAGGGCAGGGGAGGGGGGGGTCAATTTTGGAGGGAAAACCAAAAAGACTAAGAATCGAAAATAAATAGGATCTGCCTCAAGGGCAAGGCTCAGAGGCCCTTCCTTCCTCCATTTCTGAGGGCAGGGGAGGGGGGGGGGTCAATTTTGGAGGGAAAACCCAAAATACTCAGAATCCAAAATAAATCGTGATCTGCCTCTAGGGGAAGGCTCAGAGGCTCTTCGTGCCCCCATTTCTGAGGGCCGGGGAGGGGGGTTAATTTTGGAGGGAAAACCGAAAATACTCAGAATCGAAAATAAATGGGATCTGCCTCAAGGGCAAGGCTCAGAGGCCCCTCATTCCTCCATTTCTGGGGGCAGGGGTCAATTTTGGAGGGAAAACCAAAAATACTCAGAATCGAAAATGAACGGGATCTGCCTCAAGGGCAAGTAGTTCATTTTGAATTTCTTTCATTGAAATGCAAGATTTGGAATATTTCAGTAGTTTTTTGTTGTGCTTTACATGGTCACTGTTACATTCTCTTAATTTTTCAAAGTTCATTTTGAATTTCTTTTTCGAAATGCAAGAATTGGAATATTTCAGTAGTGTCTTGTCATGGTTTACCTTGTCACAGCTACATTCTAATGATTTTTCAAAGTTCATTTTGGATTTATTTCGTTGAAATGCAAGAGTTGGAATATTTCAGTAGTGACTTGTTGTGCTTTACCTTGTCAAAGTTACATTCTCTTGATTTTTCGAAGTTCATTTTGAATTCCTGTTGTGAAATGCAAGAGTTGGAATATTTCAGTAGTGTTTTGTTGTGCTTTACCTTGTCACAGTTACATTCTGTTGATTTTCTTAGTTCATTTTGAATTTGTTTCATTGAAATGCAAGAGTTGGAATATTTCAGTAGTGTTTTGTTGTGCTTTACCTTGTCACAGTTACATTCTCTTGATTTTTCTAAGTAAATTTTGAATTTCTTTCGTGAAATGCAAGAATTGGAATATTTCAGTAGTGTATTGTAGTGGTTTAACATGTCACAGATACATTCTCATGATTTTTCAAAGTTCATTTTTAATTTCTCTTGTGAAATGCAAGAGTTGGAATATTTCAGTAGTGACTTGTTGTGCTTTACCTTGTCACAGTTACATTCTCTTGATTTTCCGAAGTTCATCTTGAATTTCTGTCGTAAAATGCAAGAGTTGGAATATTTCAGTAGTGTTTTGTTGTGCTTTACCTTGTCACAGTTACATTCTGTTGATTTTCATAGTTCATTTTGAATTTCTTTCATTGAAATGCAAGAGTTGGAATATTTCAGTAGTGTTTTGTTGTGCTTTACCTTGTCACAGTTACATTCTGTTAATTTTTATAGTTCATTTTGAATTTCTTTCGTGAAATGTAAGAGTTGGAATATTTCAGTAGTGTTTTGTTGTACTTTACCTTGTCACAGTTACATTCTCTTGATTTTTCTAAATTAATTTTTAATTTCTGTCGTGAAATGCTAGAATTGGAATATTTCAGTAGTGTTTTGTTATGCTTTACCTTGTCACAGTTACATTCTGTTGATTTTCATAGTTCATTTTGGATTTCTTTCATTGAAATGCAAGAGTTGGAATATTTCAGTAGTGTTTTGTTGTGCTTTACCTGGTCACTGTTACATTCTCTTAATTTTTCAAAGTTCATTTTGAATTTCTCTCGTGAAATGCAAGAATTGGAATATTTCAGTAGTGTCTTGTCGTGGTTTACCTTGTAAGAGCTACATTCTCATGATTTTTCGAAGTTCATTTTGAATTTCTGCCGTGAAATGCAAGAGTTGGAATATTTCAGTAGTGACTTGTTGTGCTTTATCTTGTCACAGTTACATTCTCTTGATTTTTCGAAGTTTATTTTGAATATCTGTCGTGAAATGCAAGAGTTGTAATATTTCAGTAGTGTGTTGTTTTTGTGTACCGTGTCACAGGTACATTCTGTTTATTTTAAGATGTCAATTTTTATTTCTTTAAGTTAATTTCAAGAGTTTTAATATTTCAGTAGTTAATTGTTGTGATTTACTTTGTCACAGTTATATTCTGTTGATTTTCATAATTCATTTTGAATTTCTTTCATTGAAATGCAAGAGTTGGAATATTTCAGTAGTGTTTTGTTGTGCTTTACCTTTTCACAGTTACATTCGCTTAATTTTCAAAGTTCATTTTGAATTTCTCTCGTGAAATGCAAGAATTGGAATATTTCAGAAGTGTATTGTCGTGTTTTACCTTGTCAAAGCTATATTCTCATGATTTTACAAAGTTCATTTTGAATTACTGTCGTGAAATGCAAGAGTTGGAATATTTCAGTAGTGACTTGTTGTGCTTTACCTTGTCACAGTTACATTCTCTTTATTTTTCGAAGTTCATTTTGAATTTCTGTCGTGAAATGCAAGAGTTGGAATATTTCAGTAGTGTTTTGTTGTGCTTTACCTTGTCACAGTTACATTCTGTTGATTTTCATAGTTCATTTTGAATTTCTTTCATTGAAATGCAAGAGTTGGAATATTTCAGTAGTGTTTTGTTGTGCTTTACCTTGTCACAGTTACATTCTCTTAATTTTTCAAAGTTCATTTTGAATTTCTTTCGTGAAATGCAAGAATTGGAATATTTCAGTAGTGTCTTGTCGAGGTTTACCTTGTCATGGCTACATTCTCATGATTTTTCAAAGTTCATTTTGGATTTCTTTCGTTGAAATGCAAGATTTGGAATATTTCAGTAGTGACTTGTTTTGCTTTACCTTGTCACAGTTAAATTCTCTTGATTTTTTGAAGTTCATTTTGAATTTATGTCGTGAAATCCAAGAGTTGGAATATTTCAGTAGTGTTTTGTTGTGCTTTACCTTGTCACAGTTACATTCTGTTGATTTTCATAGTTCATTTTGAATTTCTTTCATTGAAATGCAAGAGTTGGAATATTTCAGTAGTGTTTTGTTGTGCTTTACCTTGTCACAGTTACATTCTGTTGATTTTCATAATTCATTTTGAATTTCCTTCATTGAAATGCAAGAGTTGGAATATTTCAGTAGTGTTTTGTTGTGCTTTACCTTGTCACAGTTACATTCTCTTAATTTTTCAAAGTTCATTTTGAATTTATTTCGTGAAATCCAAGAATTGGAATATCGTTTATTCAACTGAAATTAAGTAGCAACATCAAAACTTAAAAACGGACAGAAAATAGAGGCTGTTAAAAGCATATTGAGCCTATTCATGAGACACCAGTAAAAATTGTGTATGATTCAAAATGGAATAATGATTTTTCTACTGATTACGAACTAAGAGAAGACAATAACTCCATTATCAAGAGAGAACATGGTGAACTATTTTATGGAACAGATTCAAAATGTCCAAAGTTAATCATTGATATTAATAATGTATCATAATGTATTTTTGTATTAATATTCTACATAGCATTATTTCATTAAAAATATTACATCGTTATGTGTTCATTATTTTTTAGAGTAAGCTAGCATATCGAGCGTTTAGAATGTCCATTAAAACATCAGAGATGTAAGAAAAGGAATTTGCGTACATCTATTGTCAGACACTATTTCCGTAAAATCTGAGCTATTAAGGGTTTTTTGACCGTAAACTCTATTTTTTTTGTAAGAAAATTATGGAAAATACAATTCTCTGGTTCAAATGTGAAACTTAAGTCTATTTTTGGATCTAAAAATAAAACTATTTCCGTCAAATCCGAGCTAATAAGGGTCTTTTGACCGTAAACTCTATTTTCTTGTAAGAAAATTATGGAAAATACAATTGTCTAGTTCAAATCTGAAACTTAAGTCCAGTTTTGGTACTGATAATGATGAGGACTGATGGTTCTAATTCAATAATTTTTTTTCATAAAACAAACTATTTTTTTTTAAAATTCGAAATTATTCAACTTTACTTATTTTTTATCTTTTTCTTTTTTACATATCTTAAAATGACAAAATATCTCTTGAATTCACCTCTTGGATACACAATATAGAAAAAAAAAAAAATTTAATTTCCAGACTTCATTTGCATGCAAGAGATACCGAGAGTTCTATGACTCCTCCCCGCAATGGATTCTAAGGGTTTTATGACTCCTCCCCAAAATGAATTCAGATGCTTTTAGGAGTCATCCCCCTTAGCCATAACTCCATTCGACCTTGAGCGAAGGTATAAAAGTTTGATTATGTATTTCTCTTCTTATCAAGTACATTAATACCTTCCAAGATGATAGGACTCTATGACACAGAATTTATCGGTTTGAGAAAATCATCTTGTGGTGTTATATTTGAATGTGCATTTTTATTATTGTCAATGGAACTTGAAGAAATTGACTGTTATCATTGGATAGTGAACTACAACATGTATGAGTATGATAAAAGCTTGTGGAGTACTACATTACATCGTATAAACAGACTGGGATTCGACGATAGAGTGATTACACCACTTAATAATAGTGGTCAGGAACTGAGAAATGTCCAGGTTGAAGTCAGTGAAATTTGCAGCTCTTTCGGGGTTGAAGCACTCTATGTAAAGGGTAATGTACCTACAGATAAAGTTTTAATTCAAAAGTTTGACCCTAGGATTCCACTTTTCAATCTAGAAGAATTTAAGTGTCCTAAATTTGAAGGGGTTTATCATCGTCCTGAAGACGAGGTCAGGTTCTTCGCGCACTGGATACCTAAGGTCATAATTGATCGTGATAAATGCATTAGACATGGTAAAAACTATTCCTTATCTTGGGACCATCGTTTCTGGATGTTTAAGAGTGAACGTGTGTATGACTATATGTCATAATATAATTTTGTAGTAATATTCTACATAGCATTATTTCATTAAAAATATATTATGCATTACATTGTTATATTTTCATTATTTTTAGAGTAAGCTAGCATATCAACAGTTTAGAATGTATATTAAAACATCGGAGATTTGAGAAAAGGAATTTGCATACATCTATTGTCGGACACATGAGGTAACATTGACAAAATCTAGATATCAGAATGAATAAATTCTTTATCAACATCCGTTGTTGGATATGTCATTATGTCATTATGAAAAAATTGTAAGTAGGTAAGTAAGTAAGAAACAAACTCTTTCTTGAATTCACCTCTTGGATACACAAAGAAGACATTTCATTCAAGAAAATATGAAAATATTCGTAAGTAAGTAACACACTCTTTCTTGAAGTCACCCCTTGGATACACAATATAGATACTTTATTCAAGAAATTATGAAAAAATCGCAAGTAATTAACAAACTCTTTCTTGAATTCACCATTTGGATGCACAATACAGAAATTTAATTCAAGAAATTATGAAAAAAAATGTAAGTAAGTAAGTAACAAACTCTATGCTTTTTCTGCATCAATTTTCGGATATGTTGAATAAAATGTGCAAAGTCGACATAGCTTTATTTAATTTTTTAAGGTCAATTTAGACGAAGTTACGTGCGCGCACGTAACCTCGTCTAAATTAACCTTAAAAATGAAATAAAGCTATGTCGACTTTGCATATTTTATTCAACATATCCGACAATTGATGCAGAAAAAGCATAGAGTTTGTTACTTACTTAATTACATTTTTTTTCCCATAATTTCTTGAATTAAATTTCTGTATTGTGCATCCAAATGGGGAATTCAAGAAAGAGTTTGTTACTTACTTGCAATTTTTTCATACTTTCTTGAATAAAGTATCTGTATTGTGTATCCAAGGGGTGACTTCAAGAAAGAGTGTGTTACTTACAAATATTTTCATATTTTCCTTAATGAAATGTCTTCTTTTTGCACCAAAGAGGTGAATTCAAGAAAGTTTGTTACTTACTTACTTACCTACTTACAATTTTTTCATAATGACATAATGACATATCCAACAACGGATGTTGATAAAGAATTTATTCATTCTGATATCTAGATTTTGTCATTGTTACCTCATATGTCCAACAATAGATGTATGCAAATTACTTTTCTCAAATTTCCGATGTTTTAATATACATTCTAAACTGTTGATATGCTAGCTTACTCTAAAAATAATGAAAATATAACAATGTAATGCATAATATATTTTTAATGAAATAATGCTATGTAGAATATTAATACAAAATTATATTATGACACATAGTCATACACGCGTTCACTCTTAAACATCCAGAAACGATGGTCCCATGATATGGAATAGTTTGTACCATGTGTAATGCATTTATCACGATCAATTATGACCTTAGGTATCCAGTGCGCGAAGAACCTGACTTCGTCTTCAGGACGATGATAAACTCCTTCAAATTTAGGACACTTAAATTCTTCTAGATTTAAAAGTGGAATCCTAGGGTCACACTTTTGAATTAAAACTTTACGCGTAGGTACATTACCCTTTACATAGAGTGCTTCAACGCCGAAGAAGGTTCAAATTTCACTGACTTCCTCTTGAACCTTTCTCAGTTCCTGACCACTGTTCTTAAGTGGTGTAATCACTCTATCGTAGAATCCCAGTCTGTTTATACGATGTAATGTAGTACTCCACAAGCTTTTATACTCATACATGTTGTAGTTCACTATCCAATGATAACAGTCAATTTCTTCAAGTTCCATTGACAATAATAAAAATGCACATTCAAATATAACACCACAAGATGATTTTTTCAAACCGATAAATTCTGTGTCCTATCATCTTGGAAGGTATTAGTGTACTTGTTAAGAAAAGAAATACATCATCAAACTTTTATACCTTCGCTCAAGGTCGAATGGAGTTATGGCTAAGGGGGATGACTCCTAAAAGCATCTGAATTCATTTTGGGGAGGAGTCATAAAACACTTAGAATTCATTGAGGGGAGGAGTCATAGAACTCTCGGTATCTCTTGCACGCAAATGAAGTCTGGAAATTACATTTTTTTTTTAATTTCTGTATTGTGTATCCAAGAGGTGAATTCAAGAAAGATATTTTGTCATTTTAAGATATGTACCAACGAAAAAGATAAAAAATATATAAAGTTGAATAATTTCGAAGTTTAAAAAAAAATAGTTTGTTTTATGAAAAAATATTATTGAATTAGAACCATCAGTCCTCATCATTATGAGTATCCAAAACTGGACTTAAGTTTCACATTTGAACTAGAGAATTGTATTTTCCATAATTTTCTTACAAGAAAACTAGAGTTTACGGTCAAAAATCCCTTATTAGCTCAGATTTTAAGGAAATAGTTTTATTTTTCGATCCAAAAATAGACTTAAGTTTCACATTTGAACCAGAGAATTGTATTTTCATAATTTTCTGACAAAAAACTAGAGTTTACGGTCAAAAAACCCTTAATAGCTGAGATTTTACGGAAATAGTGTGTCTGACAATAGATGTACGCAAATTCCTTTTCTTACATCTCTGATGTTTTAATGGACATTCTAAACGCTTGATATGCTAGCTTACTCTAAAAAATATTGAACACATAACAATGTAATATTTTTAATGAAATAATGCTATGTAGAATATTAATACAAAAATATATTATGATACATTATTAATATCAATGATTAACTTTCGACATTTTGAATCTGTTCCATAAAATAGTTCACCATGTTCTCTCTTGATAATGGAGTTATTGTCTTCTCTTAGTTCGTAATCAGTAGAATAATCATTATTCCATTTTGAATCATACACAATTTTTACTGGTGTCTCATGAACGGGCTCAATATGCTTTTAACAGCCTCTATTTTCTGTCCGTTTTTAAGTTTTGATGTTGCTCCTTACTTTCAGTTGAAGAAATGATATTCCAATTCTTGCATTTCACGAAAGAAATTCAAAATGAACTTTGAAAAATTAAGGGAATGTAACTCTGACAAGGTAAAGCACAACAAAACACTACTGAAATATTCAATCTCTTGTATTTCAATGAAAGAAATTCAAAATGAACTGAAAATCAACAGAATGTAACTGTGACAAGGTAAAGCACAACAAAACACTACTGAAATATTCCAACTCTTGCATTTCACGACAGAAATTCAAAATGAACCTCGAAAAATCAAGAGAATGTAACTGTGACAAGGTAAAGCACAAGAAGTCACTACTGAATTATTCCAACTCTTGCATTTCACGACAGAACTTCAAAATGAAATTTGAAAAATTATGAGAATGTAGCTGTGACAAGATAAACCACGACAAGACGCTACTGAAATATTCCAATTCTTGCATTTCACGAAAGAAATTCAAAATGAACTTTGAAAAATTAAGAGAATGTAACTGTGACAAGGTAAAGCACAACAAAACACTACTGAAATATTCCAACTCTTGGATTTCACGACAGAAATTGAAAATGAACTTCGAAAAATCAAGAGAATGTAACTGTGACAAGGTAAAGTAAAACAAGTCACTACTGAAATATTCCAACTCTTGCATTTCAACGACAGAAATCCAAAATGAACTTTGAAAAATCATGAGAATGTAGCCGTGACAAGGTAAACCTCGACAAGACACTACTGAAATATTCCAAATCTTGCATTTCACGAAAGAAATTCAAAATGAACTTTGAAAAATTAAGAGAATGTTACTGTGACAAGGTAAAGCACAACAAAACACTACTGAAATATTCCAACTCTTACATTTCAATGAAAGAAATTCAAAATGAACTATGAAAATCAACAGAATGTAACTGTGACAAGGTAAAGCACAACAAAACACTACTGAAATATTCCAACTTTTGCATTTCACGACAGAAATTCAAAATGAACTTATAAAAATCAAGAGAATGTAACTATGACAAGGTAAAGCACAACAAGTCACTACTTAAATATTCCAATTCTTGCATTTCACGAAAGAAATTCAAAATTAACTTTGAAAAATCATGAGAATGTAGCTGTGACAATGTAAACCACTACAAGACACTACTGAAATATTACAATTCTTTCATTTCACGAAAGAAATTCAAAATGAACTTTGAAAATTAACAGAATGTAAATGTGACAAGGTAAAGTACATCAAAACACTACTGAAATATTCCAACTCTTGCATTTCAATGAAAGAAATTCAAAATGAACTCTGAAAATCAACAGAATGTAACTGTGACAAGGTAAAGCACAACAAAACACTACTGAAATATTCCACCTTTTGCATTTCAATGAAAGAAATTCAAAATGAACTATGAAAGTCAACAGAATGTAACTGTAGCAAGGTAAAGCACAACAAAAAACTACTGAAATATTCCGACTCTTGAATTTCAAGACAAATATTCAATATGAACTTCGAAAAATCAAGAGAATGTAACTGTGACAAGATAAAGCACAACAAATAACTACTGAAATATTCCAACTCTTGCATTTCACGACAGAAAATCAAAATGAACGTTGAAAAATCATGAGAATGTAGCTGTTACAATGAAAACCACGACAAGACACTACTGAAATATTCCAATTCTTGCATTTCACGAAAGAAATTCAAAATGAACTTTGAAAAATTAAGATAATGTAACTGTGACAAGGTAAAGCACAACAAAACACTACTGAAATATTCCTACTCTTGCATTTCAATGAAAGAAATTCAAAATGAACTAAGAAAATCAACAGAATGTAACTGTGACAAGGTAAAGCACAACAAAACGCTATTGAAATATTCCAACTCTTGCATTTCACGACAGAAATTCAAAATGAACTTCGAAAAATCAAGAGAATATAACTGTGACAAGGTAAAGCACAACAAAACACAACTGAAATATTCCAACTCTTGCATTTCAATGAAAGAAATTCAAAATGAACTATGCAAATCAATAGAATATAACGCTGACAAGGTAAAGCACAACAAAACACTATTGAAATATTCCAACTCTTGCATTTTAAATAAATAAATACAAACTGAAATAGTAAAAACCATAGAATGTAACTTTGACACGGTAAAGCACAACACACCTATACTGAAAGATTCCAACTCTAGCATTTCAATACAGAAATTCAAAATGAACTTAGAAAAATAAAAAGAATGTAACTGTGACAAGGTAAAGCACAACAAGTCACTACTGAAATATTCCAACTCTTGCATTTCACGACAGAAATTCAAAATGAACTTTGAAAAATCATGAGGATGTAGCTGTGACAAAGTAAACCACGACAAGACACTACTGAAATATTCCAATTCTTGCATTTCACGAAAGAAATTCAAAATGAAATTTGAAAAATTAAGAGAATGTAAGTGTGACAATGTAAAGCACAACAAAACACTACTGAAATATTCCAACTCTTGCATTTCAATGAAAGAAATTCAAAATGAACTATGAAAATCAACAGAATGTAACTGTGACAAGGTAAAGCACAACAAAACACTACTGAAATATTCCAACTCTTGTATTTCACGACAGAAATTCAAAATGAACTTCGAAAAATCAAGAGAATGTAACTGTGACAAGGTAAAGCACAACAAGTCACTACTGAAATATTCCAACTCTTTCATTTCAAAAAAAGAAATCCAAAATGAACTTTGAAAAATCATGAGAATGTAGCATTGACAAGGTAAACCACAACAAGACACTACTCAAATATTCCAATTCTTGCATATCGCGAAAGAAATTCAATATAAAATTTGAAAAATTAAGATAATGTATCTGTGACAAGGTAAAGCACAACAAAACACTACTGAAATATTCCAACTCTTGCATTTCAATGAAAGAAATTCAAAATGAACTACATGCCCTTGAGGTAGATCCCGTTTATTTTCGATTCTGAGTATTTTTGGTTTTCCCTCCAAAATTGACCCCTGCCCTCAGAAATGGAGGAATGATGGGCCTCTGAGCCTTGCTCTTGAGGCAGATCCCGTTTATTTTCTATTCTGATCATTTTCGGTTTTCCTTCCAACATTGACCCCCCTCCCCTGCCCTCAGAAATGGGGGAACGATGGGCCTCTGAGCCTTCCCCGTGAGGCCGACCACGCGTTATTTTTGATTATGAGTATTTTGGGTTTTAACTCCACAATTGACCCCCCCTCCGCAGCTCTAAGAAATGGGGGAAAGAAGGGCCTCTGAGCCATCCCCTCGAGGCAGATCCCGTTTATTTTCGATTCTGAGCATTTTTGATTTTCCCTCCAAAATTGACCCCCCTCCCCTGCCCTCAGAAATGGAGGAAGAAAGGACCTCTGAGCCTTGCCCTTGAGGCAGATCCAATTGATTTTCGCTTCTGAGTATTTTTGGTTTTACCACCAAATATGACCCCCCCGCCCCTGCCCTCAGAAATGGGGGAAGGCAGGGCCTCCGAGCCTTGCCCTTGAGGCAGATCCCATTTATTTTCGATTCTGGGTATTTTTCATTTTCCCTCAAAAATTGACCCCCCACCCCGCCCCTCAGAAATGGGGGAACGAAGGGCCTCTGAGCCGTCCCCGTGAGGCAGATCCCATTTATTTTTGATTCTGAGTATTTAAAAATTATCCAATCACTAATTACCCTTTTTTGCAAATGTCAATCAATGAATTCCGATTGTAAAAGCGTGTTTAATCATGTTACCTAACCCACAGTACAGCAATTTGATATGCGTAGCCTACTGTCAGGAACCCGTGGGGGGATCCTTGCTCGTAATTATTAATCACCTTAACCCTTTTATGTATCGTCAAATACATGCTCCAAAAAAATTTTATTCAGAGATTTCACAATAAAAAATTATCCAGTCACTAATTACCCCTTTTTTGCAAATGTCTATCAAACGACAAGGAACGTAATCTCACCGAACACGTCAAACTGTTTCCACAGACTTCAAAATGGAACTGTGGATAACACATGGGTGATTGACAGCTTTCCCTAAAAAACCTTTCCTAATAACCAGTCTGATAATCTGCCTTGGTAATCTGCCATGGAAAGGTGCCAGGGAACGTGCCGTGCGCAAATAACATAGGAATTGCTATACAGGGTACAGAATCCAGACGAAGCATTCTACTAATACTAGATGTCGTTGAACGTTCTTTCTCTATGAGCTCGATTCTCCTCTTTTATACGTGTCATCTTCTTTGGTTTCACTTTTATTCAAAAAATGAGGATTTTCATTCACAGTCCAATATCTAAAGAACAAAAATAAACAGCATATTTTCCTAGATAGTTCTCGCGGCTGCTTCTTTGTTTCTTATTAGCAAAATATAATTATTTCCTGTAAAAAAGGGACAACCAACTTGCTTAATTTTACAAATTGATTTCAGTTATCCCCGACGAGTAAAATTGTCCTAACTGCAAGATATTGTTATGAAGAATTTACACACTGCATAGGTTTGCACGTGAGGGCTGCTTACATGGTTTACATACAAGGTTTTCGCTCGGTGAGAAAAAAATCACTAGATTTTGGTGATTGTTTTGTTCATCTAGTGATTTTCTTCAATAATCTATTGATTTGTGCTGATTTAGTGATTTTTTTTTGTTTAGGCAATATACAAAATCACTAGAAATAGTGATAAGTCAATAGGGGTGGCAATCCTGCTCACATAGGAAACGGACAAAATTTATCCTGTACAAGCGATATACATTACTAGCTAAAATAGTCCTTTCTTTGTTTTCATCCTCAAAAAAATGTTGATAAAACGCTCGTAGCTCAACATTAACCCACGAGAACACGACTTACATTATTACCATCTTTGGAAATTGACAAAACTTAAATTTTGTAGAAAAGCACGTAAATAATTTCTCATTATTTTTCCTCATCCATAAAGACTTCTTAACATTACTATTATAGACAAATGAGACTTGTACATTTACCTCCTTTGAAGATTTAAACTTGCACACAAGCAGAATATTTTATTTGAGAAAATTATCAAGGTGGAAAAGAATCAATAGGACAATTTCTCAGAAGGGGAATTTTACTAGCGGCACATTTTTCCGGCAGACGGAAATTAGAGTCTTATCGTCTCTTATATTGTTTCTAATATCCATGCAAACTGAACAAAAGGAATGGGGATTTTTTTCTCAAACTGAAGATAGATGGCAGATAGTCTACATTTTTCTCAAACTGGACTGAGACAGGTAGAGATCGTTTTCAACAAAACAGAAAAGGATGGCAAGGCCAGACTATTCTTAGAGTTAGAAACAGTAAGCCGGTTTCCCACAGATACGTAGTAAAATTCTTATTAAGCTAAACTGAAATAGATATCGAATATATCTAATTTCTTAGGCTATACTGCACCTGTCAATATAAATACGAAGATACATAAAGATTTGATCTTAAATAGGGACCAGGGACGAGAGAGTTTAGAATTAAGTCCATTGACAAACCTATTATTAAAATAACTTTACAAAATATTACCATAACTTATAAAAATTAGTTTTTATCAGAGGCAACGCTTGAGACAGCCATTTTGTTAAAAATAGTTCAAAAGTTAGATAACAAAATTTTGAGTGACAATACAACCCCCATGGCCCTTGGGCAGGCGTCGTAAGTTAGCCCCAGGCGGTATATATGGATCTTGTGGAAGGGATGCTCGTATAAACTTCAGAGAGGGTTCATTTGTTTGTAAAGTGAAAGTCCTAGTTCACTTTTCAAGAGTCAAAAGAAATAGGAGGGCAACTAGCCCCCGCCCCCAAATGCATCCAAATGCACCAAATTTATAGATAGCCATTTTGTTAAAAATAGTTAAAAGGTTAGATACCGTAAACTCTGGTGTCGACACAACCTCGCAAGGCCCGGGGGCGGGTGTTATAAGTTATTCCCTGGGAGCATATATGGTTCTTGTCAAAAGAGATCAGAGGCTAACTAGATCACCCCCCCCCACACACACACCCTTTTTCCCCAAACCCGTCAGAAGTAAATTTTGAGATAGCCATTTTTTTTTAAATAGTTCAAAAATTCGATAACAAAAGCTCCGTTGGCGACACAACCCCCCAGGGCCCGGGGAGCAGGCGTTGTGAGTTATGTTCTGGGTGCGTATATGGTTCTCATGAAAGGGATGCTAGTATAAACTTCGGAGAGGGCTCATTTGATTGGAAATTGAAAGTTCAATTTCAATTTCTAAGAGTCAAAAGAGATCCGAGGGTGACTGCTCTCCCAACACCCTTTTTCCCCAAACCCATCAGACAAAAATTGTGAGCTAGCCATTTTGTTAAAAATAGTTCGAAGGTCAGATAGAAAAAACTTCTGAGTCGACACAACCCCCCAGGGCCCGGGGGCAGGCGTTGTAAGTTATGCTCTAGGGGCATATATGGTTCTTATGTGAGGGATGCTCGTATAAACTTCAGAGAGGCCTCATTTGATTCGAAATTGAAAGTTCTAGTTCACTTTTCAGAGTCAGAAGTGATCGGAGGGCAACTGCCCCCTCCTTAACCTTTGTTCCCCAAATACATCCGATAAAAATTTTAATATCACCATTTTGTTAAAAATAATTCAAAGATCATATAACAAAAACTGCGGTGTCGACACAACCCCCCAGGGCCCCAAGGCAGGCGTTGTAAGTCATGTCCTGGGGGCAAACATGGTTCATATGGAAGGGATGCTTGCATAAAATTCAGAAAGAGATCATTTGATTGGAAAATAAAAGTTCTAGTTCATTTTGTCGGAGACAAAAGAGATCTGAGGGCAACTAGTCCTCCCCTCCACGCATTTTTTCCCCAAATACATCAAATAAAAATTTTAAGATAGCAATTTTTTAAAAATAGTCTAAAGGTCAGATAACAAGAACTTCGGTGGCCACACAACCCCACAGGGCTCGGGGGCAGGCGTTGTAAGTTATACCCTGGTGCCATATAAGATTCTTATGGAAGGGATGCTCGTAAAAACTTCAGAGAGGGCTAATTTGATTGGAAATTGAAAGTTCTAGTTCACTTATTAAGAGGCAAAAATGATTAGAGGGCAGCTAGCCCCCTCCCCACTACGCCTTTTTTCCTCAAGTGCATCAGATAACAATTTTGAGATAGACATTTTGTTAAAATAGTTCAAAAGTCAGATAAAAAAAATCCAGTGTCGACAAAGCTCTCCAGGGCCAAGGGGCAGGCGTTGTAAATTATACCCTCGGGCAAACATGGTTCTTATAGAAGGGATGCTCGTATAAACTTCAGAGAAGGCTCGTTTGATTGGAAATTAAAAGTTCTAGTTCCCTTTTTCAGAGTCAAAAGTGATCGGATGGCAACTGTCCCCCCCCTCTTAACCCTTTTTTTTCCAAATATATCCGATAAAAAATTAAGATAGCCATTTTGTTAAAAATAAGTCGAAGATCATATAACAAAAACTCCGGTGTCGAAACTGTGAGATTTTTGGACTATTTTTGAGCAAATGTATATCTTAAAATTTCTTTCGGATGCATTGGGGGAAAATATGACGTGGGGGACGTAGCTGCCCTCCGATAAATTTGACTCTTAAAAATGGATCTTCAACTTCTGATTTCCAATCCAATGAGCCCCTTCCAAAGTTTAAACGACCACCGTTTCCATAAAAATCTTAAATGCCCTCGAGGCATACCTTACAACCCTTGCCCTGAAGACTGTGAGGGGGTTTTCTTCCTCAGACATAATTTCTGGACTTTTAAACTACGTCAAACAAAATAACTATCTCGAAATTTTGACTGGAAGTGTTTGGGGAAATGATGAGCATGAGAGGAGTGTTAGTTGCTCTCCAATCACTTTTAACTATTAAAGAAGGCACTAGCCCTTTCAATCACCAACCAACTGAGCCCTTTTCGTAGTTTCTACGACAACAAATGACCATCTTAAAGTTACATCAGATGTGTTTTGGGAAAATACGACGTGTCTGTGTGTGTGCGTGTGGGGGGGGGGGGGGCTATTTGCCTTCTGATCACTGTGACTCTTAAAAAGAGCACTATAACTTCTGATTACCAATCCAATGAACTCTCTTTGAAGTTTATACGACCACCATTTCTATAAAAATGTTATATGCCCCCAGGCTTCAACTTCTGATTTCCAATCCAATGAGCCCCCTCCTAAGTTTAAACGACCACCGTTTCCATAACAACCTTGAATGCGCTCGGGGTATACCTTACAACGCTTGCCCTGATGACTTTGAGAGGGTCTTCATCCTCAAAGACATAATTTCTGGACTTTTAAACTACGTCAAACAAAATAATTATCTCGAAATTTTGACTAGAAGTGTTTGGGGAAAAGATGGGCGTGGGGATGTTTTCCCTCCAATCACTTTTGACTATTAAATAAGGCACTGGCCCTTTCAATCACCAACCAACTGAGCCCTTTTCGTAGTTTCTACGACAACAAATGACCATCTTAAAGTTACATCAGATGCGTTGTGGGAAAATACGACGGGTCGGGGTGTGTGCGTGTGGGGGGGGGGCTATTTGCCTTCTGATCACTGTGACTCTTAAAAAGAGCATTATAACTTCTGATTACCAATCCAATGAACTCTCTTTGAAGTTTATACGACCACAATTTCTATAAAAATGTTATATGCCCCCAGGCTTCAACTTCTGATTTCCAATCCAATGAGCCCCCTCCGAAGTTTAAACGACCACCGTTTCCATAACAACCTTGAATGCGCTCGGGGTATACCTTACAACGCTTGCCCTGATGACTTTGAGAGGGTCTTCATCCTCAAAGACATAATTTATGGACTTTTAAACTACGTCAAACAAAATAACTATCTCGAGATTTTGACTGGAAGTGTTTGGGGAAATGATGGGCGTGAGGGGGTGGTTGCCCTCCAATCACTTTTGACTATTAAAGAAGGTACTAGCCCTTTCAATTACCAACCGACTGAGCCCTTTTCGAAGTTTCTACGACAACAAATGGCCATCTTAAAGTTACATCAGATGCGTTTTGGGAAAATACGACGTGTCTGTGTGTGTGTATATGTGGGGGGGGGGCTATTTGCCTTTTGATCACTTTGACTCTTAAAAAGAGCACTATAACTTCTGATTACCAATCCAATGAGCCCTCTTTGAAGTTTGTACGACCCCCATTTCTATAAAAACGTTATATGCCCCCAGGGCGTAACTTACAACCTTTGACCTGAGGGCTATATGGAGGGGGGGATTTATCTTCAAAGACATAATTTCTGGACCTTTCAACTACACTGAACAAAATGGCTATCTAAAAAATTATGATTGAATGTAATTGGGCAAATGATTGGTGTACGGAGGGGGGGGGGTGGATGACCTCCAATCACTTTTGACTGTAAAAAAGGCCAGTAGAACTTCTGATTACCAATCAAATGAGCCCCCTCTGAGGTTTATACGACCACCCTTTCTATAAAAAAAACTATATCCCCACAGGGCATAACTTACAACCCTTGCTCTGAGGGTTGGGGGGGGCTGTCATTCTCAAAGTCATAATTTCCGGACCTTTAAACTATACTGAACAAAATGGTTATCTCAAAATTCTGATTGGATGTGTCTGGGGAAGTGATTGACGTGGGGGGGCGGGGAGCTGGTTGCCCTCCATGAGCTCTTTTGAAGTTCCTATGATATTTCTTTCTATAAGAAGTGCCCTGGTCTAAAAAAAAATATATTGTGTCCACATCGCTCTTTACTTAGGCAGCGCTATGGCGCTGCCTATGATATTTTGTCTCGAGATTTCAATTATACAGCACTGGAAGTGCCGATTAGACCAGGATTAGACCTAAAATTCAGCCTACGGGCACCCATGCCCCTTAATGTGCAAATATATAGCCCCAATTATATACTTTCCATCTCTTCTGTCACTTTTCTTTGTCTTATCTCATGCTTAGCTGAAAAAAAAAAAAAAAAAAAAAAAATACCGGTTCTGCAATGCTTAAATGAATGAACAACTTGAGCGGTAGGGGATACTTCATATAAGTACCTTAATATATCCATGGGTACAGCAATGACGCGTTAGTTAAGGATTACCATACTCGATTTACTTGATATTTTTAGACCAAATTTTCTGAAGTTCACTGTTCGTGTGATTTGAATGCCTTCCGCATAAATAAGTACATTTCTTTTGTCACACTAGCAGTATCTCTGTCCCAAACTTGGTCTCTCAATGCGAATACATTTTATCTTAGGACCGGTGAAAATGATCGATTTAGGCATGAAGTGATACGTGCATTGATCTGGGGCTGTGACTTTGATGTTCAAAGCTGGTATCGAGTCGAATGGTAATTGCAGCAATAATAATTGCATAAGAAACACTTCACCCGTATATCTAGTCGTCATGAATCTGCTGCACGATATATTGAGGCTCACTTCTTTCAATCTAGGTTTTGTTTTTTTTTTCATTCACTTTAATGTCACTTTTGCTGCCCATCACAATTTTTTCTTTCCAACAGTAATTTTTCGCAAATACTGTATTCCTATCCTTAAATATAACAATTTTTTTCATGACGTTGAAGCTGCCGATATTATGGGTGACCAACTTTTCCTATTTGTCTGGTCAATATTCCCTATAATACTATCTCACATGAGGACAATCGAATATAATTTATCTCCTAGAAACCTTATTTAGGAAAATAATCGTTCAGAAGCTATCCCCTATTTTGATCTTGAATCAATCATATTCTTTTAGGTGCGTGCTTTCCTTTTTTTAGCTCCCCGGTGACCTCCCTGAGACCCTCAGCATTCCGTCGTCCTTATTTTTGTTCAAACTAATTAGCATTTTAATAATATTCAAGTATTCAATCATAATACTTGTATTATGTAATACTTATATATGCAATACTTGTATAATTCAAGTATTCAATCATAATACAATCATAATATTCAATCATATTCAAGTTCCTCTTACTCCATCCGGAAGGTCTGTCTTCAATCTGTATGGGCGATCCATACTGTATGGAACACGATGCCTGAACCAAATTGAAATTGTTGCTCATTTAGTTTGTTCAAAAAATTTTTGGCTCCACTTTAAACTTTTTTTTGTCTAATATAGTCTATTTAATTTAGTTCTTTTTTTATCATCCTTTTTCTATCTCAGATAGCCTTTAAATATTTCGTTGGTCCCCCCCCCCTTAGAGGCCACAGAGCTTTAGTGGGGATTAGTCCCATGAGTTTTATGTTTGATTCGTCATTATGAATCTTGTTTTATTCACGATAAGAATACTCCACAAGATGATAAGAATAGCCCTATTCTTAAATTGAGGTATTATTTCAGGATATTGAGGCTGCTGAGTGATGAGCGATCAACTTCTCCCATTTCTGTGGATAATATCATTGGATATTCCCTTGCATACTATCTCACACGGAAATAATCGTCTTTAGTCTGTCTCTAGGATAAGAAGAGGCCACGCCTGGTCTCTGTGAAATACAGTCATAATATACTTTCTGATTGATTCCAACATGATAACTCTCACTTACAACTATCAATCAAGGTTGCAGCTTAAAAAGAAAACAATTATTACAAAAAAAGAACCACTAGGCCTCCACATTAAATTTTTATATGGATATTAGCTAATACTTATAGGAAGGTTGAATCAGAAAACACTACATTCACTCAAGACTACCGTACATTCATTAAATTAACATTTTTGGCCTGTCTGGGTACTAAAAGATGTATAGCTTGGTTAAAATCTGCCAGATTTCGCCAGTTTGGCCTCATTTAAGTTCCTTCCTTCAGGAAGTCAAGGAAGGGTAAGATCCTGGTATTAGACAGTGTTAGTTTCAAAAGAGACTTCTTCGCAGCGCAGTAAAGCCCCGGCAGACTGATATAGCCTGGCAGGTGGTATAGTCTGGGCTGTTTTCGGAGCTCGTTTCTACAACTCGTCTCTAAACTCTTGAGGATATAACTGTCTACTATTACTGACAAATCATTGTGAATCCAAATCGCCTGATTCCAATACACCTGCGCACGGTTCTTTTTCATCCCATCTGTTTATCGTCGCCTTAACTCCTCACGAAGTTCAAGAATTTCCGAAATTTCCCACGAAGTTTCAGATGGGTTGTCGGAAAGCACAATTTTCGCCAACTTATCATTCTCATCGGTAAAATGTAACTTTCTTTAGTTAAAGCCCTAGAAAGTGGGATCTGACGATATCTTTTATTCAGCTTATTCTTTGATATACGATCATTCGAACGAGTACCTATAACTATCATTAGACAATTAATCTTGAAAGCATCTAGAATATCTTTAACGCTTTGAAGTACCTATGTTTCAGAGCCATGCACGGCCATTGTCATTATCCTGGCTTCCAGTATCCTTCTTCTTCTTCTAATTCACAGCAGGCGGGCTATTCAGTTGGTACTATTTAGCCCTCTTCTTTTTGCTTCACTCTGTGGGCTACAGAGCTACTGTCTTGCTTGTCTCTTATTTATTAGATATTCTCAGATATCTTTTAGTAAATCTTTTGACTCAAGGAGTTCAAATATAAGATGATAGATATCAATTTCTGTGCTCTGTGTGCAGGTATAGTTGGCTAGGCTCTTGGATGATAGTGAGATTTTGTGGTGTTTGAAGCATTTTAACAGTTTACAAAGAAAGGTATGTTGTGCAGACATCAGAATATTACATTCAAATAGGCAATGGCCAATTGTGTCATTATTCATATTACAATGCCTGCAAAGAGGGGACAGGGGAATTGAACCACTTGAATTAGAAAACTTATATGAGAATGCAAGGAAATTTAGTCCATTTGTTCCAGAACGAATTCTATGATAAATTTTAGAAAGATACTTATTGGGAAAGGGGGAAAGGATAGGATTAATCTTATTAAAATTAATATCTGATAGCCTCCATCGGTAAATATCTCTAATTGGGATTGGTCTCCCACTTGGCTGGTCAATATTTATAGCATTTTTTGCTATTTCATCAACCTGATGATTACCACTTATGCCAGAGTGGCTAGGAATGTACTGAAAATAAGTTTTTATGCCATTTGAAGCAAGATTATCAATAATACTGAGACAATGATAAGTGTCAATGTCCAACTTATATTGAGGAGCTGAGGCCAGCAACTCAAGGCTTTATAAAGAGTCGAAATATACAATAATATTATTTGAATTTGCAATCAAAGGTTGGTTTTCCTTAAGGTGTTCTAATGCCATGATTATGGCATTTAACTCAGCAGACATTATAGATAAATTATTATATAATCTCTCTCCCATTGCAATATTCAGGTGAGGAAGGAAAACACCACTTGCAACCTTCTCATTCATTTTGATCCATCAACAAATATTTGGAAGTGACTTTTATAGGTAATTGTATTAAGTTCAGCAAATTTTCTCTGGACAAAAGCAATGGGGGTTAAATCTTTATTCCACTTTGAGAAGTCATTATTTATTATGGGACTTGACCAATTCCATGGGGGGATCGGGGGAAAGTGGGTACAATAGACTTTTCTGGTATGGGGAACTTCTTCTGAATATTGGCATACTCATCTGCAATGCCTCTATACATGGCTGGATTTCTTAACCAATTATGTAGTGTGTGTGAGCTATTTGATTCAATTTTTGTAAGATGTTTTGTCAAGAGAAACCTACGTCTCTCCCTTATTGTTGTTAATCCACTCTCCATAAGCAAAAACTTGGTGCTTGTGGGTTTCCTAAGGCAAAATATGAGACATATTATATCATTTTGTGTTGTTTCAATTTTTTGCATCTGGGTCTTTGCACATACACCATATACGATGAGCCCATAGTCAATATGGGGTCTTATATGTGATTTTTAAAACCGGAGTAAGGTTTTCTCCTTACAGCCCCAGGGTGTGGAAAGAAGTCTTTTTAGTATATTTGTTTTTTTATAGCATTTTTTTATTGTGTTTGAAATGTGAGGTGGAAATTAAGTTTTTGGTCAAGCATGAGACCTAGGTAATTAATATGATTATCTTCTGGAATAGTTGTTTTATTTAGAGTTAGTTTTGCATTAACATGGTTTCGCTTCCGGTGAAATTGGATTATTTTTGACTTGGTGGGTGCAATGGGTAAATCTGAATGTTGAAAGAATTTTTCAAACTGGAAAAGTGACTTTTGCAGATTTGACTGTGCTATCTGAAAGGTGTTGCCAGATGACCATAGCACCAGATCATCAGCATATTGTAGATTCGTGTATCCTAATCTTAGTTCGAAGACTTATCTTCCTATTCTTCCGAAAATATTTCAACTGCGTATTCCACTGTTTACTTTAGGATATTATTTAGCCGTAAGATATTAGGGTTAATTGTTTGTTTAAGAAAAAAATACAATTCAAATTTAAGTTTTTCATTACATATTTTTTTTTCCAAGGTATCACATTGATTTCAGAGGCGACAATAAATGAATAGAAAACGAGTTAAATGTAAAAAAAAAGTTACCTTGGAAGTTTAATTTTAAAGGCTAAAACCACGATCCCTATAGGCTAACTAGAAAGTTTATAAATCAGTTTTTTTTTTTTTTACAGAAAATTACCATGAAAGTACAAGTGTATCAATTTATCTAAAATTTGTCATACGCAGCTTGCGCCAACAAGTTCTCAAGCTTAACGGTAATCGTATCGACTAATTTTCTCAGAAATTCTTGCGGGATGGCAGAAATTATTTCTCGTAGCCGTCCAAATTGTCGTTATTGGGGCAAAAGGAACCCATAAGTATTCTATGAGCTGTAAAAGCTTACTGTGCGTTGAGGTTAATGGCTTGGTAGCCTTATTGAGCCTTATTTCTTTGGACATGATGAGAGAGGAACTGTTGAATGCACTTGAACGGTGTTTTGTTCACAAGATAACTTGGAAATCAAGGACCATTTTTCTTTGTTACAGCTGAATAGTTTGTATTTTTTTTTTTTTTTTTTTTTTTTTTTTTTTTTTTTTTGGTAATTGTGCATTATATCTTACACACGAAAGAAGTCAAGTTTGGTTAATGGTAATGACTCAAAATAAACTAGGATGAAAATATAATAGTTTAGAAACAAATTTGCGCTATATATTTGCACATTAGGGAGGGGGGCAGGGGGGCCCCCGCTCCCCTGGCTGAATGATGTTGCCTTATTTTTATATTTTTGTTCTGAGATTTCTATTATATATCATTAAAAGTGCCAATTAGACGAGGTTTCCCCCCCCCCCTGGAATTCAGCTTATGGGCGCCCATGGGGGGAGGGGTTAAGCTTAGCATATACTAAATACGTAACCTAACCCAACCTAGGTACCTTTTCCCGCCTAAACCCCAAAAAACAACAGTTTAAATATTGTAAACGCAATAAGAAATCACGCTTTGCGATCCATTTATTCATTGCAAATACCCGTTTGACTGGTTTCCTGTAGTATTTTCGTCTACAGTCTATAGCGCTGTGTAGGATATAATGCACAAGTATCTTTTTTAAAACTACAACAAGTATCACTGTTGACTAAAGACCTTTATTGAGCATAGCACGCAAGGAATCCTGGTTTCTTAATGTATACAGTATCTGAAGTTCAACAGACCATACGACACAATATTCTCAGCCTATCAATACCTTCTATTACTTTTATCAATACCTTCCCTACTTTCTGCAAAATTCGCTGTTTCATTAATGCTTATATCGTCATCGGTATTAACGTACAAAGGGCCATCCGAACTGTTCTGTTTGGATCCCCCTTCAGATGGTGAATACAGCAGCTGGTATGAACTTTAAAATCCGGCGTAATCTGTGTTGCTTGTGTAAATCAGACAAATCTAGAACGTTTGAAGACAAAATCTGGAACATTTTTCGAAGACGTTTCCATTCTTTATTCTCTTCAGGGTTGATAGCTTGAGTGGGTTATATTAGCTACGTCGGTTAGTATGAATGAAATGAGTAAAATATTCCAAAACGTTCATTCCAGAACATTTAAGACGAGCAAAACGTTCTAGAGAGTTCCCAGTTGGAAATATCTGACTTCTTAATGGGCATGGTTCCGTTATTGCTCAATCCGCGTAAAATTAAACCCAGATAAATTACCGCATTGACAGTTCAAATGCTGCACAGCCGAAGGAGCGCCATTGCTGGGGGACTTTAAAAAATACCTCAGTTTTGGTATTTTCATTGAAAAAAATTGAAAAATGAAAGTATCCTCTTAGATTTCAAACTGCCTTTTTTGCAGCCTCATTTAAAAATATTAAAGAAAATCCTCCTTTCGTATAGATTCTCGTGAATTGATGTCCTGCGCAGATGTACAGAGCCAATAATCCTCTACGGATAAGTCCCACGTATCTCAGCTGTGAATCAACGCTGATCCCTTCTTCATTATTTTTTTTTCCAAGTACGAAACCTTTATTCTTCTACAGCGCGTTACGACTAAGAAGTATTTCCTCCAAAAACATTGAGCATGGAAATATGAAAAACGAATTTTTAGAGTTTTAGATTCACGACTTTCAATTTTATAGTAACTTTAGTTAAACTCTGTCACCAGAATTGGCACCTTCACCGGAAAAATTGCGGGAATTCTAGTGCATAAATTGTCTTCCAGCTTGGCACCAAAATTGATCTAGTGTAGGGCTTTATTTTATATTTATCATTTTATATGACGTAGATAATTTTGGAGACCACACTGCCTTTCCATGACGATAAAATAAAAGTTCAAAATAGGGATAAAATCCTTTGTAATAGACAGTTTATAAAAATTCACAAAAAATACCAGATATTTTGGTCACATAGGCCTATACAGTGACCGTCATCAGTAGTACTACTGATGACTACTATTTTACTACTGATGACGGTCACTGTATATGTGACCGAAATATCTGGTATTTTTTGTGAATTTTCTATACACTGTCTATTAAAAAGGATTTTATCCCTATTTTGAACTTTTATTTTATTATCATTTTACAAAAGTTCATTACGAAGCATGCTTTTCCTTATTTGAACTTCTCCTTTTATTTTACAGGGTTATCCTTTTGCTTTGATTGGTGCATTTAGTCCTTTTGTTACTTTCACACCTGGCTTTCCTAACAAAGAAAGCCGACAGCCCCCCTTCTCCTGTGAACGAGTCTTGTGTTTTTGTTCCCAAACTATTGTGTTATAGCATACATCATATAGAATGGAGTGAATCGTAACTTAGGAAAAGCATTTTATTGATCGTTTGAGAGAGCAAGGCTCTCTCTCCTTTCTCCATCCCGACGTAGAAAGGATAGTATTTGTCGTGAAATTGTGGTATTTAACCTAAAGGTTGGGATATATAATTGTTTCATCTACGAAACTTGTCAGTTAGGTTTGGTATGTTTTTTATTCTTTTTAATCTCTAGCTATTAAAATTTACCAAAGCGAAGGGTTTACGTTTGCTTATGAGTTTCCATCGTCTACGTTTGAAAGTAATGTGTATATAGAAATTTTTGTCTATAGCCATGTTTTAATTTGTTTAATTCGACACGCTATATACGACCCTTACTAAGCGTAAAAGACAGTTTACAGTGGTTTATACTGCCACCGTAAGGTGAGTCCTGGTAATCTCTTTTGCGCCTCCCTTCATTGTACCAATAATAAACACTGACATTTTTATTTTTCTCAACGCTAGCGTCAGTTATTATGCCAAGTAACCTGAAGTTTACGTTTTGAACATATTAGGAAGGTCTTTTACCGTGTCCTTCACTTACGATGGGTTTTGTTTTGAAGATAGTTTTTATTGAAATATGTTTTTTCTATTGAGAAATAATTTGAATCTGTTCTTTGAACCTACACGTTATTTTAAGCTTGAAAACTGTGTGTTTCAGATTACTGCAAGTTTACACCTAAGCATATGCATCCAGTAATTTCCTTCAGAAAGTTGCATAATTTGGCTGATATATATATATATAGATATATATATATATATATATATATATATATATATATATATATATATATATATATATATATATATATATATATATATATATATATATATATATATATATATATATATATATATATATATATATATATATATATATATATATATATATATATATATATATATATATATATATATATATATATATATATATATATATAAGCCATTACGTGTGAAAGCAGTAGTCGTACAAACCTCTGCTTCGATTTAAAATTCAAAGATCTGATGCCTTTTTTAGAGTCGAAAGTGATTGAAGGGTAAAAAGGTCCCCTACCCTGCTTAATTTTTGTATCCTCCCCCGCATAACTCCCAAAAACATACAATCAAAATTTTGAGATAACAATTTGTTTAAAATAGTCGAAAGGTGCTGTTAATGTGAATTCAAGATGACCCCCATAACCCCCTAGGACAAGGCCTTTAAATAATGTAGATTACCAATATTAAACATAAGTTTTGTAATACAAGGGGGGCGGGCTTGTTTGATGTTGGACGTGTGATTGGCCTCGAAACTTTCAGGGATTATTCTCCGGATCAAAAGGATTAAAAAGATTGTTTTGAGGATGGCACAAGAAATCATAAGTTGGCAAAAACCTTATTTTGTCTGATCAATTTGGAACTGATAGTCGTAAGTACTGGGGCAAAAAACACCTAATGTCCATCCTCCCGCAAAAATAAACAGACCTGGTACAATGCCCCCTTTCAAAAATTCAAAACGGACAAAAATTACAATAAATAATCACATAAAAAATAAAGATAACTGAGACTGCTATAGATGTGAATCTTAAAGGAACATAAATTAAAATGAATAATCAAATAAAACGTAAAACGAACCCACCCTCTAGGGCTACTTCCCCCTAAATTTTCTAAATTTTTTAAAAGACCTTAACCATCGTTTGTACTTTACTGAAAGCAAAATATGTTTTAAACTTTTTCCTGTTTATAAATATAACATTGGAAAAATCAAAGATTGCTCAAATCTCCAGAAATTGATATTGTATATTAAAGGATCAGACTTCTTTCATTTGTTTTTTCCAGCCAGCTTGATTATTATGATGATATGATTTTTATTGATTTTTGAGAAATAAAAACCTTACTGTTAAAAATACATATCCTTTTTAGTAAAGCACAAATGACTCTTATGACCTTTAGAAGGTTTAAGGGGCGGTATTCTTACTACAGTTTGTATTAGCTTTTGTTCATTTTAAGTTTGAAGCCACTTTATTTCTGCTCATCTTCGGTTTTAATATGGACTTTCACTTTTCATAGAATTTTTTTTAACGTTTTGTTTTTAAATTGATTTGTGTAAGATGCGACGTTAGGTAAACAAGGCAGTCTGAAAGGCTTGATTGAGCTTTTTTTTAATTCAGCCTATACGGTAATTAAAAACTCCATCCAATGGATAATAAGGGATGTTAAGTACACGAGGTGCGCATGTGACGAAATTTTTCGGGGTGAGCGCATGTACGACTTCAAATTAACCCAAAAATGTCAAACCATGTAGAAATATATGAAATTATTGGAAAAATCGCTCAGATTTTGAAATTTGTTTTGGAGGGGACACGAGTAAGACTCCCTTTCCCTCCCGTGAAATTGCCCCTGTGCAGGCATGGATTGACAGAAATACTCATTGCCAAAAATTTACTGTTAATTGAAGTACCTCTTTTACGCTTTGTATTGCAGTATATAATCATCCTATCAGTAAAATTGCCATTTGGCTATTCCCTACCAACTTTCCCTTCCTCCTTTGAAGTTATTGGCTGATTTTTCTCTTGCGAAAGTGATTTGTAATTTGGATCATTAGTTCAATATCTACGGATGAAGGATTCATCTTCTTATTAGTAAAATTGAGTAACTCTTATAGACCTAAATAGGCCAGTAATATCACTATGAAAACACGAAGGAGTTAGGGTTGGAACTGTATCTTAAAGTATCGACGGTTACTTATAATTTCGCATTGTTATATTAAATAGTATTCAGTCAAATTGTTTCGGAAAATGTACCTTACAGTCTATTTTCCTCCCCATCGATTTGTTTGTTCATAAATGTTAAAAACCAATTCTTTTCAGAGCCATGAACTTTTTCATGTATGTTCAGGTTCTGACTAAATCACAAATTGGTCAGCCTAAATTGAGTATAAGTGTGTTAAGTCTATGTAGATAAACATAAATAATTATTTCTCTTTGGCTAAGCTTGCTATGTAAATTACAGTATTTTATTAGCTTTATCAAAGCTTGAAAAATATGTGAAAAAAATCGTCGTACTAAAAGGTTTTGTTATGTTATAAATCCTCTTGTGCACAAACAATTGTTTGCAATAAATAATTATTTGTTTTATTGAAAGAGCTGGCGATAGACTGTCAGACTCCACCCTGAAAGCATAAATAAAATAAAAATGATGTTGGCTGCTGCTAGTGAGACAAGACTAGTCATCAGTATCCCCAAGACAACCCATGACATCATTAACTTTCAACCAAAGACCGCTCTTCTATATACCTTAATGATGAGCCCATTGAGAGGTTGGAAGAATTCAAATATCTTGGTTGACCGAAAGACGCTGGGGATTCTAATGAGGTTCAAGGTAGGATTTATAAAGCTTGGTTTACCGTTGTCCAGTTCGGCAATTCATTATGAACTATAAGGGACATCAACATCGTGGCGAAACTTAGAATCTTCTCAGCACGAATGCGCTTAATTTTATTGCATTGATGTGAGATCTATCTCCTCAAGGCGGAGGGAGAGCGCCCACATTTAACTTTTGACCGAAAATGCCTCCGACCTATTAACAACACAGGGCTGTCGGTAGTAGATCATCAAACGGTTTATGCAAATATACGGACAAGAACTAGTCTCTTCCACAAGGATCAAGAAAAACAACACAAACGAATCGACTGATTATGCCGCTAAACAAGTTATCTGAAAGGGATCGAGAAGCGCCATGCGCTGTTACTAAATGTTGAATTTCTTGGGGGATACCGGAAGCATGATCACAAGTGGGCCCTGAAATGATTGGCACTTGTTTAACCTCACACCAAAAACCCTGAGTTGGGCTGAACAGCCTTTTTTTCGTCTTAATATAGTATTTCCAAGGGAAATTACATTACAATCATGTCACTGAAGAGATCAGATAAAGTTCGCAATGTAAGATTCTTGTAACGCCTGTTTAATCAACACTGATAGGTAGGATCTCTTTAGATGTTCTTTTCTTTCCTGAAATTTGAAAAAATAGACTGGACATGCATTATCGTAAAATACTGGTAATTAATAAAGTATTTCGCAATTCAATTTTGCCTTAATCAAGAAATTATGATCGATTAGCTACGGTTTTTCTTCACTGCCGTCAAATTAGTTTGCCCTACTTTCTGTAAAATGCTTATTATAGATTATATTTTGCAATATTTGAGACACTATGAAGGTCGTGTCTTTGAATTATAGAATCAAGCTGGATGATTTAACTTAAAGGTTTGACGTTTGTTTTGCCTCTTCTTCCCTATGTTGAACGGCAAAAATAAGGGCATGTCTTCGTTTCTGTATACTTGCCCGATTGTAGCGGTGTATTTGCTTCGTAAACTAGACATAATGCTTCTCAAACCATACTAAACGCTAATTGAGTGCGTGAGCTCTAGTCATCAAATTAACCAGGACCCGAAGATGGAACGATCTGAGGCATTTTGTGCGATTGAGAGATATTCACACTCGAGTCCATCCTCCACTGGCAACCGATGGGGGCGCTAAAAAGGGAAAATTAACTTATTCATTTTCCCCAAGATACCAGAGTGACTTAATAAATGCGAATACGTATAAATAATACTTCAATAGGGAAAATCCTTTTATTAGACAGTAAACCACAACAAAATAATCTCTGGATATTTCGGTCACATATACAGCGGCCGTTATCTACAGATAAATGCAGATAATATGCTGTTTATATATATTTATACGTCATGGAAAGGCAGTGTAGTCTTCGAAAATATCTAAACACGGATATGTCCATACAACCTCACTGGGAAGACGTTATGGCAGCAGTGAACTTGAATGACGACGGGTGTTTCTTCGTCGTTACCCTGGGTGCCTTTGGAGGCAAGGGAGACTCTAAGGTTTAAGGCAGTCTACCTAATAGGAGATATTTGCGATCAATTTGGAAGTTTTAGGCCAATGAAAGTACCTGACGAACAAAGCGAATACTTTGGGATGACAACCGCCTCCCTTCTTCAGCTAATGGAGAAATTAGAAGAAAGTGCAAAAAATGTAAAGGAAACAACTCGGATAAAACTAAACTGATAAAAACCTAACAACGCGGAAGGTCGACTGAAATAATAAATAAAACTGAAGTTGGAAGTATTAAAAATTCTAAAACTAGACAATGTGGAGAACCAACAAAATAACAAACGAATAAAATCCGAAATTAGTAGAATCAACAATGCTAAAATCTAAAAAACCTAATTTCAAAAGCGAGCCACTTAAAAACCCCATTCTCGATCTTCATTTCTTTAATTTTGTTTTGTCAATATTTCTACCATCGTTTTCTTTGATCTAGGGAATAGTTTTGTATACCGGACTTAATGATAGCCAAAAATCCGTTGGTGCAAAAAAAGAAAAAAAGGGGAGGCTCGAATTTCGAGCCTCAAAGGTCGGTAATGAAGTAGAACGGGTATAAGATTTATAAATAAACTGTATCTCTTCGTTTGCACCTAATCAGGAGCAACAAACTTGGTTACGTGACCAACATTAAGCAATTTGAGATCGTAACGACTCTTTAGTAAATTATGCCTAAAGTTAAATAAAACTAATGCCATCTACCTCGAACGATATAGGAATTTCGAAAATAAGCTAAAGGGCGGGATCCAGAGGTCAATAGTCATCAATGACTATTAATTGTTTGTTATTACCTTTGGCCAATCATGGCAAATAATAGCAAATTTAGCTCTTAAAATGCTACTTAAGCTTTTTGGTAATCTATTGTCTCTGGAAATAGAACAGTTATCAATAATTATAATTAAATTTTGGAACGCATCATAAGTATTTTAACTCATGCACAGATTTGTTTTAATATTATTTTTGTATTGCTTGTTGGTTTAAATTTTTTTTTTTTATCCATTATAATTTTTTTTGTCAATTGTTGTTAGTGACTGTCGTAAATAACAATGGTGTTACAGCTTGCAATTGACTGTCTTACGAATCCATTAGAAACAGAATTTGCAATATTTACTTTGGTGAAAATTAGCTAAACATGGCCAACAGTTCTCTTTCAACACATCTATAAAAGGTTACTGGACTAAAGATACAAAATCAATTAATCTTTGGTTGAAATTAGGGGCTGTTGGCAAAAGTGAACCTGAGAGTAGTCAGTCTAACCAAGTCCATCAAATAAATAGTGGAGTAAATCCAGAGGAAAATTATTCGCTGGCATCATTTGGGTTTTGCTCAAACCCTATTCACATTAGCGCGTATTAAGACGTAAATTTTTAGCCATCGCAACTTAGGACCAACCAGAGGTTCTTTTAAGAGGAAGTAGATTATCATTGGTAACTAATGCTCTTACCTCCGCTGGAGATATCTACCGTTGGAGACTATCAGAGGTTATGTTTAATAAGAACAATCCAATTCTATCTCCCTTTCCCAACAATGATTTTTCTAAAATTTATCATAGAATTCGTTCTGGCTCAAACAGGCTAAATTTTCTGGCATTTTCATATCAGTTCCCTAATTCTAGTGGCTCAGTTCCCTCTTCCCCCCTTTGCAGGTATTGTAATATTAATAATGAAACAATTGGCCATTGCCTGTTTGAATGTAATATGCTGACGTTTGCACAGTATACCTTGCATTGTAAACTGTTAAAGTGCTTCAAACACCACCAATCTCACTATCAGCCAAGAGTCTAGCTGACTATACCTTAACACAGAGCACAGAACTCAAATATATATTCTCTTATATTTCAACTCCTAGAGTCTTTTACTGAAATCTGAAGGCAAGAAATTTGAGGAGATTCAATAAATAAGAGGCAACCAAGCCAGTACCTCTGTTCAGCTCACAGAGTGAACCAAAAGGAAAGGGGCTGAATAGTCTCGACTGAAAAGCCCTGCCTGCTGAAATAGGAGAAGAAGACCTCGACATTGAAGTCTAGCTGTACTTGCTTTTGAATTAGACTTTATGTGATTAAGTATAGAAAATTTTTGCACATAATTTTTAGACGGTTTCAAAAAAATATTTGATGTTTTTCATGACAAAAAAATTTTCTTGTTATATTTGCGGTATTTCTTCTTAGTTCTTTGGAATATCCTTCTGACAGTACAAAGTTAAGCTCCAATCAAGTGCATTGACTCGAAATTCCAAAAATATGGAATTTTGTGTATTCTGAATTTATTGGTTTGTGACGGGCTCAACTGATAGAAACCCGGTACGAGTTTTCAGGGGTGGATCTGGGGGCCAGGGGCCCCCTGAGATTTATTCTGGCACCCTCATTCTGTTGTTTTATTTTTTTACTCTTTTTTATAAATAAACTTGTCAATTTGGTCAATTATTGGCGCCCTTATCACAATACCACCCCCCCCCCTCCCCAAGATATTGCTTTAGATCCGTCTTTGCGCATTTTACCCGAAGATTAAAACATAGAAGTGGTGCTCTTCGATGCTAGTCCACTTCTTTTCTCTTTTGCCCAAAAATATTGTATGGAATGTTGGTTGTCAAAAACACATTTTCTCTGTGACAGTGTATCTGGTATACCATTATTACTCTGTCATCAGCTTTCGCTGACATGTACATTGAATTCTACTTCTGCAATAGTGTGATATCTGTCATAACTGTCTGCAAGAAAACTATAATGCGTAATAACGAGAGTTACTGCTAAAATTACTGTCTCTAAAACATGAGGTATGTGTTTGAGTGTTTTTTATCCAAACGAAAATCATTTATATATATATATATATATATATATATATATATATATATATATATATATATATATATATATATATATATATATATATATATATATATATATATATATATATATATATATATATATATATATATATATATATATATATATATATATATATATATATATATATCTGTCATAACTGTCAGTGTGATATCTGTCATAACTGTCAGTGTGATATCTGTCATAACTGTCTGCAAGAAAACTATAATGCGTAATAACGAGAGTTACTGCTAAAATTACTGTCTCTAAAACATGAGGTATGTGTTTGAGTGTTTTTTATCCAAACGAAAATCATTTATATATATATATATATATATATATATATATATATATATATATATATATATATATATATATATATATATATATATATATATTTATGTGTGTATATACATATTTATAGGTCCTAGTATATATAGTAGACATATATTTATATGTAAACCTTTTTGATGCGGTGGTAAAGCTGCTTATGATGAACCCCTTAACTAAGCTCTGCCGGAATTTCAGAATATCCGTATTTGGGTTATGCACCTGATCACCAAGTTACTTGCATTTTCGCGGTTTTGGGTTTATCAAAATCTTCGAGATGGTGCTACAGCTGCATGTCATAAACTGTAAATTGAAAATTTCACTGAAGCAATTTCAATTTTCTCAAGAATCCATCTAACTGAATTATATGCTCTGGTGGCTAAAGCGTCACCTGAAGACTCTTGGAAGTATGATTCAAATATACATGTCACAAGGCACTCGAAGTGACGATCGTCGATTTAAATGTAGCCAAGAAACGGTACTTGTTAGTCATGCCAAACACACCCAAAAAGTGAAGTTAGCTTAATCCAATGAAATATAACCTTTAGTTTTATATAATAATATAATTTGGACTATATATTTGCCCATTAGAGGTGGGGGGGGGAAGTATTTGGACAGCATCTCTAACTTACCCCCCCCTCCCCCCCCCCTAATGTGCAAATTATACAAGTCTGATGCATTCTGTCACCAGTCATTTATTTTTGTGGCAATGAAACCGGTTTTCTGAGATCTGAGGTCTTACCGAAACGTAATTCTTGAGTGTTTCGTTTAATTAACAAGAACCCAAAAAACTTACACAGCTTTGGCCTCAAACCCCTTTGGGCTATCATTGGTTGTTATTTCATTTAAAGGATATGAAAAGGAACAATGTTTTTATAAACCACAGCTTGTTAAATTCAAAAGGGCCTCTTAGGGTGAAATGCTGACAACTTGTCTGAAAATGTTAAAATAAACTGAATTTGTTGTCAAAATATAGTGCATATTTTTTTTATTTATTTTTTTTCTTTTTCAAAATTTGTTTGCCTTTTATAAGGGTCAACATTAACAGTATCCTAAAAACTTATTATTATGCTGCAGTCAACTATTTCTACTGATTTTTGGACTCCATTATTTTCGAATCATCAGGACGATCATGATCAGGATGTATAGTGTTCGGAATGTCCAGGAAATAATTACAACTCTTTCCTGAATTATGAGTATTAGTTCATAGAAATGTTGATTAAGGCACATTCACAATGAGATTTTACTAATGCTAAGATTTAGCTAGCTAAGATTAGCTAGCTAAATGCTAAGGCTAAGATTAGCCAATCAGGTTTTTCCATAGAATATTCTGATTGGCTCGATAAATTGGCCCGCTAAATCTGGCTATTAGTAGAATCTTATTGTGAATATGGTTTTAATGCAAGTTGAATCTGGTTCAATTGAAGTTGTTGTTAATAAACGAATACTAGTCAACAAATCTTTCTTGAAGCTTAAGTCTTTTTGGTGCTGCAGTTTCAATTTCAGCCCTACTCCAGCGGTTGAATATGTCTCAGAAACAACTGAATTCCTAATTATAGCGGTTCACGTTACGACTTGAGCTATCACTCTCCGTAGGCCCAATCGAAGTGCTGGGTAATTAAATTAAATGTGGTTCAGTTGATGCGATTCAGTTGCTTGAAGCTTTCAAAACTTGTTTTTTTTTAACTCGTTTTCCTCAACTCGTCGACTTTTTTCATAAATCCATTTATTACTTCGATCAATTTTATATCTATGTTACGTAAAGCCTTATCCGTTTTGCGCCCCTTGTTTTCAATTCCATTCATAGATTGTCGAAAAAATATTTTCCCGTTTTGAAAACGAATTTAAGAAAATAAGTTATATTTTATTATTTGTATTCAATGTTTCATCCTCCAAGTACAGTAGTGTCACTACACAAGAATATAGCAATCTAATAAATGGGAAGATTTTTTAAACAGGGAGAAGTTCACTTTTCGAAATATATGATGCTTCGGATATGTGGTTAGTATGCTTAGTTTTTCTAGTATTTCCTGGAGGATGGTATTTCCTATTCTATATAATGGAAAGACAGTGTGGTATTTATAATTTCTAATATCGATATATCACTATTATCCCTGTTGAACTGATTTTTTGACTGTACCATATAATTTTTTTTATTATTATGTCAAATTTTTATTGTCGTAAGAACTTTAATTTACAATAAAATAGTTCATTATTAAATAATAGTTAAACATCTATACAATATTAAACATCTATAAGTATGTATACAATAATAGTAAAACAATTAGATGGTTTATTGTAAAATTTTCAGACTATCCAAACAAAAATTGTTTGATTTCCGCTAGCTGCGCACAATACCCCTTTCAGATGGTTTATATAAATTCAGACTTCCTACCTTTATCGATTTTTTGGTTGAGCTGGATATAACTTTTCTGTGTGAAAATTTTCTATTGTTCCATGAACAGCTTATGTTGGTACCTACACCGAATTCTACTTCAGAAGCAACGTAAAAACTGTCACGATTTTTTCGAAAGTGAAGTGAAAAGTTTATGAAAGGGGTACTCGAGCTCAAACAGTTACGTCAAAAATTGTCATTTACAGAGGCTAAGGTTTTAAACTCTGATTGAATAAAAATATAAAACATATTGAAAAGAATTTAAAAAAAAGATTTTACCTCCAAATGTACTAAAAAGTTCAAAAAAATTCTGCTACTTGGAAAAATGAAATTTTAAAGAGTTAAAATGAAAGTGTGGGGCTGTAATGATGTAGGAAGTAGTTCGTGGACAGCTGTAGAACGTATCGTCACTGTCCTGCCTTTCTTCTTTTATCTTAAAAATCAAAATTTTTCCGGGTAGCAAGACGAAAAAATCTTATTATTTTTACTAACAATAAGCTTTTTTAGGGCATTTGTAGATTAAGAGGTAAATTTTTCTTTTTAGTACATCTATTTCAGTATTTGGTATTTCTTTTAGAACAGAAAAGTAAACATATTTCATTTCATTTTTATGATTTATGATTCTGTTAGTAAAACTTCGTGCCTAGACCACGCTTATGTCTTTATTTCACTGGATAATTCAGTTCAAGCCTTATGTTGTTTGATGAAATATAAAATTGAGAAATTTAAAGTAGCAGCTGTTTTTTTGTAATGTACCAGTAATCTTTAAAGTTAGAATTTGTTTGGGAACCTGTCAAAAGAATCGCTTCCGAAAATTCTCTTAGAGACGCAGTGAGTCGTCTCCGTGGGTCTAGATCTTATCTCTAAGAGCTCTAGGCCTTTCCTTAAGCCCAGATCTGTAGATTTGTAAAAACAAAGAAGGAAAAGACAATTCTTGAGAACCGAACAATGCAATTCCCATTTAATTTTACTTGTCGATATCCATTTGGCTACACAGGGAGGGAACTCTTGATTAGTGTTTTGGGAAATTTGGAGGTCCTTTCAATGAAAGTTAGGAAATTTGGGCTTTGAAAAATTCGTTTGAGGTGTCAGGTTCCATCTGTCAACCCGTAAAAAGATCAAATGATTTCTAACATAATACAGTAGTAAGTGAGAACTACACTAATTTATGTAGATCAATCAAGTCTAAAAAGAATCAGATCAATAAAATGAAGCTTAAAATCAGTTGGCTATAATAGTTGGCTATAATCAGTTGGCTATAATAGTCGTTTGTTTCAGATGAACTTCATGTATGTCAAGGAAAATACACCATCGCACGGCGGTATGTCGCCTGAAATTGTAAAGGATATAGAATAAATTTTTGATTATTCTAAACCGACTTTCTAAGGCTCTTTGTTTGATAGCATTTTGGCCAAAATTGCAGTTTTGGGGCATAAAATAGTAGAAATCAGCACTTTGTTCTGTTGCAATCTCTGTCATAAATTTTTTTTTAAATGTTTTCATTTTTATAACTTTAAGAAATCGAAAATTAATTAACATTTTAAGGAATAAATATCAGCAAATGTATATTAAACTGACAATGCACATTTTGTTCAGTAAGTTCATTTTCAGTAAAGAACATTTCAGTAAAGTACGAATTATATTCTGGCTTTTAGAAAGCGTAGGATTTTAGAACCCTACTCATATTAATTTCTGCTCGTTTTGAGTTTGACTTTGTAATTTATTTTAATTTCTGTTTGTTTTGGGTTTTATTTATTTATTGATACTGATTTGTGGTAGTTGCATGCTTGGTAGATTATTTGATTCTATTGTTGTTCATTTTTGGTTTAATAGAGTTCTTTACTTTTTTTGAAAAACTTATTTTGTGGAAAAATATTTTTTTAATTAATTACCTAAAAAGGGCACTATAACTTCATATTTCCATCTGAATGAGCCCTATCTTGATACTCTACAACATCTGATTTAATAGGATGACCTATAGGAAAAAATGCATGCCTGCCCCTGCTTCTTGGAAAAAATATACAACTTCGTAAATGGGAACTTGAAACCACTATACCCTCTACTTGGACCCTGTTTCTGGGTTCTAAAACAGGTTGAACCTCGTGGTGCAAATTTTCATCAAGATCGCGCCATTTTCCGAGGAGTTCCTTTTTCAGAAATTGTGTATATTTTCTCATGTTAATGCTCTTTAATTCGTAGATTTATAACTGATAAACTTTTTTTTTTTTATAAAAGTTTATCAGTTTAACTGATAAAATTTGGTTTTTGGAATCAGCATGAAAATCAGATTATGTTTATGTATATTTTGTTACCAAGAATGTTTTTGTAAATTTTGGTTACTATTGCCAGGAGTTCCTCTTTACTTAAACTTCATTATCACGAATTGTTGTATACCTGATAAACAAAGAAGAAAACACTGATAAAAGCATTTATCGAAAACACCTTAATTGATCTATATCTAGTTCTAATAAAAAATGGCTCTGCAAACAGTTTTGTCCACTTTCCAAGAAGTTCCCAAAAATTATTTCCCATTTCAGGGAATATTACAAGTGTTATTGGTTCTGTTTTAGGCAATGTATTACTTAATTTCCAGTGGTTCTCGCAATATATAATCTAAGTTATCATCTCCTTATAAAATCCCCAAAGAATATCTAGGGAGAGAATATATGCTCAGAGCTAAGTCCAGATCATGCCCAGGAGATTCTCTATTTCAATTCACTTTTGCATTATATTTAACAAGGGAAATTTCCCATAGGATTAGAAGACTGTTGGGCAGTCAATATAGTATACTTGTATTTATCGAATATCTGTATAGCCCAAACTGTATTTTGTCGAAGTTTTTACTTGAGACCCAGAGAAGTTCCCGGGACTTCTCTGAAAGCAAATTTCACAGGAGTTACACTGTGCACTAAAGTAGTTGTGTCTAAATCGAAAAACCAACTTAATAGAACGAAACACAAGGCTGATTTTCTCTTTCTTTTATATAGTGAAACAGGAATGCAAAAAAAAAAGAATGAAAAAAGATTTTCCCTCTAGCCAGTCACTTGAAGTAAATGTTAGACTAGACTATTCTTCCTCCCATATGACAGGATCTTGGTGAGGATATTGGTAATATTCTTGCTAAACTTCTTGTATTACACACCTGAGAAGAAACGAGTGTGTTATGAAACACAAAGTTCTGTCGAACTAATTAATTCTTTTGTAAGCTATAAACACGGTAATGTCATTGGAAAGTAATGCCGTAGTAGTTCGGTTGTCAAGAAATGGCGCTAAAGTTTCGCATGACTAGTGCCGTCTCCTAAATAAGAGGGTGGATTGGTAAAAATGAGAAGAATGGGTCTGAAAGTTTTTTGTTCCCTTCTTTGCATATCTTTTGGTAATAGGAAATGATGTAGTTCATTGATCTTATCTTTTATAATCTAAATCTCATAAATTCTGCTTCTGTTATCTTGATAATGCATGTGGATTGAGCATTTTTGACTTAGCTTTTCTATTCCTCTCACTGGAAATATCTTCGAAATCGGAAATACCTCCTGGAAATGCCTACTACCCCTAAGGAACTCATCGCAGTTTAGTTGCCTGACCTGCGTCAATAGGAACCCCTCTTTCTCTAGCCTGAAGTGTTGAAAGTTGCTTTGATCACCTCCGAAGAAATTTTCAAAGGCTCTGTCATTTTTTTTTGTGATGTCTTTTTTGTAATTATAAAAACATGGTAAGTGGCATAAAGCTCAAAATAGCAAAATCGCCAGTAACAACTCTAATCCTTTTTAGGACAAAATGTTACATCAATAGCCAAAATTTGTATTTGAATTTTTAAACGTGGGGGAAGTTCAGCATTCATCAATGATACATTGTTGTGAGACAAGGCCGTATCCAGGATTTTTGTTCGGGGAAGGATTTTTTCGGAGGGATTGCGTTTCCAAAAAACTAAAAACTCATGAAAAATATTTTTATATGCATTTTTGTAACGTTTCTACGAGTTGGACAAGAATTTCAGGGGGTAGGTGTGTGTGTGTGTGTGTTCATACCCCTAACCTCACTGAAAATGGCCTTGTTGTGGGATAAAATGAGAAAAGAAAAACGCTAATCACCCCGATATATTTCTGCATTGCACATCAAGGAGGCACACTTGTGCCTCTATAAAGAGGCGACCCACCACAATGTTAAGCGATTTCAGGTCCTCGAGGTCGCAGAGAGACGGCGGTAATTGCATTTTGTAGCCCAAGCTCAAACTAAGAAACTTGCAAAATTTCATCCTCCTCCGATTTTATCTTCATGGGGTAAACTGGGCCGGAAGTTTCGACCCTCCCACCACAGCCCCCCTTTAACGTTGTCCGATTGGGCTGAAATTTATAAGTTAAGCGTTCCTAGGGCCCGGGCGCTTATCCGCAAAATTTAAGCGCAATCCGATACCTCCTTCCCTGTTTTCAAAAAACCAAATATAGCCACTTAACGATCATCTCTTTTTTTTTTTCTTAGCCACGCCTACAGGCCACAGTTGGCAACGGATCCGGTTGAATGAGGACTCATTCGAAGCAGAATTCGACCTGTTAGGGCCTTTTGATATTTTCAGACCGAAAAAATTATCCCCCGAATTTACATTTACGAAAAACCTCGTTTTCCTATATTAGCCCATGTTAATTTTTCCCTCCACACCCCCCCCTTGAACGTTGTCTGATCGGGCTGAAATTTAGAGGATAAGCTTTCCTTGGGCCTGTGAGCTTATCGTCGAAATTTCAGCTCAATCTGATCACTCCTTCCCTGTTTTCCAAAAAACACATATCAATATTTTTGGGAATTTGCTTGCGTCGAAAATACCTTCTATTTGCTAAACAACAATTACTATTGTGTTTGTATAGTCCAGCGGCTGAGACTTCAGACTTTCATGCGGAAACCTCGGGTTCGATTCACCATCAGAGCAACTTTTTTATATACTTTGAAAAGAAACTCAGTTTCTTTTTTAAATTATTTGAAAAAAATTACGTTTTCTAAAGAGTTAAAGAGGCTGAGTTACAAGGTCGACCCTTAAAACGTACAGGGATTAGGAGGCACAGTTGGGGGGCTGTTAAAGAGGCTGAGTCACAAGTTCGAACCTTAAAACGTACAGGGATTAGGAGGCACCCTGTACGACGTGATTTGAGTATTCAGGAATTAAAAGCCTTAACACAAGAATGTTCAAGAGCGGGGGTTTGGGGGCGGAAGCCCCCCAACTTTAACTCCTGACACGATCAGCTAACAGTTAGTCAAGCAATAATAAGTAATAAACTGTACAAAAACGTGCAGAAATTATTTGAAAAAAACTACGTTTTCTAAAGAGTTAAAGAGGCTGAGTTACAAGGTCGAACCTTAAAACGTACAGGGATTAGAGGCACAGTTGGGGCTACCACCCCCAAACCCCGCTTTCGCAGCCTTTAAATATAAAAAAATTCTTTAAACTGAAAGTAAGGAGCGACATTAAAACTTAAAAGAACAGAAATTATTCCGTATATGAAAGAGGCTGTGCCCTCCTCAACGCCTCGCTCTTTACGCTAAAGTTTTTATTGTTTAAAAAAAGAGTTGTGAGAAAGTCAAACTTTAGCGTAAAGAGCGAGGCGTTGAGGAGGGCACAGCCTCTTTCATATACGGAATAATTTCTGTTCTTTTTAAGTTTTAATGTCGCTCCTTACTTTCAGTTTAAAGAAATTTTTTTTTATATCTGAATTCTGCGATCGAGGGTGGTTTGCGGGGTTGTAGCCCCCCAACATTGCCTCCTAATCCCTGTACGTTTTAAGGTTCGACCTTGTAACTCAGCCTCTTTAACTCTTTAGAAAACGTAGTTTTTTTCAAATAATTGTATATAGAATTGACTTAATGAAACACCCAAAATAGGAAAAATTTCTCCCGAAGTTTTTCAGTGAAATCTCAAAACAAAGGTGGTCTGATTACAAATTGCTGATGAAGCATTCAATTGAACGGTACCAAATAGCTCCCCTCTCAAAGTAGCTTAGTTCAATTATCTTCTCATCCTAAATAATTCAACTGTAGATGGGGTGATTCCCTGTTTTCTACTAAATTTGAATGGAAGAGCTTTCTTTTCCTTTGGAGAGGGACAGGCTGTTTTCTTTTTAAATAAATACTTTGTAGCTAAAGAAATACAGGATATGTCATTCTTGGCCTTTTCCGGAGATTATTTTTTTGATTTTTGTAAGTAGACACATAGCTGATAAAGAAAAATTTAAAACATAAAGCTCTATTTGCTTTTTATTTAGTTTTATTTAAATGTGTTTTTTATATAATATCTTCTCTAATTCCTCTATTTATGCTTGCCAAACATTTGGTTCTTTTCAAAGCCTGCTTGAAGGCTATATGAGGGAGAACAACTCCCTGGATCGGAGAATCTTGTTTCGCTTGGTAACAGCTTGAGCCTTTGGTGCTCATAGCTTCTCCCCTTAAAAAAGGCATATGACTGCTTACAGCTTCATTCACATTTTTGCCATAAATCAGTATTGTTTGCCCCAAAAAACGGGAAGGCAGTGCGATTTGTTGGGGTTCCATTTCTTTCTTCATTAAAAATATATTTAATAAAAACATTATGAATATAATAAAAGCAACTATTGTGAAAAAATAACTTTTATCTCCAAATGCACAATAAAAGGGAAACACAAGATTTCTTCTGCTGCCTGGAAAAAAATTCTTACTATTCGGATAAATGGAAATTCCTAAAAATGCTCAAGACAAAAAATGCAAGTGTGAAGGAGGTCAGTACACGAGGCCATATTCAAGGGTCGGGGGTGGTGGTATCTGGGGTCTGCCCCCGAAACTTTAGTCTTATTCGTAAAAGCGTAACAGAAATGCATGTAAACACATTTTTGATTCGTTTTTTAGTTTGCTGTGCATTTGGTATTTTCGTAGTGTATAGTATCGTATCGTGTATAGTAATAGTATCGTATAGTATCGTGCTGTGCACGAGGCCATAGCCACGGGTGGGGGGGTTGGTACTTGGGGTCTGCCCTCCGAAACTTTAGTCTTATTCGTAAAAGCGTAACAGAAATGTGTGTAAACACATTTTTGATTCGTTTTTTAGTTTGCTGTGCATTTGGTATTTTCGTAGTGTATAGTATCGTATCGTGTATAGTAATAGTATCGTATAGTATCGTGCTGTGCACGAGGCCATAGCCAAGGGGGGGGGGGTTGGTACTTGGGGTCTGCCCTCCGAAACTTTAGTCTTATTCGTAAAAGCGTAACAGAAATGTGTGTAAACACATTTTTGATTCGTTTTTTAAAGTATATTTAACCACTCGACCCCCCCCCCCTTGAACAAAATCGTGGATACGCCCTTGTCAGTACAGGTATATAGAAAGTCACAATCTAATAGATATAGACTATTAAACATTTCAATTTTAGTTCTTCATCAATCTGGGTAGCAGCAAAAACATTTTTTTTAGTTTGCTGTGCATTTGGCATTTATTTTTGCCGAAGTTTTTGGTTTTTTAATGTTTTTTTTTTCATTTTTGCGCAACACCTTAACTTTTGCATTTGGCTTTATATGTAGACTCTACATTATATTCTGTTTATGAATTAGTTCACTTCATGCTCTTTCCTGTAGTGTTCGCTAGTGTAAATGCTTTAATCAAATATCCTGTCTATTATTCCATTATTTATCTTCTTTGTAATACCTCATAATTTACAGACGATTTTTAAATAACATTGTATTTGAAAGTTACTTCTTGAGCATTATTTTTTCACTTCTCAATCTTGCAATCTGGGAAATATAAAAGGACTTCTTTACACTGAGTTTACTCCTTTGGTCCTTTTTCTTAGTCTCCTCCGCCAAGGACCGTAGAGGAATTCCAATTGAAAGCGTTGCAGAAAATATGCTACAAAGTGTTGAGGGGAATCAACTGCGTCTTTTGGAAAAGTCCGCTGATTATGTAAACAATATATTTTGAAGTTAATTTTGGAAAGTCAGTAGAGCAGAGACAATTATTAACAATGTGTTCTCTATTCCACAACTTAGGAAATGAAATTCCCATTTGGAAAGTTCCATATCAATCCCCCTCCCCCTTCTGTGAAAACGCTTGTACCTGTATAATTTCAAAATAATTATTTTGAAGTTGCTTTTCAAGGGTTAGAAGATTAAAGGCAAATATTGAGCCTCTCTTCTATATTTCACAATTTGGAAAACAAGAGAGAGAAATATGAGTAGATCACATTCTCGTCGAGTATTTTGGTAACTCCTTGACTTTCCCACACTAATTTCAGTTTGTTAGTCCTCTCTGCCAGTAGGGTCTACATGGCTTTTGTCCTATGAGAGCCTTTGGAAACAATGGGCTTGAATACCAATGGTAATGTTTGATGAAGTTTGAAAAACATTTGCCTTGGAGATAATACTCTGCTTAATTTTTCTAAGAGCATGCTGAGATGAATATTTAGCTTCCCTGAGATCTTTTTTTTTTTTCATGGCTGAAAGTATTTATAATTCGTAAGGTAGGATAACTGATCTGGACTATGGTTCAAACCTGTGTCTAAAAGACAGGGGGAGACGAGGGGAATTGAATGGAATGTAGAAGCGCTAGGACGAGTGGGGTTTCGTTAGTACAGAAGAAAAAAGTATAGACATAACCAATTTTCAACTGCTATTTTCTTGGAAGGGGGCTTTTCGGACCAGTCTTTGGACGAACTACCAGTTTTTTTTTATTATCTCCCCCCCCCCCCCAGCCGAATTTACTCTGCGTTACTATGCTAAATTGTTGTTCTTTACTGCGAGAACACGATTCAAACTCACTTGGCTGCCCCAGAGCATAGCATTACTTTCCTGAGCTGAAATACTTTATTGACATACAAATAGAAGAAACTGCAGAAAATTCAAGATTTTTTGCTGCGAAGCTTTGAAAGTCTAAAGGTCCCCTGGTTTTATTGCAATTAAACTCGGCCATTGCTTTGCTGGTTTCAATTTTTTTTTCTCACTTCTGTACATGCATGTATTTCAGTGTTTGACATTAATTAATTTAGAAAAATTAAGTTATCTAATCGAAGTAAAGAGCCAAGTTGAAACCTAAAACGAACAAAATTACTACTTTGGAATTTATGGATCATTGCCCTTTATCTATAAAACTTGCTCCATGTATCTATAAAACCCATGAAATAAATCTGTATCTATAAAACCCATGAAATAAATCTGTATCTATAAAACCCATGAAATAAATCTGTATCTATAAAACCCATGAGATTTCCCTATGTTTGTAGAACTGAAAAACTAGCGTTTTACTGAGAACACAGAACCCACGCGAAGAATAGGATGTTCCTTAAGGAGGTTCGATACCATAAATGTTATCTTGTGAGTCTCACTGTCGGCTGACAGTCTCAAAGACACAAACATTTCCCATCACTATAGGGAGCTTCCAAAACAATGTTTACACTAGTTCAAAGGGGTTCTTATATGTGTCAACAGTTTAAACGGCTAGTTTAAAACAAAGAAAACTTATTATCTCTTACTAATTGTTAGGCAAAACGCTGTCTATTCAATGTACACACAACATAAATAATATGCACCCTGTGTCGGCTAAGATCTCAATCAAGGCGGGTAACACAACAGGAAACTTCCAAAGCTGCCTAGTTATTCAATAATATTTCCTTCTCAGCTGATTTTTGATGTTTTTCAGACAGGTATACTAGAATATTTTTAGAGTCTGCCCTTTCCTGAACTTTAGAAGGAAAATTCTGCACCCTTCAATAAAAAATAATTTACACTTTCTAATGACGTGTGTTTTATAAAATCTGAATACCGCCCAATCAATCCTGGGTAGTTTGGCAACGGAAACTAAAAAAGTTTATAATGGGCGAGACAGGGTGATCCATTATCGGCCTTAAGAAAAAGAGATAAAACACTAATTTATAAGGCTATCAAGCGAAGATATCTTAGTATACAATTAGTATGACTTTTCGTATATAATTCAAATTCTCTAAAAACAACCATCAAGCTTGGTTTTCGGTTAGTATTAAATATATTGAACATAAGCTCAAAAATATATGAGAACACCAAGTTTGCCTAAATTGACCTACTTTATTGTCACTTGTAGAGGGAAGAGCTTGAGGTAGATACTTTTTAGAAGACAAGTTCGGGGTGAGGAGAATTACCTGGAGCGCGCATACGACGAGAAATTAAAGGGAAAACATTAAAATAAACTTTTTTTGGGGGATGTTTTTTTTGGCGGGGTGGTTGGGGGTTGGGGAGTTTAGATTTTATATACAGCCTTTAAATAGTTTTTGATCGATTGGCTATATCAGCATTTTCACTCATTGATATTTTGGTCCTATTTTGAAAATTGTTGTTTACGCTGGAAAATGGCGCTTTGTAATGGCTCGATTCCGCGATGACATGAAAAAGGAGCTAGAACTTTTAGTTTTTGTTCAAATGATCCGGCTTATGATTAATTACAACCTCTTGCAAGGTTACTTCTAGGAAAAGGAGACATAACAGCTATACTGCCGTTACTAAAATGCGATTTGATGGGGAAAATTAACAATGCGTTCTCTGAGCTTTTAGAATCTTATCGGTATCATTTTCTCAGTAACTTCAAATATTCTATATTCCTTAGCAGTATAAGTATTCCTGATACATAGGGCAAAGCAAAAAAAAACTTACAGTATCCGAAGAACTGTCTACGGATTATAAGTCATTCAGTCTTGTTAAAAAAAAAACTTTCAAACCGGAAAAAAAAAAATTTTGGGGTGCAAACATTGCTTTGTAAAACCTTCTTCTTAGCAAATGATCCTTTTAATTCGGCAATCGTGCCATAAGTCTATCAAAGGTATTCCTCTATAGCAGAAATACATAGGGCTCGCGTGTCGTTCATAGGTACACTGAAAGATAGTCCCAGATAATTCGACGTGTTGTAGACGTGTCTGTACGTCTTATTAAAGATGACTCAAATAGAAGACACTTGCATGCAATAGAATTTGGATTAACTACCATAGATTTGGCTTTAGAACCTCCAAAGGAAAGCCCCATCGCTGAAAGACCGGATTTGGCATCATTCTTGGCTGTTTGAAGATCTTCTGCTAGCAAAAGCTGCCAATCTTCTGCTAGCTGCCGAGCTTCGGATGGTCATCGGCGGAAGAAAGATGGCTGATATCTAAAAAGTGATTAATCAGAAAAAGGGAGAATATTTCTTGTAGCTGTAAGAATAGTGTTATTAAATGAAGCTAGACTAATAACGGATCCCTGTGTAACACCACTTTTACTTGAAAATGATCTTTGAGAAGTGAACCAGAACAAATCCTAACGTGAGGATTCTTATACTAGTCCCATAAGCAAAAACAACTGAAGGGTTGACGAAGGGATTACAAAGCAATGAAGGGAATGAAGGACAGAATCGAAATCTTCGGATATATTTAGTGCAGACATGTGTAGAATCATCTTTGTCAAACGGGGCCGTACAATGATATCACAGAATGCAGTATGTACATTGCAGTATGTATATGCTGTATGTGCAGTATGGAACCAAAACTGATTGTCTCCAAAATTACAGCACTCATTGATAAACTGGAGGAGATTGATAAACTGGAGGATTTTACTGTCCGAGTTCAAATCAGCATTTTGCTATGCTTGCAAACGTTAGTAAAGGATAGAAATCAAGTAAACATGGACATTTGTTTTTAATTTTTTTTAGCCCCCCCCCCCCGCTAACTGGCCGTACCCAGGAAATGGTACAAATTATTTTCCTTGATCATTGATGTAGGTAGTTTTTTTTTTTTATCAAATGAGAATGGGTTCTTTGAACGTTTAAGTTGAATCTCATAAAAAGAGACAAAAGTAATGGATTTTATTCTTGAAAGATTCCCTACTGTTGGACAAACGACGAGGAAGATTCATTGTATGAAATTACTTGAAAAATTTGGGGTAAAATTGCTTGACTCGAATCTTTATGCTTAAAAAATTGATGAATTAGTTAATGTATTTATCTTCAATACTACAAGAAATATGGCAGGATAAGTTAGAAAAAAACAAGAAAAGACTAGCATATGACAGCATTGATATTTACATATTTTCAAGTCACCGGCTGAAACCAATGCTGTCGAGTAATCTTCTAACCATGGGCGTAGGTAGCATCTTGTGTGGGGGGGGCAGCCGCTTCTGTGATGGAGGGGGGAGGGATCTTACTAATACTTCTCGAAGTCCTTTGAATATAGGTCTTTAGAAACTATTCATTCTATATTTCACTAAAACTCGGCCTTTAACATTTTCCATGTTCTACTTTTCCTGCAACAGTATAACATAAGAGACCCTCTATCTTACTTCCAATTTCTAGAAAACATAAACACCACAAAAGCGATTTGACACAAATCACATTATGGTTAGAAAACAGCTTCTTCTAAGAATTCAATTCAAAAGTTTACAGTTGGGCAAAATTAAATATTAAAATTGGTATAGGGGAGACTTGCCCACATCTATCCAAATCAAACAGTTTCAATACAAAAACTCATAGGGCTTCTGGAGAATTGTAAACACTCTGGCATATTACAGTGTATATTTTTAAAAAGTCTGGCCTTAATTAATAGGTTTACCTAAAATTTCAGCTTAGATCAGGTTTTATGGTGATTAACTCCGGAATTTTGTTCAATTTTGTCTGAAGTCCTACCCCTAGTCACGAATACTAGAAAAGTCGCGTTGTAAACTCACGTTGTATTCTCTTATTATTTGGCTGTTTTTGGTAGCTTCCGAGCCGTGTAATCTTCAGCGGTCTGCTTTTAGTATTTTTTCATCCTGTGGGATAGTGAACTCCCATGTTCGGCCACAATACCCAGGGTAAATTCGGCATGCCGTACCAAGGTGTCCAAAAGTGGGTTATGCTTGTAAAAGCTGTGTAAACAGCATATTTAAAGGTTGAAGGCAAGTTTAATTTCCAAAACTGTGTTATTTCTGGCGTTGTTTAATCCTGTCAGAACAGTAGGTGAACTGAAGTTCTTTTTTTTCTGTTAAATTTCATTCAAGATAAAATGCTTAAAAGTAAAACAGAAGAGAAAAGAAAGAAAGGTGGTTGTGATCCAGAAGAAAATAAAATAGCAGTTTTTTCTGTCTTATTCTACAAGAAATCAGTTGGATTCTCTGGAAGTACCATGGGTGTCCCTAGAGGAACGCTGCAAGACTACATAAAAAAAAGTTGAGAAGCTGAATATCCCTCTAAAAAGTCTTGACCTGAATTTCCTTACCCCCTGTTACAATCCATGATCAATATTTACAGAGGAACAAGAAAAAGGACTAAAAACTTACTTGAAAACGATAGCTTATATGCTTTCGACTGTATTCCCCTAGAAGCGTGTAAATTTGCATACACTTATGCCATTATTAAGAGCATAAAAGTACCGGATAACGGAACTGCAAAGGTAGTGGAAACAGTGGAGGAATTACAGGTAAAGATTGGTACCGTGGTTTTATGGATTGACTTAAAACTCTATCAGTAAGAACTCCAATAAGTGCAAGCCTATGACGGACAACTGCTTTCAACTGTCACAGTGTAGGAGCTTTCTTTAACAACCCGGATTGAGGCCTATATAAACACATGTTCAGACCACAAGACATTGGAAGTTTTGACAAATCAGGTCTGAAAAAATCCACAAGCCTGGTAAAATCATTGCACAGCGAGGCCAGAAGTAAGTAGGGAAGGTCACGTCAGCAGAAAGAGGTCAGTTGACCACGATTTGTGCTGGTGTTAATGTGTTGGGAACACAGTCCCTCCTCTACTTATTTCCCCACAAAAACAGTGTCCGGAAACTTTATTCAGGGGAGCTTTACCAGGAACCATCATGATCAGCTCAGAAAATACTTCTGGCTGGATGACTGCCTCTCATTCTTTGCTTTACTTGGAGCATTTTATCAATCACCTCAAACCCAAAAAATCAACAGGAAAAAAATATGAAAAACTCAGAAGTGCTCACTGACACCCCTATCAAAGAATGCATTACTGCTAGGATAAAAGCTGTATCTGCCAAAAAGCCCTAGTCCTGGAACGAAAGAAAGTCAGACAAGTGAAAAGACTAAAAAGCATAGGGCGTGTCTCTGGCAACAAGAGTTACAGTTAGAGTGACGATTCTGACGTAGATGATCCTGTATACAACAACTCTTCAGACCCCAGCATAGACATTGAAGACAAGCCCCCTACCAGCAACTTCTAATTTGACACTGAGAAAGTCAAGGCTGGTGATTATATTCTGATTGAGCTGAAGAACAAGAAAGGGAATTCTGTTAACATTGTTATCATGATCAAAAGTAGCAACTGAAGAACTTAAAGTCCACTTTTGGAAGAAGACTGAAGTAAGAGACTTTGTACTAACTGACGAGACGAATTGTGTCTCAAAAACAGAAGTTGAAGTAAAACTTCCTCTACTGAAAGGTAGAACACCAAGATTAGCGGAGCGGCTTACTTTTGGTGTTGATCAGTAAATGAATAATTTGAAATTAATACTCTTTATTTTTTTTAAACCTTAATGAAATTCATTTTGTAGTTTTTTATGCTGACCATATTCTTTCTTAATTTTATAGCCGAAAAACAAGCTTTAATGTTCCCCTGGTCACTTTTCTTTTTCTTTTCTCCGGTGGCCAAACATAAGGCAGAGACGACTGAACCAGTGCCGGGATGGCCCAGGTTTGGCACTCTTGACCACTTGGATAGAGAGGCATCCAGGTGGAAAAATGGCGGAGTATTTCTAATTGTCTTTTTCAAGGATGGTATTTAATGAGTTACTTTTGCTTTGACATGCTCAGCAACTTCTTATCGCTTGAATCAATTCATGGAGAATTAAACAAGTCAAAATCAGCCGATCGTGGGCCAGTCTCCTATCTATATATTGAACCAAAAATTGATATCGAAGATCGAAACGTAAATGTTGATATCGCAAACGATATTTGGAAATTTCTGTTTATTTCCAGCTTTTTTAACAATCTACAAGATAACATCCAACAAAAAATTCCAACATACGAAAAGTTCTGGCTAATATCTATCGTAAATTTGAAGTTCTAGGGGGGGGCAGCTGCCCCCCCCCCTTGGCCCCCCTTCCCTACGCCCATGCTTCTATCCCATTCTTTTTAGAGTGATGTTGAAAGTGGTTGCTTTCCCAGATGAGCAGAATGAACAGTAAATTCTTTAAGGTTAACTCCAGTCAATTCTCTTGTTTTTCGATGGATTTTGAGTGGTCATTGTTCGAATTAGACACACTTCAAAACTATACAAATTGAATTAACATGCTATTTGTGTTTTTTCGGCTAAAATAGAAGCATTTTATACACACGGATTGAATTTGCGCCATCATTTGGTATCAACGCAAATCAGAATAAATGAAAGGGTATTTATATTCATTGTACATAATAAACTCCCAGTCAAATACGTGTGGTTACTCAAATCAATCTGCCCTATCTTGATTTTTTTTTTTTTTTTTGCTTGTTTAGCATTTACGTAGAACACTAAATGGAAATCCCGGACAAAACTAAAGACGTAATCTATATTAGACGTAGAAAAAATATGGTGCATGGGAGGGGGCTACTGATCTGCTCAGAACCCTGTGCTTTTAAGTGCAAACATTACATACCTTCATTAATCTCGTAAATTTAAAAAAATAATCTAAATATATGGAAAATCAGTAGAGCTAAACATTTATAATCGTCAATATATCGGCAGTGTAGCACACGAAACAATTATAATCTTAGGAGAGGGATACTGAGGGGTAGCGCCCCCTTCCGTTCTAGGTAAATTTTGTCTGTTCTATGTAACAAAAGGCTTTTTTTTCTGCCGTCCAAGTAAAGATTGTTAGCTATTGCTTGGAATTCAAGCTTGAAAATCAAGCTTGAGAATCTATCTAACCAATCAAATCATTGTTGGAGAATTCCAGGCACAATGTTAAAAAACTAGATAATGGAGCAAAGTAGGATGATTAGTTTCTATGCCTATAGCATTGATAGATAGTCTAGGCCTAATTTTCATTTAGATTCTCTAAATAAAAAAGGGCTAAGGCTCCTACAACGCTTCAACATGCATAACCCTGTGATTACGAACACCCTGTTCGCAAGGAAGGACATCCACAAATATACATGGTACAGCAACGATGGCCGTACCAGAAAAAAAAATGATCGACTACATCATTGTCTCAAAGAAATGGAGGTCTTCGATTAGGAACTGCCGTACGTACAGGGTGGCTGAGATTGGTAACACAGACCATCACCTCATCGTCGCTAACATGCCGTTAAGGCTCAAAGCCCAGCGCCCAGAACCAAGACCAGTCAAGATCGATGTCTCTCGCCTCTGCGAGCAGGAAATGCGGTCCAAATACGCCACGATGTTTCAAACTGCTTTGACGCGCTCCTGCCATTTGAAAGTTGTTTGGACGCATGGCTCTCCTTAAAAAGAATGTTCTGGAGTCAGCGAGAGTAAATGTTGGACAGAAAAAGCGTGCTAATAATGCATGGATCCAGTCAGATACGCTTGACGTCATAGAGCAGAGGCGCAAGGCAAGGTTACAGAGTGACATGCCGACTTATAGAAGCCTCAATGGCGTCCACAACAAACTGATACAGCGAGACAAGAAGCTGTTTGTGGAAAGGAAGGCAAATGAACTGGAGGGTGCAGCCAAGAAAAGTGACGTTGGCAGTCTGTACAAGCACTTCCGTGATCTCACAGGCGACAGAGCACCCTCTGTTGCATCTGTTGTCTCTGTTGAAGACCAACCACTTAGTGATGAAGATGCCCAGGTCATCCAATGGATAGCCCACTTCTCAGGCCTCTTCAATTCCAAAACTGTCGCGGAGGCAGACCAGGAACTCACCAGCCTAGCCACCAACACTCAGAAACTGCTTACAAATGACCCAGAAACTCCTTTCACGCCTGCAGAAATCCACTCAGCAGTAAAACGCTTGAAGAACAACAAAGTGGCAGGCATGTGCGGAATATCCGCTGAGCTCTTGAAGTATGCCGGTCTGGCTTTGCCACTTTGGCTCCAGATTCCGTTCAGTGTTGTGTGGTGTACTGAATGTATTCCGAAGGACTGGTGAGCGGGCATAATCCTGCACCTCTGGTAGAGAAAGGGGAGCAAAAGAATCTGTTGTAACTACAGAGGCATAACGCTTCTTTCAGTGCCTGGAAAGCTATTTGCTATGACCCTGCTGGATAGATGCACGAATATCCTCCGAAGAACGAGGAGAGCCCAGCAGGCTGGGTTTATGCCCGGGAGGTCCACTGTAGAACAGATCTTTACTATGCGCCAGCTAATTGAGAAGACAAGCGAATTTGGGAAGAAAGCCTACCTAGCCTTCAGGGCTGCGTTCGACTCGGTGGATCGTAACTCGCTCCGGCTGATACTTCGATCTACTAGAATGCCTGACAAATACTACAAGCAGTTTGAAAGCACTACAAAGCGATGAAGAGCTGCGTTCAAATCAACGGCAAACAGAGCACGACAATCGGCATCAAAACCGGTGTCCACCAGGGGTGTGCTACCGCCCCGGAAATTTTTAACTGCGTCATAGACTATGTCATGACACGAACCACAAATCGCCTGTCTTTTGGTCTGCAGTTAGGAGATCGGGTTCGGACGGATGCCGACTTCGCAGATGATCTTGCTCTCGTTGCCGACTCAATTGACAATTGACTGACGCGCTGGTAGTCCTACAGGAAGAGGGAGCAAATGTGGGGCTAAAAATCAACTGGCTCAAAACTAAGATAATGGCAATTGAGCCCCCAAGCCCTCTCCCGCCCCCCGAAAACATAACTGTCTGCGGATCTCCTGTTGAAGTTTTAAGAAACTTCATTTATCTTCGCTCCGTGCTGTCCAGTGATAGCTCCTTAGATGAGGAGGTATGCAGTCGAATGTCCAAAGCCTCGTCTATCGCCGGAAGGCTCAACGCTCTCTGGATAACTCTGCATACATCCAGGAGCACAACGATACAAATTTGTAAAACGCCCGTTGGCTTTTTCCTGTTCTATTCAGCAGAAAAATGGCCCTTTATTTCGGCAAATCTCAATATGATAGACGTCTGCCAGACGAAACAGCTCCGTCGGATTGAAGTACTTCGGTTGGATCATTTTCTGAGCAACGCAAAGTCACTTACGCTCACCTCCCAAGTGCCGTTCTCGATCCAGATAGCACAGCGCATTCTCAGGTGGTTTGAACACCTCTTACGTATGCCGACGACAACCCCAGCCAGAATAATTTATGATTTCGACCCAGAAGCTCATGACTGGTCCCGCCCGAAAGGCAGACCTTGGACCAGGTGGAAGGATAGTCTCAATAAATTCTTGGAGATGGCCAACATTGCTGTCGACGAAACGATAATCTTAGCACCAAACCGGTCAGCCCTGAGGAGCAGAGTTGCTACGCTCTCTACGCCACCCCCAACGCGGCAGGAGCCCTAAGTCAAAAGTAAGTCTAGGCCTAATAAAATTCCTTACATTTAGCTTATTCTTAGCATATAATTTTTTTTCCGTCTTGAGGTCCTCTAGGCCCCCCAAACATTCCCTGAAATGTTCATAATTGTTTCGAAGCTTGTGGTTTTTAAGTTTCCCGCCCAGTGATTGTGTTTCCGCGAATTGTTAGCAAACAATTTTTATTTACAAAAAATTCTTTTTGCTCCTTCTTAACAAAGGTTTATTTCCGCCTTCCTAACAATTGAATGGCGGAAAAAAGTCTATACTTTCTGTTGTTTTAAGTTTTACCTTGCTTGTTGCTGGGAAAAGACAATGCTTGGTATTAAACCTCTATTTTTTGTGAATAAAAACCAGCATTGTCAAAACAAAATTGATTTATAGTAGCCAATAATTTAGGTTTGTATTGTGAGATTAAAGATGGTGCTGTCATTAAAAAAAACTGAAACGAAGGGATAGACAAACATCCCTAATAAGAAACTGAAGTAATAATATATTTTTTCATCAATAAATGCCCAATGACTTTTCACTCTTTTGAATAGATGTGTAACTCAATTTGGAATCGCGTTGAACTATTTTAAAAGGGATCTTTTTCCATTTTCCTTATTTACAAAAGATTCCTCATAGGAAGGGCTAGGAGTGAAACTCAAGCAGGGAAATTGGATCCCCTTTTCTTAGATTGGCTCGGCTCTTAGTATGACTTCCAAGAATTTTAAGAGATATGAATAAATGTAGTTCATTGGAGATATTTTAAATGCGTACACTTTTATTGCAACTAGAACTAAAGTATAGGAAAGATGGTCTTATTCAGAATTGTGTTCAGAGTGGGTAGTCAGTCGTACCTTAAGTTTCTCAGTTTCTTAAGTACCTTAAGATTCAAGTCTCACCAAGTCTACAAAAGTTATAATTTTTAAAACATTACTCTCCTGTATCACTGAACTACTTCCTGCTTGTTTTTCGATTTCCGGTTTTCCGAAACCGGTTATTTTCCGGTTTTCATACTTACCACGGAAGTCGACAACCCCAAGTTTGGGAGATTACACACTCCCTCCTTCAAAAAAGCCCATTTAGAAATGATTTAGTACAGGAGAGGTATGTTGTACCTCCGTTTCTTTAGAAATGCAACGGCAAACCATCGCATGGAACACATTTTTCTAGAAAGATCCTCCCCATCCAGATTCCGCCCTTCTCGAGCCGTTCCATCCTTTTCTCCCATTCGATGCTTTACCTCGAGATATGAACAAACCTTTGTTTCTTTCATTACAGAAAAAAAAATCAAGTTTTGTATTTGTTCCCTTGTTTTGTCCCTTCCCCCTTTTAAATAGCACTTTAAAATTATTTTTATATTTATTTATCGATTTTTTTTCTATTGTGTTTTACAAGTTTTTATCTTTTTGACTTGTTATGACAATTCTCAGTTTAATTGTATAGTATAACGAATGATTTTTTGTTCTCATATTTCTTTTTTTGGCATTCTTTGATAGTTTTTTAGTTTTAGTGTTTTTTTATGATTTTTCTTCATCATGTTTTATTTATTGACTCTGAAATTTGAATTCGGCCCTTTTGGGATTGTGACTGCAATTTTGTCATGACATTTTAGCCTTTTTTATTCGAGGGAGCAATAAAGTATTACAAAAGTTAGATCGGGACTGCGCTGGGTCAGCGTTGTGCTGTCGTCACTGATCGATAATTCTGTCACCAGGGATTTTAGACTGTGCGTATTATGACTAGCTGCCAATGATAACTTGTCATTAGTCACCATTGGATGCACAAAGACTTTTGTTGCATCAACTCTCCGCTATTTTAGACTTAACTAGCAGACTCACGGATGCTATCGAAAGTCAGATTCGCTCCGTGTACCACAGCACTTGATGGCAGAACGCGGCTCCATGAATTGCTGCATGTTTACTTTTGATGCGAACACTAAACGCACTTCCAGTTAGGGTAATATTGGTAAGCTTCACTTGTTAACCAGCAACCGATGTGGTTACCTTGGCCTATATTCCTGCTACTTATACCGCCTAGATGCACATAGGTTCAACCGCACATAGGTGGCCAATGCACATGCACATAGGTGCAAGTGTACTTACCACCTTCCGATTTCTTCCCATCTCGTTGAAAAAAGGTGCATTGGTAGGTTATTATTTTGCTTGTGACAATCTTTGGATACATGATCTGAATAATAATAGGACTGACCCTAAATGTACTGAGGTGCTGTAGGCTGCTTTATTGAATAGCTGAAATGTAACAATATGTATTGTCTGCATGTCTCCTTAGCACTGTAAATCGAGAGGAGAATATTGTAAAATTAGGAGGCTAGAATTTATTTGTTTGAAAGACGGTACCTTATCTTGCACTTGAAGACAAGTATTGATTTTGCAAGGCTATTTTAATTTATTTTTACTACTATATCCCTCTGGATCTTTCTAATGTACCACTGCATCTACCACTCAGTGTGCAAACAACATGGGCAACCATGTGCAAATTTTCCGGGGTGGGTGAGAGCTTGATTGGGACTTTTCACCGTGCTCAAAGCAGAAGAAAAGTTTTTTTTATGTCTTGTCTAAATAGTGTAGAATTTTTCCGAATACAACAAAATTTTGCCCTTTTTGCACAGTTTATTATTTTTTGCGGTCGGTAGTTGCCCATTGTTGCCCTCTTACGGGAATATTCGCAATCTTCTGCATATCCGTATATCACGCCTCGTCTCCAGTGCACGCAAAGCAATCGAATGCGTTCTTTGCGTTTAACATGCGATTTTCAAAGAAATGTTCCTTTCTTTATGTCGTTTCTGCCTGAGGTGACAAGTTTCTTTAGCAACGGCAATAAAGAAAAAGAAATGCAATTATAAAAGTTCAGTTTGAGCGAAGGAAAGTTTTATTCTGGGAATTTCTTTGTTCTGGCTGTAATGAATGTCTATTTATTTGCCTAATTTACGATTACTCCGGAACATATTTCTTCTTTAATGGTTATATTTATTGAAAATGTTCTTAGAGTATATAAAAACAGAAAAGATTGTAACTCACAATTTGCGAGTCTAGTGCAACGCTATCTATTTAAAACTGTGTATGAAATGAATATAATTACTGTTCATGAAGTAATAGGCCTTTTTTATATACCATAATTTCATTTCATTCGTCATCTTTCTAACTAGCTACGTGGAACGAAGTAAATGACAGTTAACCCATTCCAGTTGCTAGCTCTTGTCTTTCAAGATGAATTGCGACTAGTTTAATAAAACACACGACAAAGTTTTAATAAACTAAGGTTTTAAATAAAACACACGACAGATGGGCTAGATTAGACTACATTAGAATGATTCCTTAAAAAGAAGCAGCGTACCAGAAAGCGTACCAGAGTGCTCAATGCAATGAATTTTCCTTATTTGTCCGATTCAAAATTTTCTAAAGCTGCCACTTTAAGATACCTTTTGGTATCCTAGGAGGAAATACTGTTTTCTATGTTATATGTGTATATATCAGTTATAGTCAGAACCTCAGGAGCCATTTGTACATTATTAGCATAATTTACGTCACTTTCTACCCTCGTATCGCTGGTTAACGCTACGTTGATAACGTGAATGCAGAGGTTATCTAACTGCCTATAGGCAAATAGCTCACGCAATTAAAGTACACTACTGTTTTACTTTAAGTCCCTTATTAAATGATTTTTACGATGAGATGATTCGCTTTAAATTGGAATTTTTGGGTGATAATTCATAATTAAATCCCTAAAGTAGCAGGGATTAAACGCATGAATTTGGTAAAACTAGCGCTTTATTGAAAACTTAACTTGCTTCAGTTTTTTTAAATCTGCATGCTACTTCAAGACTTTAGTGCTCCTAATCCTTTTTTTTATAACAAAGCTAAAATAAACTGGAGCTATTTTTTTTTACTCCCCATTCCCCTTAGATTCCGAAAATATTTCTTTGAGTATTTTCTTTTAACATTTTTTCTTGTATTTTCATTCAAGAGTTCGAAAAAAAAGCACAATTACCTCCTCCCTGATTTCAAACATATATATTGCCCCCACCCCTACATTTCTGCGAATTGAAACCCGTTAGCTATGACTGTTGCATCTTTCAAATGTTTGCGTTCATTTTGATAGATACTATAAAGCTTGTTTTGCTCTGCAAACGCATTCCAGTTGCCAGCTGTAGTTGTAACTTTGCAAACTTTAAAGGAAGAAGACGAAGCTTTAGTTCTTACGCTGTGGGAAAGGAGAGTTCCAATGAGAAAGTTCGAAAATGCTTCAGGAATTTATTCGGCTTTCCGTATATTGTATAATTTGGCTCGTTGACGAATGGCTTTTGTATTATATGATTAAGTTATTTCTGTCTAACCACTCCTTTTTTTCAGGAATTAGTCAAATCCCAATAACCCTAGCAATCCCGAAGTAACTTTTACAAAACTCACTCGAAGTCAAGCATCCACAAAGAATCTCTAAATTAAATACTCAGTAAATGACCAGTGATTAGATTAGTCTACTCTTCAACATTTAAAGTGTGAATATTTAACTGTAAGTACATTTTAGTTATACCTTTATTAAACATCCCATGTGCAGCCTATATTGAGTAGTGAGTTCAGTAGGCTTCTACTGATCCCAACTGCTTGAGAGAACCTGTTATACTAGTGTGTTATTGTTAAATTTGAATATGGTCATTTTAGATACGACGGTGAAGACCACCCTGAATATCCGTGATATCATCAACATTTTCTTGATCTTACCGTAGCTAAATTAAAATATAGAGAAGAAAAACTAATGAGTCTTAGAGATTGTTAAAAGATTGTGACATTTGGGTGAAATATGCTATGCTAGGTTAGAGAGAAGAGCAATAGTGAACTTTTCTAGACTAAACTTATGATATCTACATGCATTTTTTACTTTGATTCAGCTCTAAAATTGGGTTCAGTATCTTTCTACTGAATCCAACCACTTTAGAGAACCCAATATACTGGTTCGCTTGTCGGGTCGCCAGCAATATCTCCTTTTCATCTTGTCTATTTGTTAACGATGCTTCTCGACTACAATGGCTCTTACGTCGACCCAGTGGTAGCTGTGATTGAACCCTAGGCAACACCTTTCAAAAGTGTTGATTATATTTTTAAAACCTGGACTGCAATTTTAGGAATAGGTTTCTTGGTTATTATTTTGGAATAGGTTTAGAAGTATTTACCATTTACGTGTATTTAGTTCAAATGGTATGTATTGAGCCCAGCGACTTTCTTTGTGGACTATGTGAAGTAATGGCTATGTAAAACAGAGAGGAATACTGTCCAGCCTCTTTGTTCGTATTTTTGAATATAAGGGTGTCAAATCATTTGATTGGGTTGACAAAACACCTGAAATTTGAATGAATGATATAGAAACAGAAATTGAATACCATTCATACATAAATTTGTATTGAAGTATATTTCAATATAAGTGTTTAGAAAAGGTTAAATAGTTTTTAATGAATGCCACGCAGCACTTAACAGTTAGCGAACAGTTTAATACAAGGGAATCCTTCTGGAAATGTCTTTTTAGTAAAATCTTGATGACCTGAACAAACTTGCCTCATTGGACGCAGCTTGTAAAACTGCATATCCAGAACCCATCAATCAGGTTTGTCATCGATAGAAGGAAAGTCTGCACGTGACAACTGTGCTCTAAACCACATAGCTCCGAAGATAACGGTGCCTCTCATAATACAATTAAGGAAATAAATATAAAAATGCTGAATGAAACGAGACAAAATGTTTCAATAAAGTAAAAGAGAAAAACGAAAACTTTTAAATTCTTGGATTCCAATGTTACCAATCGTATTGAGCAGTTATTCAGTCGTAAATTTTGATTCCCTTAGCGGCTAGGTTTTGTATCAATTGAAGTATGTTCTGAATTTCCTCGGTTTAGCTGAAGAATTTACTCGTGTGAAATAAATTTAAGATTCCCTATAGCAAAGATTAGTTTCGACAAGATGAATCTGTCACAGCGTGACTGTTGATTAAGATGAATCTTGGAAAACCTGCTGCTTTAACTGATTGTTAAGTCGACTGTTGCTTTTTTGGAAGCTACACTTGCTTTGACCCTATAAAAGTTTTTTTTTAGGCAATTTTTAGCTGAATCGACATGTCACGGACAATAAACGATACTAATACGATAATGATGCTAATACGATAACGAATCTAATATTGTAATGATGCTAATACGGTAACGATACTAATATGATAACGATACAACGATACTGATACGATGGCAATACGATGTGGTTAACCCACACACTCAGTGAGGACTTCTTTTTCTGAATCTTTTCCTGTTCAGCGATCTTCTATTTGGGCTAATCCCATGATAACCCTAAAGATTATACGTCATGTTTTTTCGAATCTCGTCTCAGCCTAATCTGGCTCTTTCCGCTTTCTCTTTTCCCTCTGCGAGCTACTTGGTAATGGTGGTGTGTATGCTAAGTACACTTGAACCACTTTTGTAAGGAGGAATGTTTGGCACCTCGTCCTTAAGCTTTACTCCCAAAATCTTTTAATTATATAGGCTACTAAATTTTGGAGTAAGAGAAGTGCTATATAAATGTTTTTTTTTTTACACAAGTCAATTATGGTAACGTTTTTTCCCAGTGATTTGGGACGCTGGTTACTGTGGTTATACTTACCTTAAGAAGTCACTAACTGAGCATGCTGTATTCATTGATTACTTATAAGAATGTGCGAGATGTTTTCTTTTCGGTTTATCCTGATTCTCCATATCCCAGTAGCGTTTTACTGCGACTGTTCAAAAGTGTATGCACTTATTGTGTTTTGATTTGGAGTAGCCGCTGTGTTGAGTGGGATAACTCTTCGCTTTATGACCAAATTTTTGATAAGTCGTAGGTGGCTTTTTCATAAAGCTTGTAATCATATTTTGTTCGATATTTGCACCATTTTATTCGTTATTTGCACACTACAGTGGCAGCCAACTTCTCTGGAATCAGAGGATCTGAGATCGTATTGCAATGTAATTGCAATGTAACGTTTTTTTACTTCCTTGCGTTTTTTAGCGTCTTTTACGTTTTTTGTCAACTTCCTTACGTTTTTTAATGTAACATTTCTTAATGTTTTTTACTTCCACTGATTTTTTTGTCATTCATAATCGCAAAGTTAAACTTTTTGCAAATTTAGGCTAAAACGATCCGGGCAAAATTATACCTCTGTGCTGACTATGCTACTAAACCTTAGAAAAACAAAAACATAAGAAATAATAGCTTGCCTGTTCGAGGTTTTCCATTAAAATTTTTTTCCACATCCTATCTTGTTTTCGTTCACACTCTTCTCGCTGACTAGTTCATTGTTCTTATTGACATTATGGCAGTGTTGGCTGATACTTATATTTGCTTATACTTATTTACTTATACGTGACAATGTTTGCTTATGAATCTCCTTTGAGCGTGGCTTACCGTAAAAATGCACCGGTGAAAACTGTTGAAACAAAAGTAGTCAAAAAAAAAAATTCGCGTAACAAAAAAAAAAATTCATAGGCGAAAAAAAATCTTATGCGAAAAACCTTTCACCTTTCATAAAGTTAGTTTATGTATAGGCCTAATGGGGCGATTATTTACCTAAACAAGCTTTGCTTCAGGTTTTTTTTATTTTTATTGTTAATGGATAAACTCTTTCTTTCTCCATAAAAAAAGTAAGCAAGCAAATTCGTAAGTGAAAAAAAAAAAAAAAAGACGAAAAAGAAAATCCTCTCTCCTGTCAAACTTGTTTTATGTTCTGTATGTGAATTAATGGAAGCATTAAATGTAGGGAGATACACAGGAAGTTATTTAGAGTTTTAAGCTGGGGGGGGGGGGGTCAAATCAGGAAAAACTGGTGAATTTCTAGAAAACAACGAAAGATAGTTTCAACGTCGTGAAGTTCGGGGGACGAGGATAAATTTAGGCTGTAACGGGATTTGGGCAAACGTAGTAAAGGATGCAGAGTTTGTAGTGGATGGACTATCTTGTGTGCCAATGACTTGTGCCTCGGAGTATGTCCTAGAAGAACCGCTTTTAATTTACAGTAAAAGATTAAATTGCACTAGTTAGGTACATTAACTGACCGCTAATAGAATTAAATTACTTTCACTAATTAAATGTAAGTTAGTAGTTTCCATAGTGTGACTATAATCAAGAGAGCCGTTTACAAATTGGCATTATCTAATATTGGCCTAAAATTAGATTTTTCCTAATTTTGTCCTCCCTTCCCTTGGGAATGGACCTTTCTGGAACTGAGAACAGGAATTTTTGACTAATGCCGTGGTAAGATTACCTATGCTGATTCTGCTTTCTGAAAATGTTAGTTACCCCCTTAGAAATTAAAGAATGATTCTTTGGTTTTCCAATTATTTCCTGCTTTTTGGACTTCAGCATGTTCTAAAAGGTATTATAAGTGTCCATTTGACAATACTAAGGGGAAGAGATGCTAAAAGAAGCCTTGTATTTTCTCATCAAATTAGTTGAATAATCACTATGCCAGTAAATTGATACGCTGTATATTGTTGCTAAGCCTAATTCAGTAATAATAACTTGTTCCCATTTCTCTTAGAAGATATTGAGGAGTCTCTTATTCTATTTCATCACCTAAGTATCATTGCTATGGTTATGTGTGTTTTGAGAGGGATGGAATTGTTGATAATATTAGAACTTGTTTGTAACAGTCATTATTCCTGAGTAAATATGTTATTACTGACAAATATTTATCTGGATGGCATATTCTATGAGTGTTTATCTTCACATCCATTTTAACTCTTGACTTTGTGTGTGTAGGAGAAATTGTCACTTTAGCAAGAAATTGTCACGAAACCTACTTTTTCAAATCAAACATGTATTTTTGAGATTAGCATTATCCATGATTTATTGTAACCCAGAAAGTAATCCTAGCCTAACTTTTGTGTAACTTAAAGGATAGGGTACGTCCGTGAACACGGCCCGTTTTTTTTTACTTCTTGTATCACCTAGCGTAAGTAATTGCTCTCCAGACAAACGATCTTTGACATATTACAGAAATATCAAATGATATTTTACAGATATGTATTTTATTTCTATTTATAATATATTATAGGCAGAAATATCTATGTACAATATATTTTACAGAAATATCAAATTACAGTAGAGGCCGATGAATGGCACAGCTCAAATGCTTAATCTCAAAAATTTCGTGAAATTTTCATTTACCTAGCTCAACTACGTTCTTTTAATGTCAAAGAAAGTTTGTCCAGAAGTTGATCTTCTATCAAATAGTAATATTTGAGACTTGTATGTATATATGTATTGGATTAATGACGCTTCTTGACTTCTAAGGTCCTTGCGTCGGCCCTGATGTGTGTTGCTACAGCTGAGTTTGGACTTTCTATCCAGTTTTGTATACAGATGGGTGATCGTAACCATAAGCATCGCTGCTGGTTTAGGGTCAGGCTTTCACATTCCATACAGGAAACCAAGGTCTAAGGTCTAAACCTTAGGCCTAAGGAAGCCAAGGTCTAAACCACTTTCAAGTGGAATTAGTCTTTTACTAGGGTGTAAAAGATCTAAAGCTGAACTGGCTAGCCATGAAAAAATAAAGAAAAGGATCTGAAAGAGACAAACGGGTCTATGACCAATAAAGAAAAGGAAGAGAACAAAAATCAAACGCATATTTCGCCCGTATAAAACAAGGCGTCTTCAGCGTAGAATAAGACAAAAAACAACTAGAATCTAAAACTAAAATAAAAAAATAAAAATTGTTTTATTCTAATAATTAACGAAGGTTCGAACCATAGGTCGGCCGGGCATTGGAGATTTGTTTTTTCTTTAGCACGAGGAGTTGAAATTACGAAAAAGGCCGCCATCTTTCTGGAATTGCAACCCCTCCCTCCTATGTGTAGGTATTACTTAAATTAATTTTATTTGATTTACAGCAGATCTGAAATTAGTCGAGTGGACTGCCATTTCAGTTTCCCTTTTAACGAAATTTCCTTTTTGGCGAAATATTCATTTGATTTTTGTTCTCTTCCTTTTCCTTTATTGACCATAAAATTGAATTTTGAGTCAAGGTTGGACCTTTCTAATCCCTCCTATAGTTTCTGAGATAAGACCTAGTTTTTAAAGAGGTTAAAATAAATTTTAACAGTTTCCACAGTCAAGATTCGTACAAGATCCAAGATCTTTGATCACGGCCTTATGTTTCAAGAAAGATTAGAAGAAGAATTTAGAATAGAATTTTATTTTAGAAATTTTTATCACAGCATGGCTGCCGAATTCAATTTTACGTCAAAAAAGCACTAGTGTATATACACATATCATATCGAAAGAACTTGACTTTCAAGTCAGACATAATTCATTGTACAAAGTACATAAAAAAAAGAGAGTCAACACTTAGTTAAAAAGTTAAAAAAAAATAGATAACAATAAAATTAATGATTAGATTTCCTGGTTATTATACAGCTCAACAAAACTTGGAACAAAACTCTTGTGATTGGCCCATTTAAACCGTATAACTCTAAAACTAAAATAACACTAAATATTGAATTACGAGGTAGTTCCATAATTTTTGAAATGAAAGTTTCTATGTTTCTCAAAATTGGAGAGGGTTTGGTTTTAGAGGGTTTATAAATATTCTTTCTTTTTTTATTCTCTGTGACCAATCTTGCCGCCTCTTTCATGTTTTACCATGTTCAAATTAGAAACGTATCTACTTTCAATTATACAGGAATGTCAAAAGACAAGAAGAAAACTGTCTTCAGAAAACCTATTGACGAATTCTGTAACTTTATCTCTTCGGTTTCAAAAATTGAATAATCACTATTTTGTGATTTTATCGAAAACTTGGAAATATAGGGAATAGGTTTTGGAAAAGAACAACCGATCTGCAATGGCTTGCAAAAGTCACTATTTCAATGATTGTGTTTCAATTTCAAAGACTATATATTAGATTTAGCGAAGGAAGATGCTGTATCCTCTGTGAGGATATCAAGAGTATTATCAATTTCAACCAGTTTCAACTATTTTTCCAACCTTACTTTATATTCACAAAAGTCAGAAGTTTGACAACTTCAATTGGGATTATTTTGTGTTGGGCTTCCTCATGCTGCCATAACCTAATCTTCTTAGGTATTTGCATCGCATATCTACTGTAAGGGTTTTACAGTCTATAGACATGTTTATTGAATATTCAATTTTTGTGATGTTGCATGATACAACAGCACCATCTAGGTTGGCAAACTATTTATGTCGAATTTTTCACGATGCCGTATTCTTTTTAAGCCTCTATAAATCTTTGGGTGCGGCTTTATCGAAATCCAATTCCTTGATGAAAATGTTGCGAAATACACATCCTTAAAATTGTATCTAGTATAAACCTTTAGTTTAGGTTTTTTGACCATCCTTAATGTTATGTTTTCCCCTGTGGTGCCCGTTCTTTTGCGAATACAACTGCACTAAGTAGGGGAAATATCTGGGAGTCTAATCCACCTGTCTTTCCCTGTCGGAATAAATTTAGCAAGAAATCGTTTTCTAAGCTTCATTCCTCATGTTCTTCAAATGAATATTCTCTTATAGGATGCGATAAAACCTTAAGATGGAAAATCGAAAAAGGTTATGGTGCATATAAACCATGTAACAAGTGTAAGAAAAGACCAAGGATTAAATTGAATATATTAGACTGGATGATGGAATAAAATATAGGATAACAGAGGAAACAAAAAGAGACACAATAAATACATTAGACTTGAGAATGGAGCTCATTTACTATTTTTATGAAATGTTGGGGGATCAGTCTTTAACAGCTGATTGCTCAGTTAATATTTTTTTCTAATTTGCTGTGACAGCAAGGTTGTTGAATCTGATTAATGGCGACTTTCCAGGAAGAGACGTTTTTTTCTTTCATTCCAAGACGGTTGAAACATCAATATCAGAATATACATGGTATGCAAAGCGAAAATCAAAGATCCTTAGAAAATTCGACTAAGCTTGGTTGAATTGATGATATTTTGGCTCTTTTTTCCTTTTTTTTTTTTAAATCCTTTATCGTTTACCTTGCAATGGTTTTTTAAGTTTTATCACCAATGCGACAAGTTTTGGCATATTTATTTTCTAATCTTCATTCCTCATTTTCTTATAATAAAACTTCCCTAATGACATGCAGTGACACCTTATGATGGAAAATCGACGGTACTGTGATGAATCTTCTTTAAAGTGTGGTGGAATGTTGTTATTAACATGAAAGTTACATCACTCGCGATGATAAAAAATACTTATACACAAATATCCAGAAACTCCTCCCATCTCTCCATGTGTGCAATTATGCCTGTTGTATTAAAAAAAAAAATCGTAACTTGAATCTTTTTTGAGGTAAATGATCTTGATGCATCTTATTTTTAAAAATCTTTTTTTTTTCCCAGCAATCGTAATATTTTTCTATTGTTTGACGCTTAAATACAAGAGTTTATTTGAAAAATTACAAGGGGTCCTTGAGACTTGTTCAAAATTGTGCCGAGTTTTGAATCGAATCAAGCAAGCTCTGAGCTTGACTGCTATTTGAGTGAATCCTTGATTAAGTAAAAATACCAAGGGATAGGATAAGACTTGAACTGTTGTAAAATAGAAGGCGGACAAGCGTGTATATGAATCATTTCTTAAGATGTAATGAAACGCTATGAATAAATTGAAAAAAAAAGATTGTAAAGCAAGAACAAATGGAAAGAAAAGGAAAGAAGATCACAGGGGATGACTGCTCAATCAAGCTTAGTAAATTGAAGTTACTAGAATCAAAGATAACACAAACGTGTCCTTTTTAATGGAGCTTAAATGATAAGCTTTTATTTGGATGTCATAGCCAGTTAATATCTTTAACTTATAATCCATTCGAGATTCAAGATTTCAAGATTCAACAACTTTACTAAAATGATTCATGCCGGCTTGACGACCGGTTACAAATAAAGCACATATATGCTTGAAAAACGCAACCAGTACACATTTACTAAATTATAAAACTAACCAAATCATCACTGAAATAAACTCAAATGAAGAACAATAAAAAAAAGAGATAATAATAATAATAATTTATTATTATTGTATTCCAAATACTCTAGGGTTAGAGTATTCCAAAACCCTAGTTAATACCCTAGATTGATGCTAAATTAAGCTGACTTATTTGGAAAATCAATAAGTTTCATTTCTAGTTGAATATCGACCTGAATTTAAGGTGATTTGCTTGTTGAGTCATAAAAGCTTGTGTCATTTCTTTGCATTAGGGGCTCCGTACTCAGGCTTTTGAAAGCCTTGCTTTGAAAGCTCGGTCTTGTGAAAGCCGAAGCTTGTATGCATTAGGGGTTTTGTACTCCTTTTTTGAAAACTATGT